>NW_001889872.1:510477-511862 GCF_000143565.1 Laccaria bicolor S238N-H82 | reverse complement strand
GCGGCACACACGTACACATCTGTTGATAGGTGATAAACTTGGACGTGTCGGAGGCCTGAGATCAGGGGAAGGGTGAGTAAAATAAAAAGAGAGAGTGGCGAAACTCACGGTACACGTCGACTTCACAGATGGTTGTTGTTGCCTGGACTTCAGCATTGGGAGGCAATACATACTCTCCTGAATACCCATCCTCTCCAAGTTGAAGCATCCACCCCATGTAAGCCTCTATCAGTGCTGGGAGCTGGATATTAAATGCGTCGACGCGTCGTTGTGTTCGATCCCTACGTGTACGGTAGTCACGAGTGCGGGGTCGTCTAGCATGGACTCAGAATGTGTATGATAGTACAGAAATGGTGGTTTTACCTATTTGGTGGGCCCAGTAATTCATCTGCAATATCCACAAGTGCGGTGAATTCCCCCCCTGCATGGCTAATGTCTATTGTTTCCGCTCCCGCAAGAATCGCGTCGACATCCATTTCCCAGGCATCATGCTCAATGTTGCTGTCATCAACGCTTCTACTGCCGCTGTCGTTGGTGGTGTTTGTACGGATTGCCTCCAACTCATCTCTTTCCACTGCGGACATAGCATCCTGACGAAGGGCGTGGTCTATGCGATCCTTGGCCTGCCTCTTGTGAATGGCCGTGGCGTTTAGAACCTCTTGTCGTAGGCTGGTGCGACCGCTAAGTGACCGGGAGGTGTATAGGTGGTGGACATGTACGGAGGATGAAGTGCCAGAACGCTTAGTTTTCCTGGACCCAGGGGGTTTACCGAGCGTCATGTAAAGGGTGCTTTGAGGGTGCTTTGAGGGCGCTGGGTGCTTGTTGTCATGTCACGTGCAATCAGTTAGAGATTAGTAGAGGCAGACAACCTCCCCTCCCTCTCTCGTTTAGCCCTTTAAGTACTTGTATATATAGCAAGTGCATTAGGGGTACATATAACAATAAATTTGTGAAAGAAAATATTGTGCCCGTAGACCTCAACATTGCAAATGTGTACGTAGATCTGTAATGGCCATATACTTGTATATGATGTCTTTCATTAGTGCTCCTTCAATAGAATACATTGACTATTCTGGCCTTCCCTCATGTATGTTTCTTGTATGTATGATGTCAGCCATCATGCTGCACCACTTAACAAGTCCAGGCGTGCACTATCTGACTTGATATCAGACATTTTGTATCGTAGATGGACTTGTCAATATGAAGCTCATCACCGGGCCACAACTCCCAGCCAATCAGAGCAGCGGAATCTTCCTCTCACGTAGATCAAAAATTCAAGGGTTCCCCCTTAATGACTCTAATTGAAAGCCAGGGTATATTTTTTTACGAGGGGAGGCCTACAAATGTAAAGGCTACTGGTACTAGCTACGGAATATCAACAGAAA
>NW_001889872.1:7750-510427 GCF_000143565.1 Laccaria bicolor S238N-H82 | reverse complement strand
GGCTGAGGAGCTGGCAAAAGCTCTTGATGTTCTCCTTTCCCGCCACCGCACCGAGCTGGAAGATTTCGCAAAAGCGCACAACACGAAACTGGAGTACATCCAGAAACTCACCTCTCAGTCAAGCCACTACAAGCAAAAACGAGCCGTCACGATTCAGAACGCAAAGTTACATGCAAAATCCCTGGAGGTCAACGGAGGTATGTACATAACCCACCACTACATCAAGCTACATGTTAACAGCTCTGTTCAAAGATCTTGAACTCGGGGATAGGATCAAGGTGAAGGAACTTCGTCAACTAGTACATGATGACCCTACCTACCAGAACCTTACCACAGAGGAGGAAGAACGGATGAAGCAGGATGTCTTGGAGCTTCGTGAGCAGAGGAAAACCGGCGCTCGTCCAACAAACAAGTCAGCAGCCCAAGACTACCGTGCGCAGATGACGCAGATGAACAATGAGGCGCGTCGTCCTCTCATCTCACTTCCTTATTGCTGACGCTCTTCAGATAAGTGCACTGTCTGACAGAACAGGAGCTGCAGTCGTCGCTTTCTTTAGCCGCTCCAACCTTGAAGACACGTTTGAGCCGAACTGGATTTGCTCTCCCAATGCCGCAAACTTCTCTCAAGAGGCAATGAGCTACGGGATGTGGGACATTGCCCGGCTGTTGGAGCAGTGGGCATGTGCAAAGGCGAAAGGTAGCCGCACCGTCGACACACTCTCGACGATGCAGAAGGAATGCAGCGCGATCATCAACGGCACTCTCAGTAAGTCTTTTATACCGTGTCTCGTCGTTTCTTTGAACTAAAGCTACTGAACAGAAACGGTTTCGCAATCACGACAGGCCCTCATGAACTACGCCAACTACGATACGAAGGTCGTTGAACGATACCAGACCAAGCTCATGGGCTGGACCTACCGTGAATTCAAGAGCCCGTTCGACATCCACACCATCGACGATGTTCGCACATTACTGGAGGCACTTCAATGCGGTAGGTGCTGTTGGGTAAGGATGACCAGAAGCGACATAAATCACCACAAAGATGACGTTAGCAAGAGAATCGCAGCGGGTGAAAAGGTGGGGAAGGCAAGGCAGCCGAGGTCGGACAAAGGTGTCAAGAGGCCGCGGAAGAAAGCACCAGGGACAGGGGAAGGCGAGGACGATGGGGCCCCACCAGCGAAGAAGCAGAAGAGGGGGAAAGCCGTGCCCGAGACGCGCGCTACGACAACCAAGAAAGCGCCCAAGAAATCCAAGAAATCCCAGCTGCCCCCCACCCGTCCCACCAGCAACGAGTTTGTTGAGAGCGATGCTGATGTTGATAGTGCCTAGCTTACTCATTGAATGCCGTATGCCGTGTACCCTCCCCCATACCCTACAACAACATGATCATCACCTCCATACATATGTCTTTCATAACCTTGCTGTAAAAAAATGCCATTGATCTACATACCACTGTGTTACACAAAAAAAGCGAAGGGAATGGATTGTTATTGAGGGGGATACACGTTGTCGGCGTTGCGCACGACGAGCTCGACGCGTTGCCATCAACAACGGTGAGTAAGGGTTCTTCGTGATGACATCGAACCCTTTATGGGCAGGAGCGCAATGCCGCCAAGTGCCAAACACCGGTGACTGGTATTCATGGTTGCCGGTGAGCACAGGTAAGAATTTATTATAAAGTCCCTACGCACTACTGGTAGTTATTGCCCAGAGCGTTACAAAAGCCATCTTTGATCGAACTAGACAGGAACAAGCATATCTTGTTCCTGTCTAATAGGACCAAATAGGTGGGGTTCACAGGTGCTAGTCAAGCAGGTTCTTGTCGCCATCATGAAAAGCGTTTCCTCATTTTCGTCTTCTTTCTTTCTCCTATTATCAACCCCCCTGCGCGCCTTCGCGGTAGACTCTCTGGATTGGGTTCATCAAGGCTATGTCATCCAACAAGCTCAGCACTACTCGATCGGTCGGACATTTACTCGCGACGCCCAGGAAGCCATCATTCACGGTGCTAATAATTATTCCCGCCTAGTCCCTTGGAGTTCGTACTACATTTGGTTTCTACCCGCCCTGTCTAGCTGACTTGTGCCAATGCAGGTGTGGCGAACATGAACAACATTTTGCCACCCAGCAATGATTCTCATGATTACTTGAGCTGGGCGCCTTAGTGAGTCCAATTGAAAGCCTTTTATATGCCATTCGGGTAGATGTTTGAAGACGACAGTCACTGGCCAGATTGTAATTGGTGTGCAAAGGCAAAAGCGTTCTCAACGCCGGTAGATGGCAAAGAAAATCGCGCGGAAAAAAAATCCTTTACGGCCGTCGCGGGCGAGCATATACCCAAAGGAGACCACAAGCCGCGCGACAGTAGTTCGGCTGTCTTTTTACGCCACGGCCAAGCAATGAAAGACCGCATAACAAGATACAAACATGCTACGACTCTTCTACTTAATCGAAGCTCCGAATTGCCATCTCAGGACGAAAGTGAACCTTTGAATAACCCTCAAGCACACTTAGAACCGTTTCCTATGCCAGTTCCTTCGACTACTGCTTTGCAGGATCGCTCTGCTTCCTCTGGTCGAACGGCAAGATTATCTCGAGCTGCGACGAAAACATCCAAGGGTACATGCACTCCGTCACCTGCGTCAAGCATGCCCGCAAGTGCGAGTAAGTGATGATGTTGT
The DNA here is from genome assembly GCF_000143565.1 of Laccaria bicolor S238N-H82. NCBI lineage: Eukaryota > Fungi > Basidiomycota > Agaricomycetes > Agaricales > Hydnangiaceae > Laccaria > Laccaria bicolor. The sequence goes on along the minus strand of NW_001889872.1, from coordinate 507,746 downwards.
CTGTTTGAAGGTTTCTTGATCTATTGGTAGCGTGGACTACTTGCCCATATATCACTCTCGATGGCCAAGTCAATCCTGACGTTCGAACTCTCAACGGTCCTGTTGCAATCACTTCTGTTTCTCAAGCTGTACTCTATACCGCTGTAAGTTACGGCCTGACAAGATTACCTGATTACTCTCGTCGAGCTGCTCAATGGATCGATGCCTTTTTCTTGTCCTCTTCGACAAGGATGAATCCGCACATGAAGTTCGGCCAAATCGTTCGAGGTCCGGGACCTAGCGGTCAACTAGGAACTTATACGGGTATTCTTGATCTTAGAGGCCTGGTCAAGATAATTAACGGAATCCTTATCCTAAAATCTTCTGGAAGCCCAGATTGGACCGCATCAAGGGACCAAGAGATGCGTGCATGGACTCTTCGATACATTGCCTGGCTGGAGAACAGTTCAATTGCCAAAATGACGGCATCTCGCGCTAAGTTACATTGACCACTCAACTTCTCAAGCAGGTGCACTAACGGAGTGAAATCAGCAACCATGGTTCGTTTTATGTCTCACAACTGGCAGTTACCAAAATACTCGCTGGTGATCAACAAGGGGCAATTGACGTTTTGCAGCATTTTTTCAAAAGTCAGTTCAGGGATCAGTTAGCAGGATCGGGAGAGCAACCATTCGAAGCAGTGCGCACCCGCCCATTTCATTATAGATGTTTTAACATCGAAGCACTGATCGTGAGTGTATTCGATTTGACTCTTTTAATTGCCCTCAGTTGGCATACAAGACAAATGCGAAAATCGGGGATTTTCTGGGTCTTGATCTCTGGTCTACACGGTCGAAATATGGGGCAACGATCCAAACAGCAGTAGACTATGCTATCAAGACAAAGCCAGACGATGAGGACGTTCATGAACTTGTACCTCATGTTGCGTCTGTTGCCGCGGCGTATGGCGATCCAGATGGAAAATACGCGGCTTTTATGTCGAAGACGATGGAAGACTACGAATCCAAGCCTTTCTGGTTCTATGATCAAACTCAGGCGCTGCCGAATTCTCCAGCTGCAAGGAAGACTAAAAGAAGACAAGACAATGTGGTGTTTGGGCCTGTGATTGAGTTTTCATGTCCAATGGTGTTTGATAAGTCGGACAAAGTGGAACTTGACATGGGAGTGTATACGACATGTAACGAGCTACGGGCATTTTACGAGTACTAGAGTTGTAATACTAGAGTGAATTATTTTGTTGCAAACCTGTATTGTGTTTGGAATAGAGCCATGGAACAAACAAAGAGCGCAGTCGTCAACGGCTTTGCAGCAACTTTCTCCTCAACAATGTCCGACTCTGCTTCAGGTTCTGTCGACAAGTCCGTCCAAGTCAAGCTTGTTCTTCTGGGTAACTATCTCTCATCTCATTCGGTCATCACACTCATTTGCTTTTGACAAAGGCGAGGCTGCTGTCGGAAAATCATCCGTTGTTCTTCGATTTGTACGCCTAAAGCCTTCTTCTTTTACTTTTTGCATTAACCTCTCGTCTGCCAGGTTTCCAACGAGTTTCAGCCAAACAAAGAACCCACCATCGGAGCCGCGTTCCTGACGCAAAAGTGCCGCTTGGAAGATCGCATCCTGCGATATGAAATTTGGGACACTGCTGGGCAAGAGCGTTTTCATTCATTGGCTGTGAGTTACACAGTCGGGGTTTTTTTTTCCCTTTCCATAATATCACCTCTCCCTTACAGCCCATGTATTACCGCAATGCTCAAGCTGCAGTTGTCGTATACGATGTTACCAAGGCGAGCAGTCTGGAAAAGGCAAAGTCATGGGTAAAGGAGTTGCAACGGCAGGCCAACCCCAACATTGTAATTGCGCTGGCTGGCAATAAAGTAGACCTTGTCCAATCCTCGGCTTCGTCCTCTGGAACATCTCCTTCGCTGGATTCAGAGGACGAAGCAGACGATGCTACCGCAACGCCAGGAGAGACCCCCGGATCGTCCGGAGACCCCGAAAGTCTGCGTCAAGTGCCTAGAGAGGAGGCTCAGGCGTATGCATCTGAGGCTGGCTTGTTGTTCTTCGAGACTAGCGCTAAGACAGGAGAAGGCATTGTTGACATCTTCACTGAGATTGGTAAGTTTCCTCCGGAACTATATTCTTTTGCTGTACTGAAAGAGGCCGTCTTAAGCCAAGAAGATTCCCATCGAGCACATTCTAGCTGCAACCAGAGGCAGTTCGGGGCGCCCAGGAGCGAGTGGTAACCGCACAGAGGGTACACGGCAACAGGGTGTGAACCTCGATGACAATGCACCAAAGCCCAAAGATGCCTGCAATTGTTGAGAGGTGCATGTCTTTTGGCGGCGGTGGCTTATCTATCTACGCATGCGTGACGATTTTCTTTATTTTACGAATTCCCCGCCTCTACAAACAGTCGGCTATCACCCTCACCTCGTTTTATTTAGTCCATTGTAATATCCGTTCAGTAAATATATCATTTTAGAGTACGCTGTAAACTGTCCAGCCAATTGTATGACGCCATGTTTTGAAACTCCCATTATCTTCAGTCGACGTATGGGGGTGGCCGCGCTACGTGTTCCTGATCATGGTGTGGTGTTAGATACGGAGGCGGGGCATGTCCGTCGGATGACTGAGCACTTTCAGATGGAGCTACAGACGTAGGAGTGTGCAATCTTGGAGGTTCCGCGGGGTGGTAAGGTGGACGTGAGGGTGGTGGCGAGGAACGGGATGGCGGCGTGTGTCGAGCGACAACTGGTGACCTAAAATCAGAATCAATTGACGGAGGAGGGTCTAATGGATCATCCATCGCGGGCGGAGGCGGGGGAAGTTGCTCCCTTTCCTCGCCTCTTCCCTGTTCTGTTTGCTCCAAAACTAAATTAAGAGCCTCGATTGCTGCATGAGTTGACTCGGAGAGATCTGTTAATGGCGTCAGATCAGTGTCCCTGTTGGCCATTTCTAGACTGGGAGGGGGCGTCAATGACCGTCGCATATCTTCAGAATGACCGTCAAACTGCTGAGAAGCATGAAACCCGAAGAGAGTTCCTTCACCGGGAACGAACTGTGCAAGAGGGACCTGAGTCGTAGAATTGTCATGGTCATCGGGAAGAATGATTTCATTCTCAGACTCCAAAAAAGTGGGCAATCTGGACGAGGTTGAGGCCCCGGCCTCCGCAAAGAAGAAAGGAGGGGGAGCGTCACGCTCTTCAAAAGGAGGGGGTGCGCCCGCAGAAAGCATACTCGGACCCGCTTCACCCTCGGAATAGTGAGGAACAATACCGTCGGATTCTTCACGCCGAATTGTTTTGGCGGGTGGCCGATCGTGTTTTTTCTGATAAGCCTCGTCAACTGCATGTGAAACCTCGGGAAGTGGAGCAGGCGGTGGAAGGATGGTGACGGGGATGATCAGGGTAGAAATCCGTTCAGAGTGGCTAGTCGTATCGACGAATGATACGTGGATCCTGAGATGAAATGATACAGAGTGAAGGAGCGTTTCTTGAGAGATCATGGCGCTATCCGCATCGCTGTTCGTGCGTCCATATTGGTCAGATTCAGAAGATGGGCTGGGAGACCAGGGTTGGTGTAAAACGAATCGCAGTTGAATAGGGCGGGAAGAATGAAATCGACAAGATGCTCCAGATCTGGCGATGGTTGCTCTGTAAGAGGAACCCAAAAACAGTGGCGAGAAAGGGGCCTTCGAGGAGGACGCCGGGGTGGGCGTGTCGAGAACATTCAACTCTGAAAGGCCCTGCGCCATTTCATGTTCAAAGGTAAAAGTAGCATCTGACAGAGACTCGGAATCAGAATCCTCCTGCTCCTCCTCCTCAAGGCACTCGCGCTTAACCTTGACAACTCGCACGAGTTCCGCCCGTACATTACGCAGCCTTAAGCCTTGTTCCACCACCGTCTCCCTCGTAGGAGGCGGGATAGTGATGTACAATGGAAGAGCTTCTCCGGATGTGAAAGTAGTTCGAGGGGTTTGCACCTCAATACGTGTTGGTACGTCCAATGCATGAACCTGAGGTAAGGCGGGCAAGGAGTGCAAATGTGAAGAGTAACGTCGTGTGTGAATGGTTAAGGTCTTGGAGAGAGAGGGTAAGAGTGGATCTACGGGGTGAATAATTGCGGTCAGGGTGCTCGCTAGCGTCGAATGGGGTGTCTGAATAGACTGGGGGGTATCCGGCATCAGAGGGAGAGAGAAAGGGAAGATCGACGGAAAGGGGCCGACGTTGTCCTGTGCGGAGTATAGCTCGAGGTCGAATAATGCAAGCTCAATTTCATGGTGATAAGCAGATTCGAATGTACGCAAGGTGATGGTCCTAGATGCCAATAAGCAGGTTTATTTGCGCAAAGCGTTGACCTAGAAACTCACACACGATTCCAACGAGTAGAGTCTACGCCTTTGACTTGGAGTTCTCCCTCAATTGTTGCTCGCTCACCATCGGCGCCAAGGAAACCATTTTGAAAGTTGACTGCATCCGCTGTGGGTACGAAAAGGATCTGCGGTTCTGCTGAGGAGTCAACCTCAACTGGATCTTGCTGGGAGTAAATTGGAGGAGGGAAAGACTCTGCCATTGAGGAGAATCCTGGACATTGCAGTGCTTGAATAACTTGATCAGTTTCGGCAAACGGCTATCATACGTCACGTGTACAAGGTATAACTACACAACTAAGATTCAAAAACATTCCACTCGTGCAAGACTTTCCAGCTCATTAAACATCACTTCGTCCCCATGCACCTCCCTTAGCATCAGTATGTCCCATGCCACATCTCGGTGCCCTCCAAGAAGTCCTGTTCCCTTTTCGAATCCGCTATCAGTAGATTCCGAAAATCCCATTCCAAATGATAGGATAGGCAAGACGGATTCAGATGAGTTGTCAAACGCATCTCGCCCATCGTCCAAAACTTTCATAGCTTCAATGGCCCGTCTGGCACATACAAAGAAATACACACGACCATCTGGGTTAGGGTTCATGAGGAACTTTTGAACCATGCGAAACATAACAGCTTTGAATCCCAACGCTCGGTCTTCTTTGATCTTCTGCTTCAGCTCTGGAGGGGCCAAAAAAACTAGAGAATAAATCGCCATGATGGTCTTCTCTAGGTAGCTGAGCCACACGTCGCGTGTCATCAAATGGAAGTCTGCGTCGACTACAGGAAGTCGGTGAACGATTGACTCGAAGAGACACCAAATAGATGTTTGGGAAACTGCTTTGGTCAAGACTTGACGATTAACGTCACTTTGATTGAGCTTCGTAAACACCTCCAGCGCAATGTCTGCAAGCAGAGGCGGTTTTAAACTTGCATGAGCAGGCACCCCAGCGAGCTGTACACAGGCTAGAGGCGATATAGCTTCATTGGGGTCAGTGAGGTATGAGGCAACGAGTTCGAATGCACGCCTCGCTATTCTGTAAGTGGACTTGTACGGAGATGAAGCGGGAGACAGATTGATCGAGCCGGCAATGTTTGCAAGGGTGTAAAGAGCATCTTTCCTGACAAATACGAGATCTGAGAGCGAAAGGTTCGGAGACGCAGGGGAAGGTGGGTTGCCGTCAACGCGTACCACACTGCAGATTCTGAGCATGATGTCCACAAGTCTCTCGTGATGAGAGATAAATTCCCTGTTGTCCTCGATGACGGATAGATTGCGGATGATGTTTAAAATTGTCAGGACAATGTTGCCTGGCCGCTGTCGCGGTCCAACTTTGAGGTCTTTTGAACCCTGGTGTCGGGCCAGCGGGGCAAATGGATGGGTTTTATCGTCATAAACGATGTTCACCAGTTCGTAATTTGTGGTGAAGCAGACATTGCCATCATGAATCTCCGAGGGTGAATCCGCTTCGGGGTCGCCAAAAGCTTGCTCTTCGAGAAGATCAAGAATTTCGTCCATCAAATCGACGCATTGAAAGATAGGAAAACCCGAACCAGGGGTCTGGCCCCGCATGGTCGATAGCAACGTCAACGTGGTCAAAGCATATGACAACTCGGTCGATAATTTGGAGCGAATGGACATTGTGAGAGCCTCGATGTCGACCGTGCCCCAGTCATTGATATCTCGCAGCGGCCGTCGCTGTGGCAAGTTGGCCCACTCAGACTCGATGGCTTTAAAGTCGCGACCACCATATGTGTCGACTTCGCGAGCCACCGGAACATACTCAATTTTTCGCCGGGATTGTTGCTGACGAGACCGTGGCGGCACCGACAACATGGAGGAGGTTTGAGGATTAAGAGCAGTCTCTGTGGATTGATGGTCAACGCCAGCAGCCAACTTGAGAGATTTCGTGTTAGAGAGCCAAAATATTAGTTAAAAAGCGTGCTTACAATTTGATTGTCTGGGGGCTCTGCCCAGGCACATGAATCAATAGGGCGAAACTCTCTGAAAAAATAGCGAACTTACCAGTTTTTTGCCTGGCTCGCTTACTCTCTCCCCCACCCACGTCCAACTTTCGTTTAATGCCATGAAGATCCTGATCCAATAAGTTCAAATCGGGACTGTGAGCGCTAGGTTGCATAGATTCTAAGCCATGCGAGGGCCCGGAAGTAGCCTGCTGACTACTGAACGCGACGGAAGGTGGTCTCTGGTGAGGAGTTTGTGGTGTGTGTCCAGGTGTATAATGTGCGACGCTGCTACCGCCAGCATGTAATGCATGCGTACCTGGCCTAACCGATCAGTGCCCGAATCGGGAATAGTCAACAAAAACTGCGTACCAGGTACGGGTGGCCGGCTCGGACCAGCAGAAGAGACGGGCGGGATTTGTTGAGAATGTTGCCTTGCCATTTGAGCTTTCTTTTGTTGCTCGTGCATGTTTTTCCTGTACATCTCCTCAAAAGGATAGCAGATTGCCATGTAATACTGCGACAACATCACTGCTACTGATGTCGAACCGTTTAGCTGCTCTTGAGGGAAATGTTCTGGAAGATCAAATTGTGGAAGAATCGCACTCCAGCCATCTGAACTATCGAGCTGTGGATGTAAGCATTAACGGCAGAGCTATTGAGGTGGCGATAAGGGGACGCACAGAATGACCACCTCCGTTCTGAAAAACAAGACCCCAGAGCTTGAAAAGATCGACGTCCTTGCCTGCTAGCCTGAAAGACCCAACTTCTCCAGAAGATTCGATCATAGACCAAGGGGACGTTGAAGGGTCATAGTTGGCCGAAGCTATGCCTGTAAGAGAGGGAGGCAGTGGTGTATTCCTCTTGGCCATGATGCTGTGCAAGCCGTGAAGAAAACTTTGCTGTCTTTGCTTTAGAGAGGTCCCCTGATTGTGAGTTCGGGCGGGAGTGGAGTGTGACATAGCTGGATCGAGGAACGGCGGGTTGACGGTAGAGCTAGGTGTAGAGGATGTACTATGGTTATTCGGAAATTGGAAATTGGCATTCACAGAGGCGGCCAAAATGTCATGGTTGCCAGCAGGGTAGTTGACGGGATTGTTGATTCCTGAAGGGTATGGCCCCGAACTTGTTCCACCACTTCCAGGAAGAGATCCAGAGGGGCCACGAGCATTTGCCGCCATTCTTGCATGGCTCACGTTCAACGCAGCCATTTGTTTAGCAGCCTGGGATGCATCTAGGTTAAAGTAGGAAGGAGAATCTGAGCCAGAAGCTGGAGTAGGCATGAAGGGTGGTAAGCCAGATTGTTGTTGCTGCCGCTGTTGCTGTTGTCCATTCTGTGGACTACAAAGAATGGGAATTAAAACGAAGGGGCCAGAAGAGAGAAAATGTAACTCGCAGCATCTCCTCCGAGAAAGCTTGGCTACGTTGATGTTGTTGACAGCAAGTATGCCACAAACAACAGATGCTTGCAAAATATACTTGATGAATAAATTCAATTCACTGAGTAATAAGCGAGCGCGACAATGACCGCCTTGCAGACGAGTTGTTAAATAAAATCGGGGCGGAGGACAGCGCAAACAACAAGCACCTGTGGGAATTCTTTGTAACAAATAAATACTGTTTTTCTTGCAAAACTTCAAAGAACAAACATGTCCGAAATCGACGACATTTTCGCATCCAAAGGCAAATCAAAAACTGTTCCTTCTCCGTCCACTTCAGTGTCCCTTCTCAAGGCAAAGAAGAAGGCGAAAAAAGCCAGATTGGCTTCTGCTCACGATGATCCCCCAGATGCATCATCTAGCACCATAACTCCAGCTTCAAAAAAACGGCCCCCTCCAGAGACTGTCGTAGATACCTCTGCAAATGTGCCAAGTCTGAAACGCCAGAAAAAGGAAACGGGACCAGGGAAAGGTAGAGTACGACAAAGTACAAAACCCAAGTCAAGTGAGTCGGATGGTGGTCTCTTCAAAGATTCCAGGGGATCTGGTGCCCGTACGTTGTGGTCTCATATTTTCAGAGCTTATCTGATGCTTTCTCAAGGCCGAACGACGGACGAGGGCTGGTCAATATACAAAGAAGATGAACTGGGCATACGTGACGATGGGGGTGGTAAGCAAACACTTGTTCCCCATGCACTTATTTCACACATCGGTTGGAATCAGACACACTGCTCTGCCCCTTTGATTGCGATTGTTGTAAGTTTTTCATCCAGTCAAAAGGTGGTTGACTGATGTACAGGCCAGGTTTCTGACGCCTCCCCATACCATATCCATATACATCATGAAATTGTTGATCTCTTCCCTCAGATTTTGTGCGAATATGCGAAATTTTGTTATATTACGAACCTTCGGCTCTTTCGAAGCCTCACCGACCATCGAATCCACGATTGGTAGAGGTCAATTTGTAGCCAACATCGATTCCTTCTCTGAATGCCCTGCTTTTGTCATTACCAACACACAGCTAGTGCACCAAATAAAATCCAGGGATGTACATACATTGCATGGCTCTCCATTGTGTCAAAAATGAAACTTTCCATGAGAATGTATGCTTGCTTATTTCAAGGTATAAGGCTTCGGGATCCCAAGGCTCGTCGTTCTAGTTACATAAATGCTAGTCTCGTTCCCGACGTTATAGGGTAGGATCAAGCACTGTCCAGGAGGGAGATAAGATCCCATCAGCGGACTTTAAAGTCGGAGGCAAAAAAATGAGAAAATTCACGCGCAAGATCCTGCCCTATAAGAGTTATAGGGGGCGGAGTTCTCATACCTGTGGCCCATAGCAGCTGCTATCAAAATTCCCTATTTGGAAAGTGATAGCAGCTGCTATCAAAAAATCCGAAAGCGGATTTTATAGCAGCTGCTATCAAAAAAATCTGTAAACGGAAATTGACAGCAGCTGCTATCAAATCCGGTAAATAGTTCCCACACCTGTCTGCCTTGTCTCATATTTCGCATTTTCACCATTTTTTAGTGCTCCACTTAGTGTTTGAAAGTTAGGTTAGTTAACCGGAAAATAACCGGAAAATAACCGGACCTAACCGCAACACTAACCTAACTGCGGTTAGGGTTAGTTGATTTCGAAAATGGAATAACCGGTTATTTTGTGGTTAACTAACCATTAAATAACCGGTTATAACCAGCCCTATTATACACCTTCAAAACGCACTTGAGAACATCGAAAACGCTTAAAATTTGACTAAGTTACAGTCAAATCTCTAAAATATCACTCAAATGTGTAGACTTTCAAGGATAATTGCATAAATATGTCAATTCTTCACCGATTTTAGCGTTCTTGGGCTCGTTTTAAAGCTAGAATATGCAGAAATAATATCTATCAAGATACATATGAGCATATTTGCCTTGTTATAACCGATTCTTTATTTTTCGGTCCTAACCGGTTAGTAACTGCAAATAACCGACCGTAACCAGTTAGTTGCGGTCCGGTTAGGTTATTTTAGGTTTCGGGACAAAGGCTAACCGGTCTCAGTCTCGGTTAGAGCCCCTGGGCACCCAATAACCGGACCTAACCAGACTTTCGAACACTAGCTCCACTTGTTACAGCCTTTATGTAGATACATCAGTAGTCTCAAAAAATTTACCACTGCATCGTAATACCCCAAAGCAGCCAAACATTTCAGAAAATACCTCAAAAGTGCAATCATTCACCAGCAAATTCTTCAAAACTAAATTTAAATTCAATGAAACTATAGAAATTGCACATGAAACTGTAATAGTTCAAATCTTATGTATCCTCCAAGTTTCAGAAGATTTGAATGTGTTTCCATTGCATAATACATGAAGAACAGCTGTATCATTCAGTGGGGTAGTTTTTCGCTAAATCTGCAAATTTTGACAGAGATTCACTAGAGCTTTTTCCATCTTCTTCAAAATTCAGCATGAATGTAGAGAATAATAGATATGTAGCAGCTTGATCATGAAGGAGATTTTAATATACAAATTGGCTTGTTTTTGCCAAAATCAGTCTAGAATTTTTTTCTTCTGGTTATCACTCTCACCAGGTTGACTAGAAGACCAGTCTGAACTGTTAGCCTTGCAGCCCTAATGGACCCATTCAGAAAGCCTGTGAATTTTGGATAATGAAAACAAATGAGTATCAACTAGTGCCCAAAAGAGTAGAGGACATTAAATATTCTTTTGAAAATCTTCATTGATGGGATGTTTCAGGCTCAATTGGGACTTTGATCACCTTTTGCTAGGTTTTTTTTGGCAGTTGATTACTGATTGATACTTAGAAAATATTATTTTATATACAGGATTTGTATGATGGCTGCAACACTTCTTGGCATCCCAAAAGTCTGTAAGCAGGCAAATACCTGTCACTTATAAATATAGTGCAGCCCTAATGTAATTCAGTATACAGCCTATTTTTTGGGATTTTCTGGATTTTTTTATCATAGGAAAGTGATGCAGTACTATGTAACAAATCCCTCCTTTTTTCCTTTTTCCTCTTTCCTTTTTGGGAATTTTACTCTTTTTCCTTTTATATTCCCACAACTATGATACCAGGGCCAACATCTGGTGCATTTTGATAAGTAGGAAGGGGTTAGGCTCGTGACCATCCATTTCTTCAAACTCTGCAAGCTCCATTCAAGTCACTTTTGAGATTCCGCCGAAAACCTTAATTCCCGAAATGGTCAAACCTCACATGACCTGTGGGAACGATGCCCAAGCCCACGCTCACAAACCAGCAACTAAACCACACCTATATCAAACCTATACCATCCCTTTCAGAATCTCGCGCCCGTCAACCCGTCTCAAGTCCAACGCGACAAATCCTGCAACCAAAAATCTGCCCAACATCGGTATCACAAACAGAAACCCCGACTACGCCAACCACATCCAGCGAGGGTGCGAAAACGATGACTCCAACGCCGAGTGCCCAACCACGCCGTCAACGACAAAAGCTGCCAGCAGTAAAGACAAGAAATTGACTGCCCAACGCGCATGATAGGACTTGGACACTGCCCCATCCATTCACGCAAGTCCGACACCAACGACGGGTCGGGTGAATTCCAGCACAAGCGACCACGACGCGATACACATGGCAGGGCGTGGGATGGCGCCCCTCCAGGTGGGAAATGGTGGGGCTGGGAAGCTAGGGGATCCAAGTCGCGACTGGTATGTGGCCAACTACTTCCCCGCCGTTACAAGATGTTGCTCTAGTAGCATAGGTATTACAGATTTGCTATTTTGGATTGCCGTAGGTAGTTACTGTACTCACTCCCTTGTAAATATTCTTTATATTAGAAATATATTGGTGCCAAAACTGCAAAAGCAACCACTTATTTCACAGAAGATGTACTTGGGTACTTATGAGTTCGCGCGATACGTGTTTGGGTGCGGGCTTTGGGCCAACATCACATGGTGACGCTCCTTTTTAAGAAATAAGGTTTTCGGCGGAAAGTGATCAACTCATTCAAGTCTTATTTTTCGCAGTCTGCCTGATGTTTGACCCCACAACAAAGCCACAACAAGTGGCAAACACCTCAGAACGACTGGCTAGCGACAGTGTTGTCTTGACCTGTTTGACCCCGTCAAGAAAAAGGTCAAGTCAAAGGGTCAGTCAAGAATTGACCAGGTCAGTCAAAAAAGGTCAAGGGGTCAATGTCACGCAGAAGTCACGTTGACCATGATGACATAATGTAATTCAGGACAACGTAGTACCTAGTACAAGTGTCAAGACAAGCGTAGCAATAATGACATTGGACACGGAAGGGGTACCGAATACGCTAGCTCAAAGTGGGAGGGCATGAGTGCTGAAGCGCTGAAATCTGTAAGCTGTCATGCCCTCAAAGTCGCATCTGTGGAACCACTCTGACATAAATTTCCAGAACAAACACACACATGCTAAAAAATATCATGTCGGCGTGTACATCTGAGCTAAGCAAGCAGCGGATCGTGAAGCTTGCAGAAGGGAAGAGTGCCGGCCTGAGTCAATCCACAACGGCGCACTCACAAGATAGCTCATGCCGACCTTTTTTAGTATATCCCAAGCTTCAACTGCAAAATCGGAAAAAGGGTTGGTAAGTATTCTATTGAATTTGAGGTAGCTACTTTATACTGAAGACATTTCTCGTACTTCAAAACTGAGTCTACCTTGAGTCTAACGAATCTCTGCAAGTGTAAATATGAGGCACCCTCTCGGCCGCGCTTTCCGTTATCCCACGAAAACTCTTGACCCAGGTCAGTCAAGAATCTTGACTTGACCCCCCTTTTTTGACTGACCCTTTGACTGACCCGGTCAATGACAACACTGGGCTAGCGAGTCTACAGTCGTGGACAAACAAAGACAACAAATTTGATATCTCGGCCTCCAGCCAATATTTTGGCAATATTTTTTCAGAATCTTGATCAGCTCATCGAAATATGTCGAAAAACACACGTTTGAAGTTTTTCCCACAAGTGGATGTGTTTCGCCAAATTTTTGGTCAAAATTTTCGAAATATGTAGCCCCAATTCAGGGTCCTAGGTGACCAAATTTACCTCAAAGTGGCTCATGATGGAGTTGAATTTCTGAAAATGATTTGTGTGTCAGCAGGGTGCCCTTGGCCACTGTAATTCTGGTAAGCACTCTTCAACTGAGACTTAAGGGTCTCTGGAAGGCACCGAGCGGGCCCTGATTACCGATCAATTTCTATTTTAGGTCATTCTTTTCGAATTTATTTAGCCAAAACGGCTTGACAGAACCTTCCAATATTACAGGATCATTTGCCTCTCATCAAAAGCAGTCGATTGCACTATTTTTCGTGATTTTTAGACCAATTCTCACAGTCCTGCCAAATTTTGAGGGCCTAAAAACCTTATTTGGAAGTTTATGAGGGAACGGCTCGATAAAATTTGATAAAATTGGTATTGTTGGAATCGTCTCATCAATCCGCGTTGATTAAGACTATTTTCGAAGAATTTGGTGAACTTTGATATTTTTGGTTGACTTTGTTTGTCTGCGACTGTAGGAAGGGGTAGGCTCGTGTGACAGGCTCGTAACACACCTCATCCTTGTCAGCTCCAAAATTATTTCTGAGATTTATAGCATGCTTTATCACCAATAAAGTATAAAATAACTGAGCTCTACAACTTAGCTTCATTGCGCGCAAATAATCATAGTTGAAGGAGGGTACGAGGTCCTGTGTTCGTGTTTTGTTCGCTTTTTTTGCCTCTGACTTTAAACTCCGCGGACCGCCGGACCGGACCTCTCTACTCGAGTTTAGAATTATTTTTACTGTAGTCTAATCGGGCACACGGGTGCCTAGGGGACGTAACACATCTCCTCTCCCCGAGATATTCCTGGTCTCTGAGACCAGCGTTTCAGGTTGAGCAGAGTCGAACTTTCCTCTCTCTTCCTCCTACCCCATCCTTCTGAGGTAGCGGTATCTTGCATTCATATTACAACTCTTAGTTGCATCAGATCAAATCCTCATCATTTCATCTCATGTCTACTGGCAATGTCGTTGATGCAACTCCTACTCCTCTTGAAACTCCTATTTCTGGTGGTAACAACGACACTACTCAAGGTGGTAACAACGGTGCGAGTGATCAACAGCATCCAGGAACAACTTCCGGTGAACAAGGTTCTGGTAATCGCCGATCCTTGTCACCGGAATCTGGGCAAAGTCGAGTTCGAACGCTTGGGAATGCCCCAGTTTCTATCGCTGCCCTTGCTGCTTGCAACAAGCCAATCGAAGACTTTCGTGCCTCAAACATCTCAAAAGCCACAGCACTTAGCCGAATCTACACCACACTCACCGACGCATTACCAGCAGACCCGACAGGAGTCGAAGAGGCCTTTGCGCGCTATATCGTCATCCTTGAAAACCACGAACACCACCTTTCCGAAGCCAAACGCCGCAGCAATAGGCAACGTTCAAAATCACCTGTTGAAGAGCAATTTGATGAGGAGGAACTGTCTCGCCCAACGAAACGTGCAAAACCTGATGAGTCTCAATACCCATGGGTTGTCTCAGATTTCATACATTCGGTCACTTTATCCCCTTCCCCCACAGCTTCACTCGACCTCCTCAAACTGTATTCAGTCGACCCTAAGGGCACGAAGCGATCCCTCATCAACTCACCCACATGCCCTGAATTCCCAGACTCCGAATGGACGAACATTCTTGCAGGTCGCGCTGTCAACCTCGACACGGTACTTACAGGTTATTACTCGACATCCAATAATGACGAGCGCATTGAGTCAATCGGTGATCTCAATATCAAATTTGGAACCGTTGCCCCAACCAAAATTGTTTCAAGTGCGGGGGAGTGGACAATCGCTTGGAATAGAGCATCTCGCGCAACGTCAATGGCTTTCCCTCATCGTGCGGGAGAACTGGCCAACTATGCTGAGTACATCATCGCACTTTTTGCAGCAACTGATATCCTGTTCCATGACCGAGTTATTCTTTTCGACAAGGCTGTTCGCCGTCGTGTCGGCAGCCGACGTGATCTCGAGCTCACTCATTTCGACAAATTTGCCGATCTTAGAACCGCACACATGGATTCCATTGGTGCAGCTGTTGTGCAACGCTTACCTATCTCAAAGGTACCCTTGACTTCACGCAAGAAACAGGAGGCATGCAACCGATGGAATGAGGGGCTGTGCTTGCTTGATGGCAGCCAGTGTCGTCGACTCCATGTTTGCAACAAGTGCTCCAAGGGTGGCCACAAAGGACCTGAGTGCCCGTCCTCCCAGTAATTTCATCCCTGATATGTCTCGACCCACCTCTTCCGATGTTACGCATTGTTACCTTTATCTGCAGCCCCCTCGATCACCTATGCTGGGGGTAATTAATAAATGATTTCTATTTCACGTGGTTCTCGCCAACCCCAGCGTGAACCATGGACTCTTGATCGTCTAGTTCATGAACGGTCAATTGCATTGGGGATGTCCATTGACAACTCTTCTCACATCACATACACATCAGCCCTGAACTCATATCTCACGTTCTGCAAAATCCACAAGTTCGATATCACACCCACTGAACAAACTCTCAGCTTTTACGCTGTCTACATGTCATCACATATCAAACCCTCTTCCGTCAATTCTTATCTATCCGGGATCTGCAATCAGCTTGAACCTTTCTTCCCGGATGTGAGGAAAACCCGCAACTCTATGCTTGTGTCACATACTATGACAGGATGTCAACGCCGCTTTGGAACTCCTGTAAAACGAAAATGCCCACTGTCAACCACTGATCTGCAAACTGTCATCTCTGCCATAGGGTCTTCCACTTGTCATGATGACAAGCTATTCCTCTCAATGCTAGAGACAGGTTTCCATGGCCTCATGCGTCTTGGAGAGATTACCTTCCCAGACAAAGTTGCACAGCGCAATTATCGGAAAGTTATCCTCCGGCACACTGTTGATATCACCGAGAAATCCTACTCATTTTGGCTGCCTGGCCACAAGGCCGACCGCTTCTATGAAGGAAACTTGATTATCATCGAAAAGACAAACCTCCCAACCGACCCATACTCATTTTTCACCTCATATTTACAATCACGAGACACCCTTCATCCGTTAAAACCTGAACTTTGGTTGCGTGAGTCTGGCAGTGTGCCGACCCGCTCCTGGTTCATGAAACGACTCCGTCGTTTCTTCCCTGCCGATATTGCAGGCCAATCTATGCGTGCTGGAGGTGCCACTTCTCTTGCTGAAGCTGGTGTACCTCCCAACATCATCAAGCCATTGGACGATGGGCATCGGATACCTTTCAGATCTACATCAGAAAGAATCCTGTTCTTCTCCAAGCTATGTTATTTGGGCACCCTGCCCACCAACCAGCTACGAACATTTGATCTTTTGACTTTTTTCATTTAACATTGGACTATTTTCTGACTTGTACTGCCTCAGATTTTTATCCCGGCCTCTTACAAACATCACTCCACTCCACTCCACTCAACTTCTTTCTTCCTTTTTCAAAAGACACTTATATAATCTCCCCCCCTTCCCTTTCCCTCACTCACATTTATAGGTAATAGGACATCGAGGCCGTGAAATACATTTCTCGTGGGTTGCCCTCACATCGAGGCAACCCTGTTTTTGCCTATTATCTTTCATTTCTATTCAAGATTATGGACCTTCTTCCACCCTTGCACGATTAGTCGAGTTTAGAATTATTTTTACTGTAGTCTAATCAGGTGCACGGGTGCCTAGGGGACGTAACACATCTCCTCTCCCCGAGATATTCCTGGTCTCTGAGACCAGCGTTTCAGGTTGAGCAGAGTCGAACTTTCCTCTCTCTTCCTCCTACCCCATCCTTCTGAGGTAGCGGTATCTTGCATTCACCCACCCTCCTGCTCCCTCTTTTCTTCTTCATCTCGTCCGTTTGTAACGTAGAGGATCAGGACATCGAGGCTGTGAAATACATTTCTCGCGGGTTGCCCTCACATCGAGGCAACCCTGTTTTTGCCTATTATCTTTCATTTCTATTCAAGATTACGGACCTTCTTCCACCCTTGCACGATTAGACATCTGGAGCCGAGATTACATAAATGCATATTACAGTCACTTGAGACAGCGATGAATATGTAGGGCTAAATATGTATAAACATATGCTCTCAAAACTGCGGGATACGCTGTAATCTCTTTTGTTCTGATATATTTGATCTCAATTTCTAAGTTTGGTGATGGAATTGTGCATCCATCATATGCATAAAACAAACTTACAATAAAAAAAGGGATCAGATCCAAAAAATGAACAATTAAATATGATCTGAATTCATATTTGGAATACGCTTAAATCTTGGCCCAGGAAGTTCAGCATATTCTAAATATGAGTTTAGATCATATTTATTCATTCATTTTGTGGATCTGATCCCTTTTTTTATTGTAAGTTTGTTTTATGCATATGATGGGCCACATATGTGTAAACATAGGCAATAAAAACTGCAGAATAGACCAAAACCAGTGTTCCCCCAACATATTTGCTCTCAACTTCTAAGTTTGGTGATGGAATTGTACATCCTTCATATTCATCGCTGCCTGAAGTGAGTGTCTTTCACTACTGCGTGAATCATAATTTCGTGTTTGCTTCTGTTGTACCTGTTACCCTCAGGGTTTTTTGTCACTGCAAATTGAACATCTGCAGGTCAGCAAATTCACGAGGAGAATGGGATTCTTCTTCATGCCAGATGATTATGTATCCAGAGACTTGAGTTGTCATGGGCAAGGGCTAGAGTGAGGTCGGACGCTGGTTCACTCAAGATCCCTAAGAAAAACTCATCCGTTCTGGGCCAATGTGTGACAAAAAAACCCTGAGGACAACAGAAGCAAACACGAAATTTACGATTCATGTGTGCAAACGGCAGTGAAAGAGTAATACGATGCCCTATCAGTACTTCGGCAGACCCTCTCAGTCGGCACTTTCCTGATCTCAAACTTTCCACAAAACATCTTGCCACAAAATTTGAGACAGGGCCTCCTGGGTATAATCCAACCTAACTCCAATTTTTTTCGTCAAAAGAAAACGAAGAATTGGCGAAGTTCTGTTTTTTGGCCAGTCACGGAGGGCATGTCAGCATTGGAAAGTATGGCGATCATGTGTGACGATCTGTATGGCCGGAAACGTGACATTCGACACGTGATGTTCAAATATTAGTTCTGCATCGTGTCGCGTCGCATTGCACGCTTCACCATGCTCCTTATTGACCTAGTTGAGCAGCTCAGAGGTCATGCCGTGCTTCAAGAGATCTCCCTTAGCGTTGTTATGACATTTTCGTAGGGATTGTCATGGCTAACTCCGGGGTATTCCCAGGGTTGTACCCATACCTGTCAGAACTTGTACCCGCGTCCACGGGTGTGGGTTTTTGCAGGTATGGGTAGCGGATTTATAAAATCCCAGGGGTACCCCAACCTGCGGGAGGGTACGCCTCCATAAATGACCAATGAACCTCGCAAGGGCAGTGCGAGTGTCAATTGACACTGCCGTGCATCCTTGCGAGGATCGGAAGATCAGGGGAATGGCAACTTCACCCCAGGATTTTGACAGCATAGGCAGGGTTGGTCTGCGAGGCGAGGTCCGTTGGTGGAAGTCGACGTTGTGGGGAATGATACATGGTGGGTTCTTGGGTCGTGGTGCTGTTGTGATGGTCGGTCGGCAGAAAGAAGGGGAGAGTTTGCGGGCGCACCTTGCATACCCACCCTCTCATTGTGGCTATCCTCAACATGCCCTTTCACGCCTGCTCTTTGTGCTCGTTTCGACAGGTTGCTAGAGATGGAGTAGTTAATAATTAGAAAATAAAGAGAAATGCCAGGGGGAGCTCACCTGGGCCCGTGTCCGCTCACGTTTGTGGGCAGTCGTCTTCGTTTGTGGGCGGTCGTTTGCATTCGTGGGCGGGGGTCGTCGTGTCCTGGGTGCTCGTCATTTGTTTGTGGGTGTAGGGCTCGTTCGCCGGCGGTGGACGTCATTCGTGGGTGGGCGGGCTGCTGTTCATGCGCGGCACTGTCGCTTGTGTTGTTCGTGGGCACGTGGGCTCGTTCCGTGTTGTTGTCGTGCTGTGGCATCGTGTTTTCGTCATGCCGCATCGTTCGTATGTTGCCAGGTTGCTGACAGCAACATGGCCTCTGCATCTGGAGTGAGAGGGGCATGGGAAACATTGGTAGGCACTTACCTGAACGACCTGGACAGCAAAGACGGCATGCGTCGTCACTGTCTGGACGACGTGGCACATCTGCCACGTCGTCTCCACTACCCACACGGCCACGCGCTAGTTTTGTGACATGGCAATCCCGGGTTGTTGCTGTCGTCGTCCGTGTGTGCCGGGGTGCTTGTGGGAGGTCGTCGAGGGTAAGTAGTGGGTGGACGTCTTGTCTTCCTAACCGGTGATGCAGGACCGATGTAGCCGCCAAACATTCCGCCAAACATTTCGCCACATACACCGCCAAACATTCCAATTCTGACATTTTTTGCAGTCACGGTCTGTCACATTCATCTGCCAAAAAATGTGACATTTGTGACCGCCGACTGAGAGGGTCTGCCGAAGTACTGATATAGCATAGTAGCTGCAATAAAACTTTCCTCCGATATTTACTCTTGCGAAATGTCGTCCAAGATGAGAAGAGTTCTATGCTTATGATGGGTAACTTACTACGATGCTAATCAAAAGCCGTATAACACCTCAATCATCGTCATCGTCGTAGTCCACCAAACCCACCCGAGGTTTTGTGAGTTCGTTCCCAAAGGGATCGCCGTTTGCCAGTGCGTTCTGTATTTCAATTGCTTTTTTGCTACGTCTCTCTTCCGCCTTCTTCTCGTCTTCAGCTTTCTTCATGCAGTATGCTTTGCTGCCCACCACTTTTTCGGGGTTTTTGCATAATTTTAGGCGTCGATCGACGTCTCGCACAGCATCTACATTGGGGTTCCGTCCGTGGGAGGTGATGAGCGATTTGATGTCCTCTAGAAGGCTATCTAGAGCAGATGATTCTGAGGGCGCCTTGTTTTTCAACCAAGCAATAGAAATAACAGGGGCAGCAAGAGAGAATGCCGCGAGAGCGATTTGAGAGGGTGTGTATATGAGTTCTGCATCGGTTAAACGGGACGCTCGGACGTAATTTAGTGCCGCGTCATACACTTCAGAGGGAGGATTGGCTGGAGAATCGGGTAAGTTCTGCGTAAGAGCAATGTTACGACAGATTTAGCTTTTAATGATCTTAAACATACCTGTATGTCCAGCCAGATACCCCATAAGGCGCGATGCGCGTGCCATACAGCAAACTCAAAACCCAAACTTTGCGCCACCAGAAATTCCAAGTCCAGGACGTCCGAAGGCTCTGTTTTGGGAATGTGTGTTGTGTACGTCTCAAGAGATATTGGGTTGTTGGTGGTTTTGGTCGCAAGAAAAAGAGTGGTAAGCCTGGGTGGTCAATTGAGTATTCAGAAGAGAAAACGATGAAAAGCGGACTTGCATTACATTTTTCGGGTGCCAATCCATTACCGTATTTTTGAGGTAAAAGCGCTTCAGATAACTCACAGCAGTTGCCTCAACTTCCTCTGGAAATCTGAAAAAGCCGCAGAGTTGTGTGACCTTGGTGATATAGAGTTTGACCAACAAGTGTTCTTCGTCAGGGGTCAAAAAAGATACATTTGTGGAGGATCCTGGCTATCGGTGTCTAAGCGATATATCATGGTAGTGATTAGGGGAGGCTACCTCATCGGCCTCGAAGGTATTTCGGATGACGGCGACTGCCGCTTGGTTCAAAGAATTGCGGATGTGAGTGAGTTGCTCTGCTGAAAATCTCCAGTTTTTAAACTGGGTGCTTGCTTCATACAGAGGTTTCTTCTCTGAGGTTGTTGTTGGTGACGATGACATGTTCCATCAGTTTAGTCAACAGGCAATAACAACACGCTATGTAACGAACGATGTCACAAATCACATGCCCTTCAACGTACCTATTTAAGGTGTTTACCCCAAATCATTCGAGTTCTTCCCCTCTCCCACAATTCATCAGCGAATGGCACCAAAACGCAAGTCAGACGCTTTAGAAGCGGGCCTACCCCTCGAAGACCTTCACGAATCCACTTCCAAAACCGACCAAAACGCCCATCTCACAGTTCAAGTGACGAAAAAGGCGCGTGTATCCGACGCGTCGGGATCTTCCAAGGGCTTGGACCAAATCTCTAAGCCCACGACATGGAAGGACATGGTGCTTCCCGGAGAAGATGAAGTGCGCATACACCCCGTGACCTGCTTTGTTGTCTAACATTTCCGTCCTTAGGGTACCGTTCCCGTATAGTAAGACAAGCCCTTTGAAGTTGTCCTGAGGTCGACTGATCCAGTTGAAGCGACGACTGCGCCGAAGTTAGGCGGAAGATTCGATTGCTGCAAAAAAACCCCGGATGGAAGGTGATGATGTTCTCACACCACACCACGCATTTGTTCATCGTTGACTATGTAGGTAACTCATTGGCTCAAGGAAATTGGTGGCATCAACAGCAATTCCTTCGGACGCTTCAGTAAGACATAATTCGTTGACTCTATGCACGCCCAACCCCTCATGAATGTTCAGTGAAAGAAAAAGGTCGCACAGATGGCGCATCTAACGGAACTTACCTCGCTGCGTATGTGTTCTTACTGCTTTAAGTCTCCGCCCACGTAATGCTTCGCCAGGTATATTTATTTTGAGAAAGTGAGGATTTTGGAAGGAAAAAAGAAAACTGCTACCCGTCAGGATAACGAGATCTCGCAACCGGATGGCTTCCCCCTTGAGAACAGGCGCAAACAATGGGTATTTGTTGGCAGGTAAAGTTTTGTCGGGGTCAAGGCTTGTTGTAACTCTTGTGATCCCAATTGTCCATCCTTGATGAATTCCGCATATTCTGGTTACTTTTCTTCTTGGTTACGTTTCCAATTCGTTATCCATTCCGCAATCCGTGCAACATTAGCCTCCAAATCTTCTGTGTTTTCGCTCTTCAACTCCACAACGATTTCGGCAGGATACGAAGACCTCGCTTCTTCTAGTACAACCTCCATGATCTCTGCTTCATTGTTCTCCTGAATTTTCTTCAAGGAGTAGCCCCTGCAAGTTTCGTATATTGATACCAAGTCGAGTGAACAATTGGATCACCAACCTCTTCTCAAGCCGATCCCAAATTGTTGAATGGTCGCACCGCAAGACGACCACCAGATCTGGCCAGCGTTCCGGAAACATCTCGCATGTGTGCCAGTCCAGGATAACGCCGCCCTCTGCGATGATGGGCTCCAATTCATCAAGTAACTATATCCAATGAGCACTTTTCTTGCACTTTGTAAATCTCGTGAACCTACCCTGTCCTCATCAACAGTATAGCTTTCCCATTCTTGATCGAATTCTTCGTAAAGCTCTTTTTCTTTTACCCATTCGCCCACATTGATATGCCTCAATGGCAAGGCTGCTTCTTCGACTAAAAGCTGAGCATGGGTAGACTTCCCAGTTCCTGGTGTCCCTGTGATGACGATGACTGGTCCTTTTGCCATTGAAAAAAGAAGAAATTAGGTCGGAACTGGCGTTTTCAAATTAGGTAATGTCATCCCAAAATGGATTTTGACGAGAACGACGAACTGGTCGCTGTCCTGCCTATTCATTACTCTGCCGCCCTCGCTCCAAATGTTCAAATGCATCAGTTTCCGCTTCTATTGCGACCCCTGGAAACACCTCCCTCTGCAATTTTGAGTGGCAAACGTATATCTGCAAGGATCAAGCCAAATGTCGGAAGACTGGAAATCCTCGTTCCTGCAGATACTCGGCCCGAAGTCTGGAGCGTCGAAAAATCGAGGGACTTTGGATCTGCTCGCGCTGAGGACGATCACGAGAAAAATCAAGCGATACAAAGCAAGGGAGGGGAAGACGAGGAGCCGAGGTTGAGTGAGGTGCGACTCAGAAGTGAAAATATACCGCAGAAAGGGACACACATGTTAGGCGTTGTCCGCAATGGTAACATATTCTGCCCTCCTTCGTCCATTTTTTTTCTTACGCCAGGATTGCTGTAGGAAAGCTACATCTCCATCCAATCAGTGAGACCCACCAGCTTCGGCCAACGCTAACATATTTGGACATACTCTCTAAAAAGACTCGACGTTCCCGCGGCACAGGATCAGGCTCTGACTCTGATGATGGTCCTCCTCCGGACCCCGACGAACCTGCGCCTCTGAACACAATTAAAAAAGAAAAGAAAGCGGTCGGCGAGGCGAAGGAGGTGCATGTATCTGCACGCAAAACGGATGACAAGGCTGGAGTCTCTGCTCAAGGAGGTCTTTCCGCTGTAAGAAGAGAGATGCTTCAAATAATTCGAGCGGAGGAAGATGAAGCCTGGGACACTTTGGAGTTTTGTGATCTGAATGTAAGTTCCAACCGCACCCTTTAGAGCCTGTCCCGAATCATTTTCAGACGCAGTCATCGGGCGATGCATTCGAAGGAATTTTCTCACAAAGTAACGAAATTTTGCGGTGTCAAACAAATATTACTGCGTTTCTGAAAGAGATACGGGGGCTGTAAACGCTCTTCGAGTCATAGGCAGGGTTTTTATCTGGGTCATACTTAGAGGAGTGGGACTTTTGACCGATCTTCTTACCTCGTGCCTGCTTGTCGAAACATTTAAGCCTGCTCAGGGTTTTGTGACGATCTATGTTGTGCGACTGTGACGGCATTAGCTCGCTGCTTCCTGAAATCAAACTTGCAGTCTTTATCTTTCTCCCCGCTTTCTACGATTCCCTTTGTTTGATGCAGGGCGACAGCGAAACAGAAACAGAATCTGAAGGTGAACGAGTCCATGCAGACAGCTTCGTCCAAAACGGAAGCGCTTCCGGTACTGCTCCCCACATCACGTTTGACGGTCTGGGAGGCGTCTTGGAGGCAATACAGCGCATCAAACAATGCAATTTGGATAGTGTGGAGTGGGTAAGCGCCAACGTCTGTATTCATGTCGCTGGGTAACATTGTTATCAAAGGAGGGGGATCTTCAGGATGATGTTCATTCTGCCGCCAACACTGTTATCCACTTTGTCGATCACTACAACATCATCTCCGATGGATTCCCTTCCACAAATCTATCCATATTTGTTGCACTTGGTGAACAACCATACTACTCTTTGTTGGCAATATATGCGTCTTAATGGTTCACCAAAGTCGATATTCCTTTTCTGCAGATCCTTTTCCGGCATAGAAAGATTTTGAAGGCTACTGCCATTCAGTCTGCCCGTTTTTCGCATACAGGTCAACTATCGGGGCCCGTTCTTTCTTGGGTTGATGTCTTCATTTCGAAACTGTGCAAACTAGTAATTACCATCGCGGCCGGATCTTTTACGAACACCTACAAAGAGACTCTGTCTGAGGGTTTAAAGTTGCAAAAAGATCAAAGTTATTTCCGAGCGGCTACCCAGCTACCTGGTGAGCTGTATGCTATCTTTCCTTTCGCAGCATGCCGAATAATCTGTTTTCGCCTTCACTTAACAGACCACTGGGAAGGACTTCCTGGCGTTGTTGCATCTCATGAGTATTCTCCGGCAGCCCAACGCCTCGCTTTGCGTTTGCTTTTTGCAGCATATGTGATGAAGCCTCAACTGAACCCTTTCTGCCCTTGGGTTGGAGATAGGTGAGTATCAGATTTGCACCACCCCGATCGTTTTTAGTTTAGAATTTCTGGAGTACTTCACCGACGGAACTTCTCACCGACCTATATCGAGGTCTGAACAGAGTGTCTTCCCGCGCCATTCCTCCATCCGCAGAATATCGCTGCACCGAGGAAAAAACGGAGGGTGCTATGTTTATATCCCTCTTCTCGGTGAGATATCCATTGAGCGGACGTCCTGCCGAGGCTGAGCAAGACATAGGTAATCTACCGCAAGGTGCATGGCAGTCAGCCACATTCTTGCCCATCGCCGCTCTGGCCAAAAACCCTTGGCCGCTTGCTCGATCTTATTGAGTTTTCAATGACCCAGGATTCTTCCCCTTCTCTAATCCCTTGCGGAAAATTAAACGAGTCTCAAGTAATCCTCCTGCGATGGGGCGAAGTTGTGCCATGGGCATGGGTTATGTGGCGTGACGGGCGCTTATGGAACTCTGAGCAGATACGTTTCTTGGTAGTGGCTCGCACTTCCATTCATCGATCCATTACTGAATTCACCGTAGACCTCGATGTGGTTTTTTCATATGGATACTTCTCACATAGTAACCATACTCAACAAGCCGGAAAGAAATAAACCGGTTGGCGCGTATCTTAGGTTCAAGTTATTGGAAAACACAGCCGCGTCTGCGGGTGCAATCTTGGTGCGAATCATGTAGCGTATATAAGGACAGTAACTCATCGTTCTCTTTTATTCTCAGCAACTGCTTCAACAGATATCACTCCATCTCCGTAACTCTCGAGAGTTACAGAATCCTCTTTGCCCAATTTTTCTTACGGTTATTCGCCGAACCTGTTGGGCCGTCGTTCAACTTCTGCAGTCAAACTGGGAAACCTTGGATCCAAACGTCGAAGGGCGGTTACCTCAATATTGTGCTTCAATGCTGCTCGTATTTTGTTCTCTGCAGGATAGCGAAGAAGAAATTCTTGGTGAGTAGTGTGCACACTTCTGTTCCCCGACTGACGCTCATCTCTTTGTAGCCAAGCAGTTAATTTCTGAGGCCCTGACATTGACCGAATCGCATTCGCTAGCGTCCGGAGTAAGGCATCTTATGGTTGATAAAACCTTCTTAGAACGTCTTGATGGAGGTATGGATGACAAACTCAGACGGAAGACTTGCAGCTAATTCGTGTAGTCATACTTCGATCTAGGTGGTGGGAACCATGACTTTCAACTTGATCCGAATGGCCTAACCATGCTTCGCAGCCTTGTCACGAATGGCCGGTCTAACCATCAACCGAAAACGGCCCTTCGTGCTGTTAGTGTCACTCTGGACCTGCTTGTAATCATATGGAAAAACAAGCTCGTAGGGCTGGTGATATCGGGAAGTGCATGTTTATTTCTGCGCGCTGTGCTTCAGACAGTTGTGGAGAGTTCTTCAGACTCTACTGCCTCCTCTATCCTTCGGAACTCACTCTTGAGTGCTTTGGCGGTTTGTGAATACAGTTCAGCTGAAGCCAACTGGAGCGAGCAGTCAGGATCGTTATGGCGACACGTGTCCTCCTCAAAGCGATGCGACTTTGCCACAGCACGTAAATTTGTTTGCGAAACCAATATGCCACCATTCTCACTTTCTGCTATACTGAAGTGGCATTTTCTCGGTTCATCCTGACCAGAGCGGAAGTTGACTGCCCTCTTCTGTGGCTTGACGCTTGGGACTATCTTCGCGATGCTCTGATGTTAATCACCCGCCAACAGTGTGTACCTGGGGACGAGCCAATGGCACTTCTAAGCTTGTCTTCCATTTGCGTGGCTCTAGCGCAAATACTCACCAACCCGTCAATTTGTGAGTTCTCCCAACACCCCCGATTCATCAGTTCAAGAGTCCACTTCTCTAGCGCAGTGCATTCTCTCATCTCCGTGGACCACCAATTTGTGCACGGCATTGAGACATCTGTTGACTAGCGAGTCTTCATTGTCCAACGCATATACCGCATACACCACCATGTTGAAAAAGGCACTGGAAGGCGTCGGACCACCTCTTCTAACCCGAGTACGCCCCTTTCTCCTTCATTTCACAGAGTTGCCTAAACAGTGGCGAAGATTACGGCTTCTGCACAGTCACATGAAGCTGAGGTTGGTCTCCTGCACTTAAATGCTTTTTCAATTGTCTCTCATCTATCGGTGGTGGGCTTGACAGGTCTTAGATACCGTTCTGACCGACACTCGACTGTTATATTACCATTCGCTCTCTCACTCATTCGTGATCATTGTTTCCAATTCACTAGGTGAGAAATAGGGAGAAAGATGGACATTCTCCGAAACAACAGTTACACTATGCTTTCGCATAATAACTTTAAGTAGGTATGCTACAAAATTAGAAAACACGTATTTCAGAAGGTTCCAACAAAAAAATTCGAGAGCCATCCGGTTAGGGATAAGGATTGACTGGTATATTGTATTCACAACACAGAACCCAAGACCTTCATAGCCAAAGCACGGAGAATCTGTATATCACATCAAACATCAGCATGAGTAATAACATCTCGAGTGAAATAGTTTCGGTTACCTCTGCCTTCTGTTGACCCCCGAGTTCGTTGAAAACCGAGGCAACAGACTTGCCCTTTGCGTCTCTTACAGCACCCAGCCGATTGCCAGCGAACGCACCAACCATGAGCCCGGGAACATTCGCGATTATAAAACCTATTCCCGCTCCACAGGCAGCACCTAGCCAACTCCACCATGGAGTACGTCGCTCAATCTCGGGACGCAATAGCTGGCATAGCGTTACTTGCTTGACCCACATCACAGTTAATTCATAGACGGACCTCTTCGAATACATCCGCGAAGACGCCATCAGCGTTAGTTTGTCCTCCTGCTGGCGCATCCGTACCTCGAGCTCCAGGGTTGGAGAAAAACTGAGAGAAGAACCCAGGTGATGCAGTTGGGTCATCAGTGCGGTCCCCGCGAGAGGCATAAAGTACGTCATAGTCTTGACGCCGTCTGGGATCCGACAGGACATAATAGGCGTCTGCAACGGCCTGCAATTTGCGTCAGGTTGGTATTCACACGACGAGCTAGAGCCAGCCTACCTGGAAACGTTCAGTCGCCCGATTCCTTTCGGTGGCGGATGCGTTGGCCAGTCTATCTGGATGAGTTCTGAATAGTATTAATACGTAGACCATCAGGCATCATGAGATGATAACCTCAAGGACTCTCTCTTGTATGCTTGACGGACTTCGTCTTGTGTTGCTGTCCTCGGAATGTTCAGTAGCTTATAGTAGTCAGGGAATTGGGACATCGTGGTAAGGATGGCCCCCAACGAGCCAACGTCATAAGCATAGATAACGGTAGTGGCAGTGTAAGCAATACTAGTACATAAAATACAAGTGACCGTTACTTTACATTTCAAAACTTCGACGACGACCTCTACCAGTTAGGGTTACTCAAAATCAACGGCGGAGGCCTCGGGCGTTCAAACGCGCCGGGCGCTTGATCTCCTCGCCCGTCAGGGGTTGGGGGGCGTGGGCCGCTGATTGTCGGTCTTCTCCCAGAAACTGCTCTAATTCTGCGGAACCCAACAGGCACCATTGTGGACGATGGCATCAATGGAGATGATGTTCCCAGCAAGAATGGTCGCAGCGGCATAGGCGCTACGCTACTGTCAACAGTCAATGGGTTGGAGTCAGGGGCACGGGATGCTGAGGCTTCCGATGGTGAGTCAGACGACACTCGGGGTGTAACTGTCGAAGCTAGTATCATTGGTCGCAGACGTCGAGAAGGGACGGAAAATGATGTCGTGATTGTCGGAGTAGTTTCATCCTCCAGATCGATTTCGTCGAGGAATGAGGGGTCCCTGAAATTACCTTCAGGAAAGACTCCCCTTGTTGGCCCAGCCAGTCCTAAAATTATCATTCAGTAACCACAAATCAATTTCGGCGAAATGCAATCACCACCAACGAAAGAAGTGACATCATATTGCGTTCCTTCTGAGTCGAATATCGCACTGATGGAGACCTGCTGGGCCAACGAGGATGATGCCCTCCGTATCGGAACCTGAACTGAAAGAACACCAGTATGAATATTATTTGGCGCGTCATTGAGGGCGGCATCTGGTGAGGTTGTCTCCCCGGGAACGCCTGAAGACAGCAGAGGGACATTGCTTGGCGCAGGCGGGTCTGGAAAAATGGAGAGAGAAAAGTCGCTAAGAGCGGATGCTGACTCCGGCTTGCTCGTAACTAAAGAAGCTGTAAGTGTATTCCTCGATAGAGTCGTGGGGAGAGGAACAAATTGATCGGAAGACCCGTTTGTCTGATGGGCAAGAGGCGTCGCTTTTGAAAAAGCCAGGCGAGGAGAAAGCAATCGAAGAGCGGCGATGCTCCTATCAAGCTCAGATTGCCGACGGAGTAGCTCTTCAAACGAGCTAACGCTGCTGCCTGGTCTGCTAGGAGGCAGAGTTGCGTTGGCGTCAAGCCGTTCATCGCGTTCTCCTTGTTGCAGGGCTAAATCCGGGGTCTCAGTCCCATTAATCATCGTCTCCTGCATTTCTCCGGGTTCAGGCGTGCGCAAATTCATTGTGTAGTAGGTCAAAGACAGATCGGTTAAGGGGCGGTTTATGTTAACTGCTCCGTAGGCGCCTCTTTCATAAGGACTGTTGCCGCCAGACGAGGAGGTTATATTCTTTGAAACCGAGGAGTGCGGGCTCTCGGCTTCCCATTGATCCACGCTGACGGCGGGGTATAGTGCAATAGAGGGAATCCTAGGGGCCAAACCAAGCTCCCGATTCTGATCCCAACCCATTTTTTTGGCTGGGTCGGATTGAGAGCCCCTCATGAATGAAATGCTTGAGATTCGCCGATCTAAAAACATTGGGAAACCTGTAGAATAATCCATATCTCTGGAAGGCGTTATTTTGGTATTACTTTCTTTGGTAGTGCAGTGTCTATGCCGGGCAGGCAGTGTGGAAAATGTTATGACGAGGGAATACAAGATCAGAATATAGATTTCCACCGCTCGAAGAAATCGACCCAGCGATGTTTCAGAAAAAGAAACTGATTCGTGGCAGTTAGGTAGTGAATGGGTTGAGAGGACGGGTTGCTCACAAATGATAAGGTTGCCAACACCAAGACCAGCGCTGATGATGAGGGAGAATATGGATGTCACATATCTTCCAGATGACCGCCAGCGAGATGATAACGGGCTTGAGTAAATATTAAGCAGCAATTTAAGAATAAATATAGCTGACACAACAGTTTCAATCGTTGATTCTGCCACATAGAGGTTTCCGTACTTGCGCTGGCTGATAACAATCCTCCATAAGATTTGCAAAAGAGGAATGCTGATCGATGCCAAAAGAGATATCCACTTGAGAGTTATTCCAATAAACCCCCAGCGACGCCAACTAGCGCTGTGCAAGGGGTCTCTAGCGTCGTGTCGCCCTTTGATATCGACTAGCAGTCGAGAGGATTCCTCTGGCGGACACTGGGCGACAAGTGTCCAAAATAAAATATAAATAAATCCAACTGATAGAGCAAGAAATATTTCTCTTGCGTTGAAAAAGCCAGAGACTGTAGCCAGACCATCCTTGTCGGTATTTACGTCGCCACGAGCTAAGATCTGGCTAAGGTCAAGAACAGCGGCGCCAAACGCAAGAAAGGAAGATGCGAAAAGATAGCTGGCGAAGCTACGACACAATCTATAAGTATATTGTATGTTGCGAAGATTTAGACTCACAGGTTTACACGTCTCAGCAGTAGAAAAACGGTAAATGCGCCCATGCCAAGTATTCCTATGCATAATAGCGGAATGTCACTCAGAACTGCTTCTATCTGGGCAGTGTCAGGAAATCCAAAAAAATAGATGGATTACAAACGCGTACCGCGACGTCGTTGCTCAGAGCAAATGTACTAGGGACAAGGGTAGAGTTGGCCATACCGTCCAAGGGAACCTTAAGGTATGTAGGCCAGCCCACCTCTTGGTGGGAACGACGACTTTTCAGAAGGAGAACTCCAGCTAACTGTTATCGAACGAAATGAAAGCGTCGAAGTCGAAACCCAAACTAACCGAGACAAAAGAGAAAGATGAGAGATGGATGTCCAGCAACCCAGCAGAGTGGTTAGCTAACTCTTGCTTGAGAGTCAGCAAATGAGGAGTTGGCATCAGATGGCAATTGAGAACGATTTACGAAGAACCATCATCATCAACTTGAAGATTGCAACCATCAAAAATCTTATCTCCAATTGTCTATGTGTGCATAGTCAATCTACTTGCAATCTACGGTCCCCTCGCATTTGATGCACTTCCTGTCAATTGCCTCACCAGGAACATTCCACGCCCCTCATCTACACTCTTCGCACTCCTCATCCCAATCACGCTCTTGGGACGGGGTCTCATACCACCTCCGATTGTCCCGAGTTGCTTCGTTGGACTTACACTTCGAGTAGGACTTAACCCACCCCCAGTTAACTGTCTCAGGAGACCTGGGTCTCCACCCAAGCCGGTGAACTGTCTTGCTATCGTTGTTGTACCGGTGTATTGTGATACAAGTTTTCCAGAGCCAGTGTAGGACGGGACCAATGGAGTCCTCGTTGGCGACGATTGCGGCGAGGTAGGTAAGCCAAGTAACAGCTGTCAAGATAGATATTAGTGTGTTAATTTACCGCAATTAAAATGCACCAACTGTGCACTCCCGACACCATATGCCTCCCTCCCCATCACTCTTGGCGGCACTGTCAAGTCTCTTGCCACATCCGGGTTCGTCTTTCTTCCTCTCTTCTCGACTTATGTTCAGAACCCAAGTAGGTGGGGGCTCTTTTTTGCCGCCACAAACTAGACAGGAACTGTGCCAGCGAGTTCCATGTGGTCCCGGAACGACGCCACGTTCCATTGGTGAGACAGTTTTCTGACATCCTGGGCATGAGGTCCGGCTACCGAAGCGTGGAAACGAATTATTTCCTGACGACGAAGGCGCTATAAGCGGTGGTCGTTCAGGTTTGCTCGATGAGCGTGCTACAGTTGCTTTGGGCGGTGCTGTAACGGAAGATGGATTATCAATTTTAGGCGACGACGATGGGATTGTTTGGTGGATGACAACCCTTTCTACGGGCGCACACTAAAAAACAGAGTTAGCGTTATTCATAAACCGCTCAAAGAGCACCCACCTCCACATGACAGGGTCCCCCTTGTGCTTTGACGTACGTTGCTTGACCTTGACGACGCTCCTTAAAAATACCATTACACACTGAACACCTGAAACAATCAGCATGATATGTGCTCGGTGCTACATCCCCGCCCCCTGTGATTGTAATGAATTTGCCTCCTCCTGAAATAGAACACAAAGCATCACCGCATTTGCTGCATAAGGTCGATGCTGACATATCTGGCTGGGTCTCTGGGTTGTCGACTCCAAGTTGTTTTGTCGAGGGGAAATTCGCATAGGTTTTTGGCTTCGAAGAGGATGGTGAAGGGGAGGAAACCTTTGTTTGTGAAGAACGGGTAAACTGACGACCTTCCTTCTTCGGCGTATGAGTTGGTGTGCCCATTTGGCTTCTAGTTTCTTCGATAATGACGTCCTCGACTTCGGGCAAATTGCTCCGAGTAAAAAAACTCTGATCCAACACATTTGAAACATCGAATACGTCTGAAGACGTGTATTTTTCATCGTTCCGAGGAGGAGAATCAAACTCGGAATGAGAGGACTGAGTCATTGTATCCGAAAAGTCAGAGATTAGGTCTGGAGTTGGGGGAATAGATGGGCTGCGCGATAATGCCGACTCTCTCGCGTCGAAATTGGATATACTTGCTCTGGAATTTATGGAAAAACGGGGTGGGGTTGAAGGTCGGTTTGCAGGGGAGCCGAATGGGGTCCTCGACGTGGCAGGAGAGGATGAAGACCCTTTGAATAATCGTTGTTTCATTTCTTCGATGGCTTCTTGTGTGGGGGCAGTAGATCCCGTGGTTTGTCCCCGTACTGGGCTTGCGTTAAAAGCGCGGACACCGGAAGGAGATGCTTTGGATGGAACTTCGAAAGGCTCGTATCGCCGAATATCCGAACCAGAGTTACCATTCCGTAGTCGAGTGGACGGACTTACGGGGCTACCTGTAGATTGATATTTCGAACTGATATCCTTCCCAATTGTGCTGAGCCTGTGACTTAATTCCTCAAGCAGGGGACTCCCTTCGCGGCTTCTGTTGATTCCCAACCTTTGCTCAAGTTCTTCAATAGCAGGACTAGCTTCCTGAGTCCTTTTATTTCTAGTGTTACTTCCAAAACCACCCAAATTTCCGGATCTGTCGACGCGAGGACTGTTATTGCTGCTCGACCTTCCCTTCTTGGGTGTTGTGGGGTCGCGTTTGAGGCAGCTTCCGAAGCAATCCGCGCATGATGGCCTTCCAAGAAGATCAACCACAGGAGAATCGCCGATGTTTTTAAAACACCCCGCGCAGTTAAAACATCGTTTGTGCCAGTACTTGTCGACGGCATGGACAAATCCACCTTCAGATTTCAGCATCAAAACGGGTCGAGAGCATGAGTGACAGTTGCCTCTTGAGCCCCCGTTTACAATGAAACATGGCTTGCACAAGAAGGATTGTTCAGTGGAAGATGGGTGGGGGTATATGGTAGAATCAGGTGGAAAGGGCGAAGAACAGATGGCGCAGGAATGAGTGGTCAACGTCTCCTTTGGTTGTAATATGGAGCCATAGACTTTGGAGAGGGTGGTATCGTGCGGGGTTAATGAGGGGAGGATATCTGAAGTAGGGTCAGCTAGAGTTGAGCGTTTGAGAGGAGAATGAGGTCGTGATGTTTGAGAAGCTGTAGTCGCAATATATTCAGAAACGCGACTGCTAAGGGTTGTGGTAGTCTGTGGTGTTGAGCCGGACGTCGGGCAAGGAAATCGTTTGGTCGCAGATGGCACCGCGTTCGAACTTGGTGGATCGACCGAAGTCGCGGTCCATTGTTGCCTTACAGGAGAGAGAGAGCGAGTTCTTGAAACATACGTCTTTGACCACCTATCTGAACTCGTCTCTGCGGGATCAGCTTGTTTCCATGGTACGACAGGAGCTGCAGGTATTCTTGATGTTCAAAGGTGGACCTGATTTTCAAGAGACCACTTACCAACAGCGGCGCCACCACACTTGCATCGCGTACCCGCGACAATGTCGCCACATCTTCGGCAGAAACCCATTAGATGACGACAAGAAAGAAGGAGACACTGGCAGCCAGCTTACAACTCAAGTTGCAACTGCTTTTAGTATCCTGGTAGCCTTGAACCGAGACCACGTGATCGCTATGCTCTCATCACCTTACTTCCCCTCAACCGAGGCAAAATGTTCGTCTAAGATATTGAAGGTATCGACAGTTCCATCAAATCCCACCTATTTCGAGCTATATCGTGAAGTATGTCATCGGAAACCGTTGTTAATACAAGGCTTGTGCTAAATCTCTCTCGTTTTCGCGTAAGTCACTCAAACATGCACAGAAATCGTCGCTGGTGATCCCTGGAAGCTGCTTGTTGCTGTAACGTTTCTGAATAAAACTTCGGGTAAAATTGCCATCCCCGTATTTTGGAATGTCATTGCAAGGTGGCCAACGCCTCTCATGTTGTCTAGAGGTCTTTACTTTCGAACAAATCTCGCGATCTCCTTATACTAAAAATAGCTCTGTTTAGTGGATGAGAACGAACTGATTGATGCCATCCAACATCTTGGAACGCAAAATATTCGGGCAAAGAGACTCGTACTTCTTTCCAGAGCTTATCTACAAGATCCTCCGTCTTTTTATGATCTTCGACCATCAAAGCCGGGCGTGGTCACATTGCAACTAACAAAGTCCACAGAGTCGTCGATTAGACAGAAGACAAGATACCCACCTACTCCCATCTCTCACCTTCCAGGAACTGGCCCATACGCACTTGACTCTTATCGAATCTTTTGCACGTTGCACCACGATCCTTCATCAAATGAATGGCAGAACGTTACACCGACTGACAAGGAACTTATTCGGTTTCTGGCAAGGCTATGTTTCTGGGTGACACAAACTACTATTTGACGTCGTTTCTTGACAGAAATGGAAGTGGGCTGTGGCAGAACATCGACAGTGGTCAGCGACATCGGGACTTGGTGGAACCGCAACGACAGAGTATCTTGTGTCGCTCATATCAGACCTGACGTCCCTAAACTAGTACTCTTTGTATTCCGTGTGGTAGCTTGCTACTTCAAATGATGTATAGATGGATATAAGTATTGAAGGCATAGCATTCAACTTAAAGCTTAGCGGGTATGAATGATTGCCAGTCGACGCGCTCCACCTACAGAGAACATGAGCCGAGCAACAACGTCAATATGCGGTCGACGTACCATTTCTGGCTTCAAATCCTTTACATTTGTGGCCCCAACAAGCCTCATGGCGCTGATAATTTCGCGACGAAGAATTTCGATTATCTTCAAAACACCTGCCTCGCCATATGCCTAAAGAAAACTCAGCGGTGCACTGTGAGGTCTCTTTACTTGCTTACACTTTGCGCGTAAAGGAATGCACGACCAAGACCCACGGCTCTCGCGCCCAAGCACAACGCCTTGACAACGTCTACAACGGAGAACTATCAGTAAGATGGACACCACAATTAAATTTCCTAACCGGTCCCTCGTCGTACTCCGCCTTGAGGTTCAAATGTTAGGTAGTGCGTATCAGCAGTAGATTTTCTTTCCCGTACCGTCAATGTACACTTCGAAATTAAGGGTCAGCCAATGATTAACCGAACAAGATACCGACATACCTTCAAGTTTATCGAAAACATCAGGCCTCTGTTGTCGTAGCCTAAGCAAAACCTCCATAGGTGGGAGCGAGCTATACAAACCGTTAGCATTTTATTAAGCGAATGGCTGTGGTCAACTTGCTATTCCAGCTGGCGTCCTGACAATTGTTAGCGATATCCCAAAAAGTGGGCATTGTAAAAAACCTACCCCCATGGTTGGAAAGCAAAATTCCATCGACACCAGCCTCAGAAGCTAGGACCGCATCTTCGACACACTGAATTCCTGTGGAGTAGGTCAAGTTCAGCCAAAAACTATAAACATTTTTGAGAGGTGAGGAAAACAAACCCTTGATAACGATCGGCAATTTGGTGATCTTTCGTAGCCATGGGATGGTCTGGAGCAAGTTGGTAAATCCAAAGACAAAATGGGTCAAAAAGATTGACCTTTTCCCAGGTCATGTCCCGGTCGTCGTTGGCCACCAAGCCTCCAGCAATCCCCCCCATATCTGCCTCCTCACCAGTTGGATTATTCTCATCCCAAACCGGAACAGATCCCTTTTCCTGGTCGTCTAGTATCCAAGGGCTTCGGATATCCCTTTCGCGGTTACCTGCCACAATCGCATCTACCGTCAAGAAAATGGCTTTATAGCCAAGCTGATCCATTTCCCGCACGCGCTTTTCAGCGATTTCATCATTCCGATGTTTGTATAATTGAAAAAATAGTGTTTGCGAAGGAATAGCGGCGTCCATAATATTTTGGGCGGAGAGCGAGGCATTAGAGGACACCATTTGGATGAGAGACGTCTTCCCTGCTGCCCTGGTGATATTCGCCTCTCCTGCGTTAAGAGATAAAGTGACGTCTACAGGGAGAGGATTTCCACTTGCCTTGCGGATGTCCTAATTTTGCTAGGGCTGAACCACTAACGAAAACTGGAATTGAAGAGTGATAGCCGAGGAGGGTTGTCGAAGGATCACACTCGGAAACAGGCCGCATGACTCGAGCCCTGAAGAAAAAGCGAGAAAATGCCCGTGAATTTTCTGTATATGCTGGGATGGTGTTTTAGATAATTGTGTTTGGCTGAAGAGAGACCCTTTGATTGCTCACAGACTTCATCATCCGAGCCTGAAGAGTAATACACCAAGGCCTTGTAAGACAGTACCTGCCTTGCAACGTCCTGATAGCCATGTCAAAAATCGAATTGATAGGAACGGGAAAATGTCGTTACCTCCATGTCCATCAGACTCAAGATTCTGCTTAAAGGGGGTTTTCGTTTTACAGCTTCCTCAACTCTCAGTTCATCTTTTGTCTTCTTTCTCGTCTGTTGTTGTTCTATAACTTTGGAAGCTGCCGTGGAGTCGAGTGGACCGAGATGCTGTGATGGTAGCAGGTGCTTCTCGAGGGCATCAGGGGGGTGAATCGGCTCATATGCTGCCGTGGCGTCCTTTCCTGCATACTTGAGGATAATTTTGGCGCCACCCGGATGCTCCTACAAGGTGGGATTAATAAATAAGCGGACCAATATGCATAGGGAGGGACGAACTGATAGAAATTCGGTGACATCGTAGACATTGTTTTCGATGATCACCCAACAAGAGCTGTCAGGTAGGGTGAGAGTGAACCAGAAAGAACTGGGAGGGTTACGTACTCCTGAGTGTTGTGTTTGGCAACCTGCTCGAGAGTCCAGGTAGGCATGAGTGCAAGAAGCAGGTAAGAGGGGCGTGAAAAGAGGGAAGGAAAAGTTTGGGTAAAGAATAAAGATAGAGTCCCGGACCGCGCTCCGGAGCCTAAATGAAATCAAAACCACGTGATGGCGCGTTGTCTGGGCATTACATTTCAACCGCGATCAACATTCGACTCTGATTCGACTATATTCGATCAACACCCGCTGCTCATCGTCCCTACCGACGAGCCCATGCCTCCCTTACCCTCAAGAGATGTTCTTGAAGCCATGAAGCGTGTAGACCTGCAGCGCCTGTGTAAGGACTACGGCGTCAAAGCAAACCTCAAGTCCGAAGCCCTAATCGACCTTCTCCTTGACACACAGTCCGTCTCTACCGTCTCTACTTCCCGTCATCCCCTTAAGCATCCTTTAGGTCGACTCGACAACCTACTCGAAGATCTGTCTCTACCCGTCACTCAAGTAGAGCAGGCCCCAGCCGTGTTTCCTCAGTCATCATACACAACACAGATGATGAACAAGACGATGATCCGGAACTGGAAGAAAATGACACTTTACCGCCAATCGAACAGCCACCACCTCCACCTCCTCGAACTAGAAAAGGGAAGGAGCTCCAGACGCGGCTAGGGGTTGGCAGGCCCGTGGCTGCAGGGGGCTCG
The DNA here is from genome assembly GCF_000143565.1 of Laccaria bicolor S238N-H82. Classification (NCBI taxonomy): domain Eukaryota; kingdom Fungi; phylum Basidiomycota; class Agaricomycetes; order Agaricales; family Hydnangiaceae; genus Laccaria; species Laccaria bicolor. Next base: position 470,267 of record NW_001889872.1, on the reverse strand, counting down.
GGGCCTCGCGCTGTTACAAAATCTTCGAGTGTTTCACGTAGCGGGAGAGGAAAATCTATCAAAACCATGAAACAAGTTGAAGCTATAATTGAAGAAGGTGAGTATTGTAGGCTGCTCTTTCTTCAAACTCACAGAACGATACAGAGCCGGAGACTGCGGATGAGATTGTTGGTGAGTAACGATTCTCTTCATTTATTTGACTAATTTGGCTACTAACCATAACAGAAACAAGTAATGATGCATCACGATCGAATTCGAAGAACGTTCCCGATACTGTCAACGGTGCGCAGCCGTCAACGGCGCAGGCGGATTTGGGAACAAGTGACGACATACTATCTGTGTCAGAAGTGGATAAACGTGTCGCGGAAGCAGTAAGTTTTGGTCCATCTAGGCGAATGACAGGCTTATTTTGAGGACAGCTCCGCCCACTCCATGAACAACTCCGAGCCTTAAAGTCTCAAGTAGAGGAAATCCAGCATCTCAAAACGGAGCTTGCTGATCTCAAACCACAAATTGCGGACCTCAAGAATTTGCGAGCGAAGGTTGATGCGTTGACCAGCGAAATTAGAGAACTACGCACACAACAAGGAACGGTTGATGTTGACGAGATGATGGCGGACAGCGTTCACGAACCGGTCACTCCACCACAGCAGTCAACCCCCCAGCCGAAAACCCCTAAAACGTATGGGCCAGGGTGAGGTCCTTGGTTGATGCTCAGCCTTTGTATAACAACTTACACGTATGTTTGCTTACAGCGGCTTTGGCATGCCTTCAGCTTTCAGAACGCCATCAAGTACAGCGATCGTCCCTAAGGCGAGCTCTGCTGGCGTACATGACTCAGAATACAATCCTACTGAAGCCCACCCTGGAGTCGCAGCCAGTATGCTTGGTAAACGCCATCGAGATTCTGTTGGAAGTAGCATTACGGGTATTGTCGAAGAGGGTCATGAGGACGAGTACTCTGAGGAAGAACTCGCGAAACGAGTTGTGCGTCCCACAAAAAAACGACCCAGAATCTCCAAGACAGGCGATCAAACAAACGAAGCTATGATAAGCCGTGGAACTCCATCAGACCATGAACAAGAGTCACAGCGTTCCTCTGCGCCCCATGTTCCCAGCTTCACTGTCTTCCGAGGGCCTGAGGGACCAGCGGAGAGTTATGTGGGCTCACCACCGCCTACTAATCACTTGCCAGAGTATTTTGACTCTACAGACAGTGGGAATCGCGCTGGGAGGTTAGGCCATGGAGCGGCTAGCACCAGCTCTGCAACTGCGTCAGAAAACCAGCAGCCTTTCAACTTTACCTTTTTACCTATTTCTTCCACTCCTGCGAATGCTATGTATGCATCCAGCTTCCCATTTCCAGAAGCTCCTCAGTCGCCGTCGCCTGCCGGTTCGAACCTGGGATTCCTCGATAATGACCATGACGAGAGAACGGACGTTTTCAAACCATACGGTCTACCTTCCCCCCCCAAACGCCTACCATCTTTCGCCTCCGGATCACAGCCAGCTCTCCGGGAGACTTTTGTCGATCCTGCTGCCCTTACACAACGGTCTTCTGGGAAACAGAGAGAAGTATCAACCAACGACGGGGAAGCTGAATCGACCAATGCTGAGAGGAAGTCCGATGCAGCCCCCGGCGCAAATGTACCATCAACGAAGCGAACTATGTATGGTACCGAATTAGAAGGGGATACTCGCTTTGGAGACTTTGGCATGGACGGAGTTGCGAGTATTGGGAACCTTGGGGCAGGTTTCTGGGCCGGTGGCAGGTTTTAGTCGCGAGTTTGTAATTCTTCCTTATCAACCCATTATGTGTTATTGTACTCTGGCCAATCTCTAGCTTTGATACGGCGTGATCATGTCTTGATTGGAATTGGATTGGATATGTTAAAGCCAAGTTGAACCACATGCGTCCGTTGCCAGGTACAAATAGCAAGCAACCAGCCAGGCGTCAAATAAACTCTTTTTCTTCTTTCCCCCATCTTTGCCTCTCTTTGCCTTTGTACTTCTCGTCCTCTTGCAATTCGTTTTCGGCTCTCCAGGAAGAGACACCACATTCTTTGATTACTACCTTTTAACGACAAGACAAAACTATCGCCAGCGATGTTTGCTACTGTTCTTTCCCTGGGCCTGGCTGTATTGCCCTTTGTCTCTGCTGCTGTCCATGACATTCAAGTTGGAGCTGGTGGAAAACTGGTTTACTCTCCCGAGGCTATCGTACGTCCTCTTCACAAAATTCCTTCCGCAGTGTTATTTATAGGCTTACAGTCCGCTCAACCTGGCGATCAAGTCGTCTTTCACTTTAATCCGAAAAACCACACCGTGACGCAGTCATCCTTCGCTGATCCATGTGGACCGAAGTCTGGAGGAATCTCATCTGGTTTGTAAGTAGCTCTGTACTCTGGCATGGAAACCCAATGACTAACACGTTATTTTTAGCCAACCAGTCGTTGCAAACCAGACTAGCAATTTACCAACTTTCACTGTCACCGTTAACGATGTGAGTGGACACTGTCTAGAGGGACTGATTTTTAATTGAATCGTCTTTTTAGACTCAACCCATATGGGTCTACTGTGCCCAAGCAGCTCGTACCCCAAATAGCCACTGCGGCCAAGGCATGGTTTTCGCCATCAATTGTGGGCTTGACGGAGCTCCCAACTCCTTCACCAATTTCAAGAACGCTGCTCTAGCAGTTGGTGCCAGTCTGTCTGCTGCTGCCGCTGCTCCTTCTACGACTGCTGCATACGGCGGCTACACCATCCCTCCCGCTCCCGTCCCCACTTTAGTTACTCAAGCCATTACCCTTGGATCATCAACTTGGACCACTACATATAGTTCTTACCCCAACTCACCCGCCGCAACTCCAGCTTCTCTGGAAGGTCAGGTGCACAAGGTCATTGTCGGTGGAACTGGAACGCTGGCTTTCAACCCTCCTATGGTCTCAGCGGCTCCTCGAGATGTCATCGTTTTTGAGTTGTAAGTTTGCCGTCGTTGATATAGCGAGTGAGACTGACATGCTTCGTTATAAACAAGCCATCAGAAGAACCATACCGTTACTCAGTCGTCCTTCGACGATCCTTGCCGTAAGCTTAGCACTGGCAACGGATTTGACTCTGGCTTGTGAGTGTTTTGTTTTGTTCAAGCAATGGTTTATTAACACGCTCCAGTTTCCCGGTTGCTGACAATACGACTAATTTCCCCACTTGGAATTTCACCGTCACCGACACGGCTCCTGTCTGGGCATATGTAATGTGTTCACTCAAGACTTTACAAGCTGGTTTATGCTGACACTTTCTATCAACAGTGTCGCCAAAGCAACCCTAGCAGCCACTGTGGAGCTGGGATGGTCTTGTAAGTTCTTGCAACACCGTCACGCTATGGGTCACTCACCCACCTGTGACAGCGCCGTCAACTCGGACGAGTCTTCTGGTCGCAACTTTGCCGCTTTCCAGAATGTCGCCAAGGCGCTGAATGGCACCGCCGTCGCTGCTACTGTCCCTTCCGCTACCAGTCAAGCGAGCGGCGCTCTCTCACTGCATACAGGTGGAGCCAGCGCAATGATTCTGGTTGCTTCATTCGTTGCGGCTTTCCTATGAGTACATTCATGTGGTTCGTGTGTGCTCTTTCTTTCTCTACATGGAGCTTGAGATATTGGACTAAGTAGACAACTTGTATTCTTTTTCATATACCACCTTGATGTCCACCAATGTCTTCTTTAATTTTCTGCAATATACCTGGAATGTGATACAAATAACAAGACATAAAAAACAAAACCACGTCAAATTAAATAAATAACTATTTGCCAAGGCTACCACTATTCACCTCCCATAGATTCTCTCGCTTTTTTCTCTTTCTTCAGTTTTTTTCGTGCACGTCGAGCTTCGTCATCTTCATCTGGATCAGCAGGCGCTTCCAACTCCTTCGCCTTTTTTTCTTTTTTGCGCCGTTTACGCTCCGCTTTGTCCACATCCTCGTTGTTGTCGTCACCAGGATTTACGGTTTCTAGTACGGGTTCTGGTACCTCGGATTTCCGTTTCCGTTTCTTCTCTTTATCTTCTTTTTTGTCAGAGGATGCGGCTTCTTGAACATCAGGGGGCACCACAGTCGCTGAGGGTTCGGCCACTGGCTTTGCTGAGGGTTCGGCCACTTGCTCCTGCCGACTGTAATCGGTATAATCACGACTCCATTCCACTGGAGTGACACCGTCAAGTTTCTGGCCGTGTTTACCCAGCTTCCCGTCCTTGACCATTTTCTTCTTTTGAAGCGCAACGGGACCAAGGCCCCAACGCCGAGGATAAGTATCTCGCTCCATGATACAACGCTTGACTTTCGCAACGACACCATGATCGCAAGTGGCAAGTTCAACTGTTGACATTTGTGCAACGGCAAGTGCTATGGCTTCACCTACAGTGTGATGATACAAATCAGAAAATTCCTCCTTAAAAATGGAATGGATGCACCTTTGGTTGTCATCAAGACAACTTCCTCGTGCACCGAAATATCCGCTTCATAACGCAGAAGCCCAGGAATCATGAGTTTCGCGCCGTAGCAGACCGCATTGACGGCGCTATCCTTGACCACGATGCGCTTATACCCAATCATCAAACATTCCAAAGGTCGAATGACACGCCGCAAGTACGACTCTTGAGGATCCGGGAAGCAATCAGATTTTGCGCGACGAAAGCAAAGGACAACTAACCGTCACGAGTATTATCGTATAACCATTGAGCATCCATTACGTCGTGCATCGTGACCATATCGTCATTTTCCGACATAGCACCACTTCGCACTCTCCGCAACTCTTGCATATGACCGCCAACTCCCAATATCAAGCCCAGATGCACGCAGAGAGTTCTGATGTAAGTCCCAGCCTCGCAAGAAACCCAAAAGACACCAAGATTCCGTTTTTCATCGAATTCAAGAAGTTTTGACTCGTGGATAGTGCGGATGCGCAACTGTCGCTTGACAGCAGAAATGAGGGGTGGTCTTTGAAAAAGGGCACCCGTCAAGGTTTGAAGAGCTCGAGGAAGGGCCGCAGGGGTTGAAAGGCCAGAGTGTAAACGAAGAACACAAACGTATTCCTTTCCTTTAGACAAGTGAGTTATAGACCGAAAAAAAGGAATAATTTAATCACACCTGCTCCCTGCTGTGATTTAACGAGCCTTGTTGCGCGATCTATGCACACAATCAAGCACCCTGTCACCTTGGGGTCAAGTGTCCCGCTGTGACCCGTTTTTTCGACACGCAATATTCTCCTCAACCATGCAACAACTTCATGGGATGAAGGGTTCGACGGTTTGTCCAAATTTATGACACCGGACCTTGTGTCAGTGTCAGAGCAGAAAAAGAGGATAGGTAGGTTGTGACACACTTGACATAGGAAGAAATATCGCGCTTCAAGGGGCTGCAACCTGAAGGGATTGGTGTAAAATGGCTGGATCGAACGAGCAGCTTATCATAGTTTTTCAGGAGCAAAGGCCATTCTGAAGTGTCTAGTTTTGGTGCCGATGATTCCGACTTTATTGCAAAGTCACCGTCGAGCTGGGCACCGGCGACCTGCTCTCTTGTCAATGATGTTGGCATTACGCCTAGTTTTCAGTGAGAAACTTCTCGGACTCGGAGCTTCATTCAGCCGGGAGATGCCGCTGTAACTGTATAGTCAACAAATTATTGATTCCACACTCGCCTTCATTCAATACCTCCATCATGGTTAGTACAACGAGCAATCGCTTTGCTGAGTCCCCTTCTCAGTAGGCTGACGCTCTGTCTCTCCCAGCCCAAAGCCACCACCAGCAAGAATACCGTCACCAAACACAAGTTTACCGTCGATTACTCCAAGCCCGCTGCTGATGGAGTTTTTGACGGTGCGGACTTTGAGAAGTTCCTTCACGATCGTATCAAGGTTGAAGGAAAGGCTGGCCAACTGGGCGAGAGTGTCAAGATCGTCCGTGATGGTGAGCCTGTTCTTCTATTTTTGGTCTGACACGCACTCAATTTTACAAAGGTAACACAAAAATCACCGTGACGTCCAGTATTCCCTTTTCAAAACGATACCTCAAGTACCTCACGAAAAAGTTCTTGAAAAAGAACACCCTCCGCGACTGGATTCGGTGAGCGTAATCCATGAACCCACCACTACTCGTTTCTGATCAATTGGGTTCACAAGTGTTGTTGCATCATCCAAAGACAACTATCAGCTGCGCTTCTACAACATCGCGTGAGTACTCATCCTTTGATGCATCGTTTCAGCTTCTTATGAACTGGTACAGGGCTGGCGGTGAAGAATCTGATGAGGAATAGACAACCTTGTATCTCGTTCGACGCATGTTATAATGAGAGTTGACTGGAGCATATATATAATGATTATCTTATGTATGTATGATGGGAAGCGGGCATCTACAAATTCACTAGAGCAGGCTAGGACTTGCCTTCTGGCTTCACTTTCCCAAGCACCATCAACCCGGTCTCGTTCCATTGGAGATGAGATTGCATGAGTGTTTTATTGCGGAATTGATGAGCCAGTGCATTTCCTAGTTGTTCTCGCAAAAACTTCAAAGCAACGCTTGTTTTAGGAGGGATGCGGAATTTGATCTTTCGGTCGACGGACGCCATACTGGCGATTAACTGAAACAAGACCGTCAGATCAGTAGAGCGTCGAAGAGGTCGTTCCCTGCCTTGAAGTCGCATTCACCGCAAAGTAAAAGAAGCGAAATATCCTCCGCTGGTCCGGTTTCCCAAGCGTAAAGTTTCTTTGAATGCCTGGAAGACGTGATGGATTTTAGTGTCAAAACCATTTCATATACGGGTAATGCCTCACATGAGAGTGAAATAAAAGAGATGGTTCACACCAAAATCGTTCGGTTTGCGACCGAAGTTGACCGACGAGGGGTGAAACAACGCATGCTGGTTATTCGTGACAGTCCGCATTTCCCCATTTTTAGGGTCGATGGTTAAGATTTTAGGATATAAACCAGCGGTCAACGCAGAATGGACCAGAAAGGCATTGTTGGAATTTGAGTCAAGTTCTGGAGGTACGGTGACGAACCGAGTTCGATTGCGTCCGTAACGTATTCTGTATTCCATGTCAGCGAGGGCAAAGTAAAAGACGAAATATGTTCACCGGTTTAATTCACCAATGAAAGATTTATCAACTTGTATGAAATTTGAATCTATCAGATATCTAGAACTCTCGAGTCAATAAATGGCTTCAAGTAAGAAGACAAAGATTTACCCAAGAAATTGTTGGCGGAGTTCCTCTATTTGTTGCAAGTTCTACAATCACAAAAATCAGCACGGCCTAGAATACCAAAAAAGCCCTAAGTACCTGATGACTCAGATAATTGACGCGGCAGAACTTCCGGACAGAAGCGAGGTTTGTACTCGCCCTCCGCCAGGACGAGAAGGCATTGTGAATGGCCAAAAAGTCCGAATTTTCTACCAAAAAAATGTAAGAAGAACATGGAAAACATGGGATGGCAGCACACACCAACTCGGAACGAGCACTTCGCGCGGTCAGCTTCTTGTTCTAATCCAAGGGGTGAAACAAACGGAGACTTCGAATTGAGGGCAGCGGCGATTGTCAAGGCCGGATCCAAGCAACGAAACAGGGTCGAAATCAACAAGAATTTACCAAGGTGAACATCTGTAGGTAGCTTGCTTAGAAGTCTCCCCATAGGAGTAATTTCTTCAGTCGGCGTCAAAGCTCGAACCTGCAAGTTCCGGATCAGTTGTCACGGTGGGGGAGTTACTTACAAAATATGTATACCTCTACAAGCATAGAAACCGCCCTCTGGACATTGATGGATACAGGTGGATCCATGGCGCGCGATAACACGTCCTCTATGGAAGTACCTAGATTGACCTTGATAATTTTGATTCGCAAAGCCAGATCCGAGAGGCTCAGCCGCATCATTTCAGGAAGGGGGCTGTCCGCCATCTGCAAAGCGTAAGTGTGGAGAATGAAGAGATCACTAGGCGATGTACCTGGGTATCGTGCCGAATTTTCGTGAACAGATGAAAGCATAGACCACGCTGGACACGACCCGCACGACCTCGTCTCTGAGCAGCGTTACTCCTCGCGATGAAGGTTTCAACAAGACGGCTGATCTGCCGCTTTTCGTCAAACCTATTGATTATATATATAAGAAGTGAACCACTATAATCCAAAACGTAGCTCACCTCATCTCACGATGTTTCCCCGAATCAATGACACATGTGATATCAGGAATTGTGATCCCTGTCTCTGCAATATTCGTAGCTGTGGAGGAAAATGAGTATGGTGATACAGTCCAAAAACTGCGTAACTCGCCTATGACTATCTTCCGAACACCTGCGGGAGGGACATCAAACACTGCACCCTGATTCTCATTGGACAATGTCGAATGCAGAGGGTAGAGTCGGAAAGTGTTGGATCCGAAAGCAGGGTGCTCGGCCAACATGTTATGGAGACGGCGTATTTCTCCCAAACCAGGCATAAAGATCAAGATAGCGGATGAATAAGAGCTATAACTAGCGTCCTCAAAGCAAATCTTTTCCAGCAGACATAGAATGAGGTCGTAGGGTATGAGCCGCTCATCAAAGAGATTGAGAGTAGAGGCGGTTTCGGGGGAATACCGTTTTTCCAGTTTCATATTTTTGCTCTGGCAATCACCTTCATCATCGTCATCGTCACCTCCGTTAATTGTCTCCTCCGCCCAATCCGGTCGAGCCCTCCCCTGATAAAATTTATCATAGACTGGATGTAAAGTTAGGGTGATATTATGGTTATGAAACATGAAACTTACGGCGCCTTGCATATGAAGAACCTTCTGCGACAGACCACTTAGTATATTCTACGGCGTCTTCAAGGTAACGAATGTCAACTGGGAATGTCCGTCCAGGAACATGCATGGTCGGACAACCTCCAAAGAATGTGGAGATTTTTTCGGCATCGACAGTTGCCGACATCAAAATTACTCTAATATTGAAGTATTAGATAGGACCAAACTCAAAAGAAGAATCCTCATCTTACTTGAGGTCAGGTTTTCGTTCCAGTAACGATTTCAAAACAATCAGCAGAAAATCTGATTCGATAGTGCGTTCATGAACCTACAACTTACTTAGAATACAGCTTCTAAAAACGTGAAACAGACATACCTCATCGACAATGATATGCTACACGCTTTCAGTAAGGGAATAGTAGTAGTCTGAATGACACACCGTTATTTCATCAAACGCCGTGCCCTTCCCACCTGACCCGCTACCACCTTCTAGCATCCTCAGTGCAATACCGTTGGTCACAAAGGCGAGACGAGTATTGCGGGAAATGTTACTTTCTAGCCGGATTGAATACCCGACCAGGGAATTGGCAGTCCCAACAACGTTAGGGGGGTCGCCTAATTCTCTGGAGACGCCTGAATTGCCATGAGATCAAATGGAGATGCGGCGAGACGCAAGACGAACGTTGTGCAAGTGAGATAGCGGATATGCGACGAGGTTCCGTGCAATATATCTTGCAAGGTTTTCCTCGAGAAAGGTGATCTTCTAGGATGAAACTCGGCACCTGTGTTGACTTGCCACTTTCATTTCGGGTGTTCATATAACAATTTAAAAGGGTAATAGGCGATTTACCATCCAGTTTCGCCGCTCAAGACAAGGACCTGAGAGTTCGCCAGTATCTTCAAAATTTCTGCTCTATGTTGGGCGATGGGCAGCATATTGCGTTGCGTCTGACGTAATGGAATGTCAATATCATGTATTTTAGATTTGCAACGATGGAAACTGACGAGCATTTCTTGGTACGCACCGCTGGCTTGCCTGGTCCTGAAGCCCGACGCTATTTTCTCAGAAAAAATCTCTTGATTGTTCGGTAGCGGTGGGGAAAGGTCGACATCTTGCTTTTCGAACGTCAGCTTCGACAGTTTGTTGTTGACCTGTTGTTAGTCAGCGTTGTGCTTTTGAATACATCGAAGCGACCTGACCTTAACGCTGCCTTCCAACTTGCCTTCTATGATTGTACGCAATTTAGCCCAAGTACTTCTATTAATTGAATCATCTCGAATCTTTCTCGCTGCCTCGAGGTCTTCCCAAAGACCTCGGTAAACGGCTGGCAACAGACGAAAAAAGGTATGGCTGTGTGACGTTATTGGCGTTCCGGCAGCAAAACCATCAGTGAGGGGGAAAGATAATGCATGGAGGGCCACTATAGAGATATATTGTTCAGCCTGACCATCATCTGGGCAGGCGACGTCTTCCATTGACCACTCGTCCCGCTTCTTCCCTTCCCATAAAATTGCCACAGAAGCACGTTTAGCACGACTGTGGCCTGATATGATATTGTAGGAGATTGCTGCATATCGGTCTGCTTTAGCGACAGTGTCATGCAATAATGTCTTGGGAGTCCGCCCAGACCAGTGCTTCGGGGGGGCCATGTTACGCAAGGAGAAGGTGGTCCCCAGTACGTTGATTTCAGTCGATGAAACGTCGTCCAAAAAATCCAGCACGCCTCCGACGGAGTCGCCGCTATCGTCATCCGCAAAAACGTCGGTCGCAGCGACTTGCGGAGCGGAGGGCACTGGTTGTAATATTTGAGAAGGTTTTTTCGGTGACTCGTGGATTAGAGGAAGAGACGATTCAAGTTTCTTTTGAAGGGCGGAGGAATCTGCTTTCTCGCGTTCAGAACGATAGTGAGCTTTCGCCTCCTTCTCGTCGAAGAGATAATTTTCTGTGATCGCGCCGAGACGTGCATGCAACATACTCAGTTCATCGTTGATGGATGTAGAACGTTGGCTCGATGTGAGGTTCTCGATTCTGAGTCGCAGCCGAACATATTCCAATGTAAGGTCGTCAAGCTCTGAACGTTCAACGTCTGAATCAGAGGCTCCATTGTAAGTCTCCAAGATCCGCGATTTTATGGTCTCTTCTTCGTCGTCAGCGAAGATCTTTGGTGTTGACGGTGTCTTCGGTATGAAGGCCGGAGCGTTGACATCTAAACCTTTCCCTTTCTGCAAGGTCGGCTTCGGCAGTAGAAATTGAGAAGGTAACCGTGGTGTTTGTGACGTCTTGAGGTTTCGGCTGACGGATGTTCGAGGAGTCGTCGAATCTTGAGCTTCAGGCGTGCCTGAATGGCCGTTAATTTAGAAGAACACAATCCCAATGCACATACCCACTCTTCTCTTGGAGTTCATTCTCAGAACAGTGAATATAAAGCTACACCGAATTCAAAATGTAAGGACAGAAGCCAAGAGGAGCGTAAATGCTGACCCATTCATATGCTTCTTCCAAGTCTATCCCATCAATACATCGAAGACACTCTTCCACTCTCTCCTCGCTGAACCCGAGTCGCCTAAGAACGCCGTAGGTTATACCAAGTCGTGCTATAGCTTTCTCTTCAGGCTCTTCAAGCGGCTTTTGACCTGTTTCACAGAAACCGTGAGGAGTGTTCGCAGGCCGGAAGCAGGTCTTCCCTTACCATCCCACTTTTTTAGGTCTTCCACAAGCGAAATTATTTGGTCTCGCAAATGTGGATCGATGTCCAGACAAGGAAGAGTCTTGGAATAACGCCGGTCAACTTCCACAGCCTGAAAAAGACGTCAGCTCGTTTTACTTGCACCTTTGCTTCGTACTACAAATAGATACCTTGACTGTCCTGCATCACATCGTTAAAACCCAGAGGTATGTATGTTACTTGAAGGGGAGTATACACCCACCTCGTTATTTCCTTTTCGGTTTTCTCTTGGAACCTATCAATCAAATTTTGCAATGACTGCTCCTCGACCTTTTCCGGATCAAACCCATCGTTTGAGAGCTCGTGAACAATAGTATCACCGTCTCGGATACCGTCTGCGGCGAGCAATGTATCTTCATTGTCTGCATCGTCCTCAGTCTGAGGAAGTTGCTCATCAAGGGTAAGTTGTGGCGGGATGACTTTTTTTGGGACAGAAGTCGTCGCGAAGCCTCGAGCGACTGGCCTCAGTTGTGTCTTTTTCTTCTTGGCCATATTAGATAACCAATCCGATGAGGGATCCTTTCTACGTCGATTAGGTAGCGGCTGGCGGCAGTTGAGTTATACTTGAGAGGGCGATACAGCCCAGGTTTGAGTAATCGCTTGACGGTAACGAGTTTTGAGCAATGGCTCTCTAGGGTCGCGTGTTGTTTGAGACAGATGTTGAGGCCAATTTAAGTCCAAGAGCATGGGGTTTATGGTGTGCGCGGTCAATGTACATGAGAGTTGGGCAATTGATTTCGAGTCAGAACAATATTAGTCACAGCATCCGATGTCTTGTGCATAGGAAGATCCAAAAAAATTGAGTTCAAGGAACGTGCAAACAGCGTGAGCATCCGTATTAAATACATCCACAATTACATCTGATACATCGCTTCTATAGAAATTATAAGTTCATAGAAGGCACAAAATATGCCATCTTCAAAGTTACGGTCCAGGACCCTTTTTCTTCGGACGACCACGAGGGGCGCGAGTTGTCGTCGACTTCCGTTTCTTGCCTCGCGCGGCTGGGGCAGCCGAAGGTCCATTCTCTTCATCCGCTTTGGTCGCAAGAGACGCTGCGTGTCCAAAGAAATCGTCCCCTTCGTCATTCCAAAGATCTCGGACAGAGTCGGGATCCCTTGTCTCCCCCGCTTGTTTTCCCTTGGTGTTTGACGCGAGTCCCGCGGCAGAGTCAAAGGAAGCCAATTGCTCGTCATTAAGAAGGAGCTGGACAATCTCGCTTGGCTTTGTCACATCTGTAAAGTTCTTGTTCCCGACAACGATGTCTTGAACCTGTCAAAAAAATAAGTAAGACACCATAAATGTTCTCGAAGAAGGAGACGGACGTCTTTCTTTACGCGCGCCAACTGGATTATGCGCTCGTCTATGGTACCCTTGGTAATTAGGCGATACACTGTCACTTGCCGAGTTTGGCCAAGACGATGGGCCCTGTCCATAGCCTGAGCATCGTTTGAAGGGTTCCAATCATGATCATAAAAAACGACCGTATCAGCCGCGGTGAGATTTATTCCAAGACCACCAGCACGAGTGCTAAGAAGGAATACGAAAATGTCGGGTCTATGAAAAACAAATCAAGACGTTGCCACTTGGCATAAGCATTGTAGGGGCTTACCGTGTCTGCCAATCGATTACCATATCTCTTCGATCTTCCAGTTTTGAGGAGCCATCCAAACGTAGGTATTTGTATTGACGATAAATCAGGTATTCCTCCATCAAGTCCATCATCCTGGTCATTTGAAAGTAGATCAGAACACGGTGGTCACCAGCTTTGAGTTCTTGTAGCAGTGAGTCCAAGCGAGCAAGCTTGGCGGAGTCGTATATAAGTCTCTTTGCCTCGGGGACTACCATGTTTGACCGAGGAAGCTGATCTGAAGGAGACGAATTTATAAGCCCAGCAGGTGGAACAGCAGGGATAAGGTTGTGATACATCCTGCAGGAATCGTCTGAGTCCTGCAAATGACGTGGTAGCCCATATAGAGCTAACGACTCTAGAGGCGCTTCAAAGAACCGCGTCTGGGATTCAACGAGGGTACGATCAACACAATGTATTGAAATGGGAGGGGCAACGACCGGCGGAATAAACCATTTCATTGCGGGTCTGGACAAACAACAATTCGTCCAATTTGTCGTTGCAATGGATGAAAGAGCAGGCAAGTCCACTGCTGTAGAGAGGCCGCGAAGCGACAGTGGTGACGACATTCGCAAGAAATAGGCGGCAGGCTTAGCGTCGCTGCGCACAATGTGAGAGGGGTAAGTGTATAAGTGCAGCTAAGGCTTACAATGAATAGCGAGATGCTTCAGACGATCTTATCTCTTCTCCAACGCCATGCAGCCGTCTTTGAAGAAGGGGGGCAACGTGGAGGAAGTGAGCATCTTGTGGTGTCACATCAGTCAAACGAAGGAAGGAAAACGAAGACGACACTAGAGAGGCACCACTCAGATGAAGATCAACCAATCGGACACAGTTACGCACCTTCGTCATAAAGAGACTGATGGATCCAGTTGGTCGACCAAATGTTGAATAGCTTAGTCAAACAACTCAAGCTGGTGACTGGTGCTAATGCATCACTTGGTACATCTATGAGACCTCCGTCTTGATAGAGAAGTTGAGGGATAGAAATTTCGATGGGATTACGAGAGGAATATGGTAGGAAGATAGAATCTCCCTCCCTCAAAAGCGATCGTGATTGACCAAATCGAGAGAAGGAGTACGGTGCAACGACATCTGCTCGTTCAAATAGTTCTGGATGGTTGCATACCTAAAGAGGATGAGCAAGGCATCCACATAGTTACAGGGGAAATGAAAACCTTTCGGAATTGCATTACAAGGTTCATCAAGGAGCGGGCAGAATCAACATCGCCGATGTTGGCCGCTTTTTCCAAGAGATCCGTAACAGAAACTTTTGAAACTAATGCTGTATAGAGAGCACGCTGTCTGGGACTCAAATCGACATAAATGTCAATTTCAATCTAATAGACCGAGTCATTTTACTGTAAATTTGCAATCAAGGAATTCTCTCACCTTCTCACTGAGTTCATTTTGAACGTGCTTCTTAACTCGCCTCAGCATAAAGGGTTTCAAAATCATGTGAAGACGTCGCAGTTGGTGTTCATTGAGTTTGCTCCCTTTGTTTTCTGCAGCGTTCTCTATGTCTTTCGAAAACCATTCGTTGAACTCGTCATGAGAGTCGAAGAGACTCGGCATGATAAAGTGAAGGAGAGCCCAAAGTTCTGAAAAACTTTGTGAATTGTGCAGAAAAAAATGACAGTTAATCCCGCACCCTGCATGGAGTTTTGTATCGGAGTCCCCGTGAGCAACAGTCGGTTGCGGCATTGAAAACCCAGAAGTGTTTTCCACCTTACACTCGCCGAATTTTTTATGTTTTGAGCCTCGTCGAGAATCATGTACTGCCACTTGACACGTTGAAAGTATTGCTGGTCTTGCGTGACCTTAAAATGGTCAGGGATCAGAAGCCCGTATGATTCACTGCTTACATACCAGTTGATAACTTGTTATAAGAACGTGGAAGGGCGCATCTTGATTATAACTGATTTCTTTCTTGCTCCAGAATTTCCGTAGTGTCGTTCGATCTTTGACATTGCCCCAATAAGGGAGTGCTTTCAAGTTTGGAACAAAGCGGGTCAACTCTTGTTGCCAATTGTGGAGTGTGGACGCTGGAGCAACAACAAGAAAGGGACCCCATATATCGTGTGCTTCTGCAAGATAGGCCAATAAGGAGATCGATTGGACTGTCTACAAGAGGAAAGTTATCATTCAAGCAGAGCTGTGGTTTTGCAGTGAAGGAAATTGACCTTGCCAAGACCCATCTCATCTGCGAGGATCCCGTTGATCCCTTGCTCGTACAGGGTGGCTAACCAGTTCAAACCTTTAAGCTGATACTCCTTGAGCTGAGCCATCAATATTTTGGGTTGCTCAATTGTCAACGGCCCGCTTAGCGATGTCGGATTCTGGAAATTTAACTCGTCAGAGTCGACTAAATAAGGGTTTTCAGGGTGTCCGACGAATTGAAAGCGGTAGGGAGAACGCACGATCTACTAGAGGCGTCTTGGAACTTGATCCTTCCGTTTCTTCGTGAATGTGGGATTGAGCCTTGGCTAACTTTAAAGCTTCATTTGTTTTCCTCTCTAACGCGGCTTGCGTGTCGAACTGTTCCGCTCTTTGTTTTGCCAGAGCAACCGCCTCCTGTGCGTTGAGTCTTGCATGGCGATGTAGATTTGTAGGATCATCTGCAAATTTGAGATGTAAGTGTATGTATCATCATTGAAAAACTGAAGCCAACCATCGTCAAAATTAATCTCCGGAAGAATAGCAGAGTTATCGTCTTCAAGTTGAGCACCAACTGGAACAGGAAGGCTCTCCTCTCCTTCAATGTCACTCGCTGCGAAACCAAGTTAGATAGGTATGTTGTAATGCCAAAATCGTACTTTTGAGTTTGCTTCCAACGAAGTGACTGTATAACTCAGTTTGGCTGATGAGAAACTCAAGCTTCCGCGCTTGTCGGGCCGCTTCGCGCTTTTCTTCTTCAAGCTTGAGACGGTCCATCGCTTCTTTTTGCTCACGCTTGCGCACGTCTCGCTCCTCTTTCTCATTTTTCTTCCAGAACACCTGCATTTCGCGCATCAAGCGTTTAGCTTTAGCTTGCGTATCCTTGTTAGCCTTTGCCGTCTTCGTGAATGGTTTACGAGCCTGGATAGAGGCGAGCTTTGCCATCCGCTCTAGCTGAGATTGTCGTGTTTGGTAACCGAGAGCATGATATTTATAAACCTGCGACAAATATGTGAGCTGTGAGTGAGACGGAATGAGGGATCTTTCGTACCTTGGCAACATCGCGACGAGCGATGTTGGTCCAAACTTTTCGCTGGGCGTCGTCCAAAGATTTAATGCGCTTCATCATGGCGTTGTCGTCGATCTTCTTTGCTTTCTTGAGAGGCTGAACGTATTCCTCTAGTTCGTAGATCACAGCTATACCTGCAGGACCGGGAGAAGTAGGTCTCGATAAAGCTGGAGTGATATCACCTAAGATGGATGGCGGATGAGATACCAGGTCGTTCTCGAGCTCCGAGGCCAGCCCCAGCTTTTTCTTAGGGCCTGGCTTTTTGCGGGGCAGTTTCGGAGTCATTGATACACTGTCATGGCTTAATTCCCGTTGGGTTTGCCTTCCTTTGCCTTTGCCTTTTGAAGAGATCGAGGGTTTCACAGGTGGAGCTGAAAAGGTATCCACCCCCACAGAACGCTCAATACCTTCTGGAAAATGAGCCGCTCCATCGTCAAGTTTCCTCTTCTTGACGGGAGGCGGAGCCGAACCCGCTTGTCGCGGTGATTCTACGTCGCTTCCAGAATATGACGGGATGTCTGGAACGGCCCGCTTTCTTGTCTCCGTGCCCTTTCCCTTCCACTTTGAGTCTCCAAAAATGTATATTTCAAACTCATTGACGGCGTCTTCAGCGCTTGCGTTTGAGTTGCGTCGTTCACGACGTGCCGAGGGTCTGTTCGCGGAACCATATGGAACGAAAGGTGCATTTGTAGCCTCCTCGTTGAGGGGGCGAACAAGATTGTGTGGGGACAATGGATGCGGAAGGGGTATGTTAGCAATTTTTGCGGCATAATGACGCGACATTTCTTGTGCAGTAGTAGAGTTTCGCTCCTAGTAGCTGGGGTCAGTCTATGAAAAAAAAATGCGTGTATACTTACCAGAACGCTTGCCCAAAAGTACTGCGCGACCTGGTTCTGACGTTTCTTTGTCTCTAGAATATAATCGCTAAGCTCGCCAATCCAAACTTCTTCACAGTCATCCAGATCCGATGAAGCTAGCCTGCGCTCTTCCTCGTCTGGTTGTCGAACCAATTCCCCATCCAGCATATCGCTCAGTGGAGAACCGGGACGCGCTCGTTCATCTCGCCGCGCTTGTTGGCTCATCTAAATTTGTTCAAATAAAGCGGAAAGATATGTGCGAAAGAAGGTTGTTCACCTTGCGCTGCCCAGATAGCCGATAATCAGAATCCTCGTTGGCCCCCTTGTATCTTTTCCGCATGGTGTCCTCAGGGTCCTCTCCCTGTACACGAGAGTGGCGAGCCACGTCTGACCGACCACGGCCGTACTCGTACTCCTTCCCAGATAGGGAATGGCTTTCACCGGAGCGACGATAGAACCCTTCTCGAGTCCAGTCTCCTGAATCTTGGTGGGTTGGGGCATGACGCAATGTCCCAACAGGATGATTATAGGTCCGCGAAAATTGGGGGTCCCGGGTACGATGCTGTGAGGAGTACGAGTACCCCGCAGAGGCGAGAGGAACAGAAGGAGACCTTGGGGCGTCTCCCGTGGTCGAATGCGATGGCCCTACGTATGGTGTGTGGCCCCTTGGCAGTGGGTCATCATTGAGAATACGACTAAGCGACATTGCAGGGCCAGACGGAAGTATCTGCAGCCCAAGGAGAAGAACTGGTGGCTATAGGGATGTGGGAGATGGTGTTAAAAGGTAGAATCGAGTAGCCTAGAGTTTGAACGAGTTTGGACAGCACAGTTGAAATGGCAACTGGCGCTTGTAAGACAGCGCACACTTGGCTCACATTGACACCGAATCAAGAAATTTGGTCTAAGGCTAGATGATTGGTCACCAATGTACAACAATTCTTCTTGCTATTAGAGCCCATCTAAACCCACACGAGCACCACGTTACTGAACAGATCCAAAATATCCATGCCAACTCTCTTCAATTGTCCGGATGTAGCATCAACTCAGGTCGAACTTTCTCATCAAACTCTTCCGGTGTAAGGAAACCAAGGGATACGGTTGCCTCCTTCAACGTAGTTCCCTCCTTGTGAGCCTTCTTCGCACACTTGGCAACATCTGAAGCAAGTTCAAAATTTGCATATGGTCAAACTATGCAACTTACTGTCGTAACCCAGATGGCTATTGAGGATGGTAGCGAGCATAAGGGACTGGTTCAAGAGATAATTTATGCGTTTTTCATTGGCTTCAATCCCAATGACGCAATTCTTTGTGAATGACCGGGAACCTTTGATTGGACACAAAATGTTATTGGTGAAAAACAAGCGCAATAGCAGATCAACTTACCGTCAGCAAGGAGGCGGATACTTTGCAGGACGTTCTTGATTATCACTGGCTTGTAGACGTTGAGCTATAATCGGTCTTGTCAGAAGAATTCAAGAGTTGAGAAGACGGCGAAATGGGTGGACCTCAAATTGACCACTTGCTCCTGCAATGGTTATAGTAGTGTTGTTTCCCATAACTTGCGCTGCGACCATTGTAAGAGCCTCGCATTGCGTCGGGTTGACTTTTCCTGGCATGATACTGCTCCCTGGCTCATTTTCGGGGAGGCTCAGTTCGCCGAATCCGCAGCGGGGTCCAGAACCAAGATATCGAATGTCGTTTGCAATTTTCATCAGAGAGCAGGCGAGTACATTGAGTGCGCCGTGGGCTTCTACCAGAGCGTCATGTGTAGCCAAGGCCTCGAACTGAAGGGTGTGAAAAGAAACGAAAGGAATGAATCCACGAAACACATCTACCTTGTTCGGTGCTGTTGCGAACTGGAGGCCAGTCAATTTAGAAACCTCTGCGGCAACCTTGACATCAAATCCTTTCTTTGTGTTCAGGCCCTGTTACAAATAAGTCTGACGCCCACGCTCGGAGGGAGCTCCGTACAGTACCGACAGCTGTGCCTCCTTGAGCAAGGCAGCTTAAACGCGGGAGGGTAGATTTTATTCGTTCAATGTCATTCGTAATCTGCTGAACATAACCACTGAATTCTTGGCCAAGGGTCAAAGGTGTTGCGTCCTAAGCCCAAGTCAGAAATGATGCCTGAACAACGGTATTGGGTGACTCGCCTGCAAATGGGTGCGTCCAATTTTGATAATGTGTTCAAACTTTTTCGACTTGGCATCAAGTGCGTCGCGGAGCTCCGTCAAAGCGGGTAGAAGGGAACGATTGATTTCTGTGACAGCAGCAATATGCATCGCAGTGGGAAAACTGACAAGTAGGCTGAGGCCGAGCATAATTTGGGAATAAAGAGGCACTCACGTATCATTACTACTCTGGCTCATGTTGACATGATCGTTTGGATGGACTGGCTTCTTCGAACCAAGGTTACCACCGAGAATTTCAATAGCACGATTGGAGATAACCTTCCGATTTTTTATGAATGTGAGCGGGCGACATACAATGAGGAGGGAAATGGACCTCGTTGGCATTCATGTTTGATTGTGTGCCACTTCCAGTCTGGAAGACGACAAGAGGGAAGTGGTCAATCAACTTTCCAGATATGACCTGTGAACTCTGTCAGAACCGGATCGACCCCATATAACGCAAGGGGTACTAACATCGTCAGCAGCTTTCTGGATAGCTTCCCCAATCTGAGGATCCAAGCCATAACCGACGTTGACGATCGATGCAGCCTTTTTCAACACCCCAAAGGCCTTGATTAGAGGAGGGGGGAGGCGTTCTGTCGGACCGCCAATGTCAAAGTTTTGAAGAGACCTAGTAGGTTGACAAAGTTAAAACAAGCCGTGTGAAGGGATGGGTCAAAAACCTCTGTGTTTGAGCTCCCCAGTAACGGTCTGCAGGAACCTGCAGCTCCCCGAAAGTATCTCTCTCTACACGGAACTTTTGTTGGGACTGCAAGAAAAAGGGTGATGAGAACAGAAAGAATGTGTTCAGTGATGAGGCTTACCATTAGCGCTGTATACCGTCTTGTCCAGAGAGCCTAGTGAAAGTATAGTCACGTGTAAAAGTGAATTTGCAATTTGAGGAGCAGCACTGGCGTACTTACTTTGGGAGAGGCAGCTGTAATTCGCAATCTATACATGAGGATGCTTAGGTCAAGCTAAAGTTTTCAATGGCGTTTAGATCAGGGTCCCGCTGGGCACCGTCGTCCCTTCACGTCTCCGGTGAAACGGCTTCTCCCGTCCGATTATCTCCCTCGGTAAGAACTTGTTCCAAAATTCTGTCAATCCTGCCGACATCCTGTCGAATACTTGTATGTAACAGCGATGTTGTTGCATCCATGAATTCTATCATCCTCCGCAAAATCACGTGTGAGCGGGTGTCGGTATATAATCGTCTTGACTCCCGGATATATCGTCTTCACGCCCGGATATAATCTCTTCCAAATATCCTATCTCAAGCTTCGCTATGGCTTCTGTAGCTTCACAACTTGTATTCCACCCGGCAGTCTCCCAGAGTCTCAAGTTTGGTGCAACAACTGTAGGCAGGGACAAGGTGAGCATACCACCCTTACCCAACCTGCTTTGTCTAATGCCGCATCCAGGTTTATCGCGCTATTCAATTTTTCGCTCGCTTTTTTGCCTGGCATCTCCAGAATAACGGCAATAAACTGGAAGCTGCTCGATGGACTTATCTCAAAGCACATCTTGGAACGGCTCGAAAACGTGCGTTTTAAGCCGATCATGCGACCTGTTCCTTAACTATCCGATCCGCCGCCTTGCCAGTGCTTCGTTTGGGTAAACCCGTCGAGCATTTACAAGCCGCTCTTCGTGCTACTTTTGCACCCGGACCTGCCTCGGAGACAATAACTACAGTCGCAAGGCAGGTCGCTTACTTTGGGTATCTGAGTTACGACGTTCTTGTCTGGGTACGTGCACACTTGATCCACTATTTGAGTAATGTTCATTCCAGCACAGGCAAACTCTATAAAATTCATCAATCTGAACCCGGAGACAGCAAAGCGTATAGCTAAAACATCATTTCGTCTCTGGTTCGCAGGAATTGTGTTCAGTCTCATCAATGGAGTATTGAAGGTGGGCTCCTTTTATTCCTGTTTGAGGGAAATTTCATACAAGGGTCATAGGCTTCCCGACTCGCTCAAGAAATAAAGAAACTCCAGGACACAAGAGCCTGGGGTGACAAGGACCTGGGTGAAGAAGCTGCACGTGAAACGAGGTTGAATGCCGTCCAAGCGTTCGTTTACTCACAAACTAAATTAACATCTTCTGATGTTGTATTCACCAGGGCTCGTCGAAGCACCCGTGACCAACTTGTCATTGACTTGCTTGACGTCTGGATACCAGCCACGGGCGCTGGACTACTGGACGTCAACGAAGGTACTCTGGGAATCCTTGGGTGCGTATGCATACTCTTGCCTTTGGCCTGTACTTACTTTGATATTTAGCCTGATTTCTTCCCTCCTCGGCATCAAGGCTCAATGGAGAGCGGTCAACGGGAAGAAGTAGTGTTTTATGTAGTTGACCTTCACTTTGAGAATCAGGAGTCGGCAGATTTGAGTTGTTGGTCGTTTGAATAAACATACTACATACGCCGTGAAACGTGATCCGAATGCTCTTCGTGAACGAAAGCAATTGAGCGTTGTTCACATCCGCTTACACCCCTTCTTGCCGCTGTTGGCGCAGACGCAGGTATTCCATTCGAACCTTCTCCATTGGCTCTGGTGCGGTACTTGGGACACGCTCTCAGAAACCTGATGTAAAAAAAACGACGTCCTTACAATTGGACCATGCATTCCTGAACAGACTTGAGCTTGTCTCTACAAGCCCACGCAACAGACACGGTGCGACCCGAGGCACATGCTGCAAAATCTGTATGTTCTTAGTTACGATGAAAGATAGGGGGGTCTCAAAAATACCTTTAACTACTGGATCGCATTCCCTGAGAGCACGGGCTTTTGTGGCCTTGAGTAATGTTTCTTCTTCACGGCGCGACAAGGCATTCATTGAGTAAAAAGAGCTGAAGGAATGTACCACGAATGCCAATCAAAGTCATGCGAATAAGACAAGAACAAACACAACCGTGAACAGTCACTTCACTCCGCTCCGTCATATTCTTCCAATTCAAACGATGCCTACTCTGCTTAGAATATTGCGACCTCCACGCTCTCCGTTTACTCGATGTTTGGCAACTTTCGCCACACCTTCATCTTCGGGCTCTTCATCCCGGTCAAAGTTTACTGAATCTCTAGAAACTGGTCCAGGCCTTGACGATTTTATATCTGAGGAGGTCCCGGATCGCGTCGTTTTAGGGAATACTAAAGGGTAAGTTCATGGTAACTACATCTTTGTTTGCCTTGCTCCGAACTCCTCGACGTAGCCCACGACTACCCTCATATCTCAAAACGTCAATACCCTCTGGAGCTTCATTCAACAAGATTAAAAAGGATTTACGAGGTCTGGGACTACACACAGTGTGTGAAGAGGCCCGCTGCCCTAACATTGGTGATTGTTGGGGTGGTAAGCCTGGTGCTACAGAAGCTGAAGGCCGAAGTGCTGCCACTGCCACCATAATGGTCCGTCCCCCCCCCCCCCCCCTTTCTATCAAGTTCCCGTGTCTCAACCCCAGAAGTTGATGGGTGATACTTGCACCCGCGGCTGCAGATTCTGCTCGGTCAAGACTTCCCGAACACCGCCTCCCTTAGATCCACATGAGCCAGAAAACACGGCCGAGGCTATAAGCAGATGGGGTTTGGGTTATATCGTTTTGACGAGTGTGGACCGCGATGGCAGGTAACTTTTCTTCTACTGTGTCCTCTTTTGACGTCGTTTTTAGACCTTCTGGATGGAGGTGCTCACCACTTTGCGGAGACCATCAGGAAAATCAAATACAAGTAAGTGATTCGCCTGCAAGTTCATGTTATTCTACTTACACATTCCAGGGCTCCACAAATACTCGTTGAGGCGCTGACAGGGGATTTCGCAGGTTCCCTTGATCATGTTTCCATCGTTGCTCAATCAGGGCTCGATGTTTACGCACATAACATCGAAACCGTCGAAGAGCTCACTCCATTTGTTCGCGATCGACGGGCGACATTTCGTCAGAGCCTCAAGGTGCTAGAACACGCAAAGAAGAGTGGTGTACGAATAACCAAGACAAGTATAATGCTCGGTGTCGGTGAAACAAAAGAACAGGTTTTAGCTGCGCTGAAAGGTAAGCTCAACTAATCCTCTCGTCACAACCTACGAAAATATTGCGTAGAGCTCCGAAAGATCGATGTGGATGTCGTCACCTTTGGCCAATACATGCGGCCAACGAAACGACATATGAAAGTTGATCGGTATGTGGAACCCGCAGAATTTGACAACTGGAAGGAAGTAGCGGAAAATCTTGGTTTCCTATATGTCGCTAGTGGACCTCTGGTTCGCAGCAGCTATAAAGTGAGTCGTACGTTTGTATATCTTTACGTTTTAAATTGGTTACGCTGCCTGCAGGCTGGTGAATTTTACATCGAAAATGTTCTTCGAGGGAAAAATAAGGCAATTGGGGGCTTGGGCATCTCTCAACTTGAAGGTTCAGAGAAAGGTTCCATGACGGGAATAGACAGATAGACCTCCGTTCAACACAATTACAATCCTTAGAATTTATAACTAGAGTTTGACATTGTTCCAATGTCAACAAAAACCTTGCTTGTATTTCATGCAGAATAAAAAATGATAATCACTGTAGCACCCCTGTGGGCGCTTTGAAGCCAGCTATGGTGATTAAAAATGAGAGTAAGTTTGTGACCTTTTATTGGCTGCTCGTCGCCGAACCGCTTGCGCGGTTCACTCCTTGCAGCCATGAAATTACAAAAAGTGTGACCCACTACTTATGTAGTGGGAATCTAACATCTTTTGGTCAGTATTGTTACTAGTAAGTAGAATTGTATAAGTTGAAGACAGTAGATTGAGTAAGAAATCTCCTGGAAATCTCTGAACTGGGGATGACGAATTTTCGCTGTTGGGTTTGGCGGCGCTCTAGAGCGGTCTCTAACGCTTCGGCTGAAATAAAAAGTGATATATGACCTTGGGGGCCAGTACAGTCGTGGACAAGCAAAGCCCACTAATAAAAATGGAAATTATTGATGGCTATCAAAGTGCCCGGAAAACGTGCAGATACGTTGAGGGAAGCTTCTGGCCAAATTTCAGCCAAGTCTCATGAGCCGTTTTGGAGAAAATGGCCATATACAAAAATAGACCCTAAATTTTTGGCCGGACACCAAAAAGTGCCAAGAAAAATATGAAAAATAGCGGAATCGCTTCCTTTCACGGAGAACAATCTGCCCATCAAGTTTCGAAACAATTTATCAAGCGGTTCTTCTGGAAAAAATTGCCAAACATTGACCCAAATTGGGCACTTAGTCACTTTTTGATGTGACATCTATCACAGGACTAAGAAATTCCATCACACTAGGCTTTCGAAATGCAGGGAAATCCCTTTCTGATAGATTCTTTGCCCTTTGTGAGTAGCTTTCAGCCGAAGCCCAGCACAGGTACCAACTTTCGATAATTTCTGGCCGGTTTTGACCTGTTTTTCTCCCCAAATGTTGCAGTTTTCTGGTCCAAAATTTTGGCCACACCAATTCCTCGTGGGAAAAACATCGGAGGTGCGTTTTTCGACGCATTTCGCAAATCTGAGCCAGAATCTGGAAAAATCTCAGCTCTAGATACATTATTTACCAAGATACCAAATTAGTGGGCTTTGCTTGTCCACGACTGTACAGTCGCGGACAGCCAAAGTCAACTAATTTTGTGATCGTGATGTGAGGACCCTGCACAACCTTCAATAGTACTTTTTATTGCAGAAACGTGAAGATTAGGACTCAATGCTTCGATTTCCACGAGCCGATTTTTCAAAATCGATGAAATGAGAAATTTTACCCCCAAAATATTGGCCGGCCCTCAAATGGACCCCTAAAATTATGAAAAATAGTGCAATCGACTCCTTTTTTAGTTCTGCATCTGATCCTGGACTTTGGGAAAATTCTGATGAGCCGTTGTTGAAGAAAAAAATGATTTTAAACTACCTAAAATGGCAATTCAGGGTCTTCCCACCCCCATGGACCCTCAATGAACCCTGTCCTTTTGACCCCCCTCCTCTTCCCACCTTTAGCAGATTGTATATTACTGATTTCCAATCAGAATTACAATGTTTGGCAAGTGCCACTAAATTTTTCGGTCACCTCCGGCATTGGGAACCTGCCAAGGGGGTCTTAAGAGCCGCTGAAGAGCCTTACCGGATGACAAAAGTAGTCCAAAATTTTGGCCAACCCAATTTCTCGTGGGAAAAACTTCAAAGAGGTGTTTTTGGACGTATTTTCACATCCTGAGTTCGAATCTGAAGTCAGAATGTCAAAATATTTAGTCCTTCCCAAGATATCAACTTGGTTGACTTTGGCTGTCCGCGACTGTACGTCGGATTTGCTTGGTTGGGTTTGGCAGCCAGTCTAGAGCGGTCTCTAACGCTTCGGCTGAAATAAAAGTGATATATGACCTTGGGGGACAGTACGACGGCTTACATAATTATGACCGTGGAAATAGACCTTGACAAGCAAGGTAATTAGAAGTAATCCATCACAGTATTGAAGCGGAGATTGAACATGTCGAATCATTGAACTCTATTCTCTACACGCAATCAACAAAAGTCCACATCGTCGTCGTCACTCTTTCACAAAATGGTAAGTAAATCCACATCTCCGTGAATAAAACGTTGAAGAATATCTCCAGGATTCTTCGAAAGCCCCGGTCAAACTCGCTAAAGTCATCAAGGTCAAATCGACTTATCGTAACTATCCATGAGATCTGACCTTGTCCACCCAACAGGTTCTTGGGCGGACTGGATCCCGCGGAGGCGTTACTCAAGTCCGGGTAGAGTTCATGGATGATACATCCCGGACAATCATTCGAAATGTGAAGGGACCCGTGCGGGAGGAGGATATTCTTGCTCTTTTGGAGAGCGAACGTGAAGCGAGGTGCGTCTTCTGCAGTCTTTCATTTGGCACCATCCTGACAGTTTTTGCTTTCGTTCAAAGGCGTCTGCGTTGATTTCTATCTTTCTCCTTTATCGCTGTTGTCTTTTTTTATCATCTGCA
The DNA here is from genome assembly GCF_000143565.1 of Laccaria bicolor S238N-H82. Taxonomy (NCBI): domain Eukaryota; kingdom Fungi; phylum Basidiomycota; class Agaricomycetes; order Agaricales; family Hydnangiaceae; genus Laccaria; species Laccaria bicolor. The sequence goes on along the minus strand of NW_001889872.1, from coordinate 443,926 downwards.
CTATGAGTGTATAAAATTCATCCACCCCCATGATCCACTCGACTGATTTTGAGATACGTCTCTTTCCATGAGACGGCCCGATACAGTACTTAAAAGCCGCTTTATTTGAGCCTTGAAAGGTCCCAATGCCGTGCAAATTGATGAACATCGGTTCACCGGACGGCCAGCGTGACTTTTAGAGGAACGCGATTGATCATGATAATTTTGCTCCTGTTCCTCGCCACAAAATGGTTCCCGGAACTGCGTTTGCCTATGTTACGCTTCTGACCAAAACATCTTACCTGCCTGGAGTCCTCGTCTTGCATCATGGCTTACGAGCTGTGGAATCCAAACATCCACTGGTCGTGATGGTCACTCCGTCCTTGCCACGATCTGCGAGAGATGTCCTTCGCAAACAGGGAATTACATTGCGGGAAGTTGAGACGCTCCAGCCGAGAGAAGGGGTTCATGTCCTGGCTGAGCATGACGCTAGGTTTGGCGATACGTGGACCAAGCTGCGGTATGCTTTATCTCGCTGATGAGCATGCAACCCATTTAATATTCTCGAATGGAAGTGGGTTTGAGCTTGTAGAATTTGAGGTGATTCATTGCCGCCCATAGCAAATATATCAACCAAGCTAATTCGTTCCCAGAGAATCGTTCTCTTGGACAGTGACATGATCATTCGGCGGAACATGGATGATCTGATGGAGCTCGATCTACCCAAAGACGAGATTGCCGCAGTACATGTATGTGCTTGCAATCCGCGTAAATTGGCTCATTATCCCTCAGACTGGTAATATTCAATGGATTTGATCACGTATCCAGATGCTAATCATATCAATAGGATACCAGAAAATTGCGCCCACACAGCTGTGACGCATCCAGGGGCCCTACCACCACCCGCAACCCCGGAGACGCCTCGCCCCTATCATCAATTAAATTCTGGAACGGTTGTCCTCAACCCATCAAAAGAGCTTTTAGATGCAATCGTTCACTTCCTTCAAACTTCTGACAAGATCGCGACATTCTCTTTCCCAGATCAAGATCTCTTAACGGCTTTCTTCGAAGGAAAATGGCGGCCCATCTCTTGGTACTATAATGCTCTTCGGACATTGCGCTTTGTTCACCCTCAAGAATGGAGTGACGAGGAGGTCCGATGTCTCCATTACATCCTTCCGGATAAACCTTGGCAGTCAAGGGTCACCCCTCCAGATTCACCATTCGCGACTGTAAATGGTTGGTGGTGGGAGCAGTTCGATGCGATGATCGTCAATCTGGAATGTACTGATTCAGAAGGATGGAAGTTAATGTTAGCCAATGTGGATAATGTACACTGATTTGGGACCCCAGCTTTAAACTTCATCGCTCTAGAAGCTATAGATATTTCGTTTTTATCGTCTGGTAATTGAAAGGGCCCAAAAGAGGGTTCTACACGAATCCTACGAGAAAAAAAACGCCGACGGTCATGCTCGCCAGATGACATCAACTTGGTCTGTCCGAAACCTGACCCAGGCAGTAAGGGCAAGCGCGTTGACATCGATGTCTCCTCGATGGCTTACCTTTGAGTGCATGTACTCTTTGCAAGGGGTGTAGTTTGGCCCATACGAAAGCCGAGGAGGCCAGCTTGCGCAATCATGATGCCGTTGTCAATGCAAAAGCTGTGATATAGTGATGAGACGGATGAAAAACGGATGAATGGGACACTCTGACCGCTCATCTGTGGCGAACACCTCTCCATTTCTTTCTCGAGCCATGATGCCCATCATTTCTTGCAGCCTTTCGTTGCCTACGGACGGATTAGCGTAAACAACCCACTCCCTTCGTTAAAATGTACTTGCAACCGACACCACCGACGATTAGCACTTCTTTGCTACCTATGTGTGCCATAGCTCGTTCAGTGATTTCAACAAGCATTGCAAATACTGTTTCTTGAAGGGAAAAGCAAAGATCAGCAGGTGTTATAACATCTTCGTCTTCTGGACTCTTTTGTTTCCCGTCCGGTCGATACCTCTTATCGTACGTAAAGGCCTCCGCAGACGTCAGAATACCAGAAAGACTGATGTCCATTCCTTTGGTGGCGTATGGCAACGGCAGAAGTCGCTTCCCCCTGATAAGGGGATGGTAGACGTGCCGATAAGGAAATCTCCAGAGGCCTACCTTCTTGCCTCCTGCTCGATGTTGTAACCTGGACTGGGGTCGTTGCTCAAATTGATAACTCGAGCAAAGCGGTCCAAGCAGTTCCCAACAGCGATATCGAGCGTCTCTCCGAATATCCTGTAGCATTGCCGTGAATATGCAATCACTTGGGTATTGCCACCCGACACGTAGAGAACAACTGGATTTTTTGCTCCAGTGATTTCCCGCCCCATTTCAATATCTAAATCTCATCAGCGACCCAGAAAGGAGGGCCAAACGCAACGTACGACCGATACAGTGGTTAACCCCCACTAATGGTTTTTCAAACAAAAGAGACAACGTCCTGGCCACAAGAGCTACGGATTGAAGAGGAGCACCCATGCCAGGTCCTTGACGATTTGTTTATAAAGAATATCGCTTCAAAAGTTAACACACCCTTAGTATAGCAGATACAGTCCAAATCATGCATCGATACGTTTGCCTTCAAAAGACAGTCATTGATGACCTCGAGTGCCCATTTACGATGATGTAGAGCGGTGTCCCGGGGTTGAAAGCCCTCCCCAGGTGGGGTGATGTAGGTGTGCCTGACATTTGACAATACTATCGAAGATCCATCCTCAGTGTGTTTGATCACACCAGCTCCGAGTTTGTTTGCAGATCCTTCAAGGCCAAGGGCCAGACGAGGCCGTTCTTTCTGAAGTATGAGTTTTCGCGAGTCTGAGGTTCATCTGTCACACCAACCTGGGTTTATCAAAGGATTCGATCTACGAGTATGGCTCGGCATATTTTCTTGATTCTGGTTGACACGGTTTTGGAAATGCAACTCAATGATTCGACCGTGTAAGAGTGGACGTCTTGGTATAGAATAAAAAGAAGGCGAGTGAATGATTAAGCATGAAGATACAATACGGTACTTGAGATATAAATACACTATAACAACTACACTATAACAACTACACTATAACAACTACACTATAACAACATCACGATAACATGTACATGAACGGACCTAGTGTAGCTGGGAGAGAGCTTATTGAACTTGTCGAACAGTCCGCTTCTTTCTCTCGCAAGATTCGTCGCCTTCGTTGCCTTCCCTTGTTCGCTTGGTTCGCGCTGCCGAAGTGGACTTTGAAGAAGGGGTAGCCATCTTGCTTATCAACGCTCCGAAGAGTTGTTCGTCGAATCCTATGCACTGTAAGCGCACACAGGGGACCAATAGCTCTCCGCTATCGTACGCAGCCATGATGGCGTCAAGGGTACGAACATCTTTTGTTTTGGCCTTTGTTGTTTGAACGTATGTGCACCTGACCTGAGAAAATATAGATGAAAAACCGCCAAAAGGCAAGAGAATCCGAGCTCACATGAATGGCAAGTGTCTTCCATTCCTGAGGACTAAGAGGTTCAACTCGCTTTGCGATGTACTTCCCAAGGTACCGAAATCTCCGATTATCTTTTGTCTTCGTTTTTTTCAGTCCAACAAACACACTGTGTATTTCAGGAAGCTCGAAAGTATCTTTCTCTTTGCCAAGACCCACGAATATGTATCCATTTTCACCAGGCGTTGAAGGGCACCAAGGATTATGGTCCAAACCGGGACAAAGGTAACTAGAAATGTTTCGTGTTTCTGCCAAAGGTGTTTGGCTAGCAGTAATCCTGATGGTTGAAGGGGCACGTCAGTAAAGGAGTTGATGTCGACATTGTGATACAAACCGAACAATCAGCGGTTGAATGCTTCCACCCAATGCATTCTTCATAAACTCACGGTCAAAGGTATGGTCGGACGCGGCATCAACATCGGGGATAAAAACAGGAAAGCTGTCAATCTCCATTTGGCGGTGGGGAGGAATACGTGGAGTAACAGATGATGATTGCGGTTTCGACACAGAAGGCTCGACGATTGTCGGATCTTCTTTGCCAGAGTCAACAGTAAGGTGGTTTGCAGTCGGCTTCACGGGCTTCTTGAGCGCATTCGGGAGACTGGCGATGTTGACTGACGGTATTACTTCTGCAGGGACAGACTGCGTCGTCCTAGCAGAAGCTACATGAGGTTTATGACTGGCGGGGACCACAACATGTCGTGCCTATAAACCAAGTTGTATTTTGAGACGTGTTGGCATCCTTTAGGAACACGTACCAACTGTTTTAACTTTGTAATCGTCTCATGAAGAACGTTGTTACTCTCCTTGATCTTATGAAGATTACCATGGGCAGTCTTAAGTTCGTCGCGCAGACTCTTGTTGTCTTTTTCGAGTGCTTGGTTCGAGAACTCCAGACGTTCAACCTGTGTCACATAATTTTTTTCAGGCTGCTTAACCTCAGCGTTAATGCACGACCATACCTGCTCCTCAAGTGAGTATACCCGAGCCTTATTCCAGTCCTGCGGTTGTTTGTTTGTAGAAACCTGTTGATAATCATGTTGGTTGAGCCAAATTTGACGGGGTGGCACGGCAAACCTCGTTGAGTTGGAGCAGCTGCTGTCTCAAAGTTTCGTTCTCGTGGGAGATGTTGGATAAAAGCTGCAGCTGTTATCTTGGTCAGAGCAGCTTTTGAACAATAGATTATATGTACTTTCTGCGTTAAATCATCATTTCCCAACTGAGACGCGGAAAGTTCTGCTTGAGCAGTTTTCAATTGCTCTTGAATATCGTTGTTGAGCCTATTTAGTTCATCTCGTTCAGACTGAAGAGTTGAGTGTGCTCTTTGAAGTGTTTCAAGCTCTTCTTGAATATTCTTGCTGTATGCTTGGATCGTGTCCCGTTCGCGCTGAAGAGCAGTGATTTGTAGAACAAGTGATTCTATCCTCTGCTCAGAGTCCTTGAGCTTTGAGTATGCAGTGAATAATTAATGCAGCTGCATCCAATTATTATCAACCAACCTGATCCCGAAGCTTTTGGTATTCGTGCTTCGCTCTCCCAAGACCAGCTTCGGCCTCCTGAAGCTTGTTCGATGTGACAGTGCTCGATGGGGGATATGCTTCCAGCGTCGCGGTTGTAGGTTGCCCAAAAGGAAGTGGGAAAGGCTCTGTTACTTGCTTGAAAGAGTGCAATTCGTGGCGGTATTTATCCCGCTGATCACGTACGTACAATAAGTTTGTGGAGATAGAGACCTAAAGGCCTGAAGAGGCGACTTACTTCTTCTTGCGTTTGCGTGAGCTCCTTGCGTAGCCTTACCACATTCTGTGAAGCATCAGACCACCGTTTGAGCACGTCAGCCCAGAAAACATCGGGTTCGTCCATAAGAGACGTTGGGAGAGAGAAAGGTAAGTATAATGGCTACGTTTTGGCCATTTGCAGTTACCTTGTACACATATCACGTGAGGGCGTTTCAAGGTAATTTCTCATTTGAAATTGAATTACTTCAAATTCATGGGCTCTATCGGACTACAAACGCTCTATCTATCATAGCATAAAAGTTAAAGGATTTTCAAGGTATCCTTTGAAGGCAGTTAACCATCTGGCACCAACAGCGCCGTCAACAGTTCGGTGGTCGGAGCTGAGAGTAACCTTCATCACTTGCACGATTTTGAAACCACGTTCCTCCTCCGGGGCGGGAACTAGTTTGGCCTCCGTTGAGCCAACGGCAAGAATGCATGACTGTGGAGGGTTGATAATGGCAGTAAAGTGGTCAATGCCAAACATCCCAAGGTTGGAGATGGTGAATGTCCCACCCTACATGACATGTTAATACCTGCGTGTGGACATTTGTCAAATAACGAACCTGGTACTCAGCAGGTGCCAGCTTCCCGTCCCGGGCCTTCTTTGCGAGCGCTTTTGTTTCTGCAGAAATAGTAGCCAATCCCTTTGAGCCAGCATCCTTGATAATGGGAGTAATAAGGCCTGTCGGCGTAGCAACGGCAACTGAAATGTCAGCCTTGTTGTATCTGAAAACGAAATGAGTTGACCGAAACGATGTTTACGGGTGAGAGACTGACGTTCGGATGACCTCTCCAAGCCACGCCGAATTAGCCTCTGGGACATCGGAAAGTGCACAGGTTACAGCTTTGACGATGAAGTCGTTCACGCTGAGCTTCGCGGATTTATCCTTCTCTGTAAGAGTCTTGTTGAACACCTCTCTTAATTTCAAAGTCTTGTCCATGTTAATTTCGACGGTGAGATAATAATGTGGCAACTCTTGCTTGGACTGTGTAAGGCGGGCACCGATTGTACGACGCATGTTAGAAATAGGCGTGTCGACATAATCAGGTAAAGCTGCTGCCGGGGGTTGCGCCAAGTTCGTCTGGGTAGCAGAGGCCAAAGCTGGTATCTCCTTATATTTTTCGACGTCCTCACGAATGATCCGGCCCCCAGGGCCAGATCCAGAAACTTTAGCCAGAGGAATTCCGCGCTCGAGAGCAATCTTCTTGGCAATGGGGGATGCGAAGATACGGTCCCCAGAAGGAAGAGACTCTTTAGATGGCGTACTAGGAGTCGTTGTGGGAGGCTGCGAGTCCTTGGGAGGAGGTGGGCTCTCTGCTTTTGGTTCCGTGGTCGTCTGATTGCTCGGTGGGCCCCGAGTAGCCGCTTGTTCAGCGAATGCGGCCGCACCCGAAAGATCATCGCCCTCTTCGGCGACAACAGCAATTATTGACCCAATGGGCACACCCTTCGCGCCATCTTGTGCCTGAAGATTGAGGGTTAAACTATGAGCATGAGACGAATATTACGCTTACAATGATTTTAGCAAGAATTCCGTCATCCTGGGCTTCGACGTCAATGGTAGCCTTGTCGGTCTCCTGCAGACTGGACTGAGCGAATGAGACCCAAACAACTTGAAAAAGACTGACTATTTCCAAAAGGACATCCCCAGGAGAAAAAGCCTCTCCTTCCTTCTTCTTCCATGATGCAATGCCACCCTCAGTCATGGTAGGGCTCATTGCTGGCATATTGAAAGGAGCAAGGGCACGCCTTCGAGCCGAGACATGGAAGCCTAGTGGTTGTCAGAGGTAAAAAAACATAAGTGAATAACGCGTACACACCGCGCGACAAAATGCGAGCCAAGGAGGAGGCCATGGAGAGAGTCGGCGAAAGGAAACTTGGTAAAGTTACAATTCAGGTCCCTGTCACGATTTGTTGGGGAGGGGTGGGCCAAACACAAACAAACAATGTATGAGCGGACCGGCGTACTAAGTAATTAAATAATTAAATAATTGATATGTCCACTTTGCTTCCTGGTCAACCAGTTGTTCTGCCCTCTCGTGGGCCCGCTCCTCAGCTTGGAACAGGAGTATATGTCCGCGATGCATGCATAAGAGCAAGTTTACTTGGGGTGCCCACTTTGGACGCCGCTGTTCGTCACCAGTAATCTTGGTGTTTTTTTTTTTGCCTCAATGCCGCCTCTCTTAGACCCTGACGATCCCTCGCCTTCGCCCTCGTCCTCCTGCCCCCAATTCCATCGTCCTCGGTTCTGTTACCCGTCTGTCCCCGTTGCAAGCCCTCATCTCCATATCCGTTGTTGATGATGTCCCCCTTCCGGCTGGAGAGGAGTTTACGGGCGTCATCAGGACGCAAGACGTGCGTGCCACCGAAAAAGACAAGGTTAAGATCGGAGATTGTTTTAGAGGCGGCGACGTTGTGCGAGGCGTAGTGGTGGGTCACTCATCGCGATGAATGACTTTTCTGACTGACAAGGACTGTCAAGATTTCACTAGGTGACACCCGAAGCTACTTTGTGACGACCGCGAGGAATGACCTTGGTGTAATTTTTGCGACAAGCGAAGCTGGTTAGAACATTGTCGTTCCACTTGTCCTTGATTTACACTGCCCTGACAGGTGCCACATTGGAACCAATCTCCTGGCAGGAAATGCGGTGTCCGCAGACTGGCAAAGTTGAGAAACGAAAGTGTGCTAAACCAGAAGGTCTCTAGCTAAATAAACGTAATTTGCCAACTGTTCTCAGCAATTGTATCACGTTTCCTCTTTTCTCGAGTGACCTATGTAAGGGTCTGGCTGGGCAAGGGTTGTTTTGCAAATCGGCCAATTCTTCAGACTTTGCTAAATTAGGCAACATTTGGTTTATTAGCAACCACGTAGGGCAGCAAGTCAAGACTTTTCCTCCTTTCCGTACCTCCTTTTCATGACCGCCGTCTTGTCCCCGACGGATCCCCTCCGCAAGGATAGGTATACCTCTCTCGAGGATAATGGCATCAGGCACGTCAGTCGCGTCATCTTCTCAATGCCTTGCCTTACATGGCTGTCACACCTAGCTACGCGGCAACGAGTACGGATTGGCGGGAAAAGTACAATGAGGTATACTCGGTGTTTTACACTACATTTTATCTCACTATCTATTCAAGGTACTTGACATGCTTGCTGAAACCCGCGCTGAACTCGACGACTTTCACCACGCGAGCAAGGAACTGGAGGCTGAACTCGAAAACGAGTTGCAGAGGACGGAAAAGGCACAGCAGGATCTGAAGGTGAAAGTGGCTAAATCTCAAAATGAACGGGATGAATGGAAGGTGGGCTACAGTTTTCATCAAGCGAAAGCCCCTTTAACATTCCTTAGACCAAGTTTATGTCCCTTCAAACTACCCACAACACTACGACGACATCCCTACAACGTGAATTAGATCAATTAAGACAAAAACACCAACAGACTAAAGTTCACTTGCGGGAGCTCGAGATGGGCAATGACGATTTAGAAAGAAATGAACGCGCTGTCTCTTCAAGTTTAGCTGACATGGAGGCGAAGTATTCTCGTGCGCTAGAAGAGAAAATTCTATTAGAACACGAGCTCTTGGAGAAGGCCAACCTGGAGGAAGAAACCCAACGACTCAAGGACGAATTAAGAGGTATCTGCCGACACTCATTCTTATCATCTAAGTCCTCTCAACTTGAAAATTGCAGATGCCAATGTAGAAATCTCAATTTTGAAGGACCAGCTGGCCTCGTTGTCCACGGAAAACGGCTCGTTGAAGAGTCTTTCTGTCCAGTACCCCGCTACGTCCACAGCCTCGGATGACAATCTCCTTAAAACGGCACCCCCTGCCGATCTCGAGCTTGCGGATTTGTCGCCGAGTTCTGACAGCGTGAACTCCATGTACTCTACTCCCAAAGCAACACCCTCTTCTCGTTCAACATTCCAATCTACACTGTTCCAGCGCGCCAGTTTCCAGCAGAACAAGAACAGTCCTCTCCAACCGCTGAAAACGTCTGACATTTCCCGTTCAATCACACTTCCGTCCATGTATAGCCCATCTACCTCGACTTCGAACTCAACCTCAAGGGTTCCAACCACTCGTGGAACCCCACTGCGGACTATTAGCACAAATTCCGCCATAACGGGAACGTCTTCCAAGAATAAAGGAGTTCAGATGGTGTCTGAAATGCGCGCACGAGTGAAAAATCTGGAACAAAAAATTCACACTCGAGTTCCGCGATTGAGGATGGCGAGCATCACCGGTCGTGCCAACACTATGGCCCCGTCCCCTATTCCAGTCTCTGCCAGTTCATCGTCATCAGTATCGAATGCTTCCACAGCTAAGACAAGTTGGGAATCTCAAAGGAAAAGCGTCGATTCGAGGCGTAGCCAGGATAGTGAAGCAGAACTACAGTCAAGAAAGGACGTTAAAGGAGATTCTTCTGGCTGGGTCTTGATCATGGAGGATTCACCTTCGCCGCAACATAACAAGGAAAAGGACCGTCAGAAAGATAGAAGAAGATTGTCCAGCCCAACAGCACCAACAGCGTTCCGCCCCACCGCCTCTACGAATGGTCGGCCTCCCTCTCCGTCGCTCAGTACGGGAAGACCCGGTTCCCTTGCGCAGACCGTTGCAAGCACAGGATTGCGACGTCCTCAGTCCCGCCTTTCTGCAAATAGCTTGAGCGCTGCGGCCTCCTCACCAACCACAGCCTCACGCCCTGCGACCCCGACCTTTTTACCAGTACCGTCGGGTAGTAGTTTGTATGCACCTTCTTCTGGTCTCGGGCTCAAGCGTTCAACGGGTCCAGGAGCACCTAACCCATATAATCAACTAAAGCGATCTTCATTGGGACAAAGCACCAATGCACCTTCATCGACGGAACGTGAACGCCCGACCACGATGCCTCCGTTGCCACGTTTGGGGTCGAACCCAACCAAACCCGCCAAGGAGGATGTTAAAGCCCTCCCCGATTTTCTCGGACTCCATACAAATATTACCATGCGACCTCCAAAGCTTCCCACTTCGTCAGGAAACGCGGCTTTGTCGAAAAGTCGGATAGGCCGACCCAGCAGCACCGGACTATCTGGCAGGAAGAGCAGTGGAGAACCGAATAACGCGCTCGATATCCAGGATTTACGACCAAGGTCGGGAAGTACTACAGGCGGTAAATAATACCTTTTCAGACGACACATTATGATAGTACCTATGTAAAGCAATATCTACGTTCCTTTCGTTTCCTATAAGTATTCACGCACAATGATTGTTGTATTTAAACTAGACTTGTGTGACACTGCGTGACTTGCTTCCCCTCCACCAACTTTCAGTAATGTCAACACCAAAGCCGTCGTTGGAAGAACGGTCGCTCAATCATCAACTTGTTCTCGACGAAGATGAATACACAGCTGCTCTTTCCAAGATTATCGCCCGGGATTTTTTCCCTTCTTTGGTCCATCTGGACGCAACGAACGACTACCTGGACGCTCTGCACTCTCAAGATCCCCACTTGATTAATGCCTCAGTTCTTCGTCTCGAGGAAATAAGTGCCACCCCGCTGAATTCCACAAAACGCAGAGCCCCATATCAGACTCCCTCGCAGACGCCTTTTGGTGGTGGCCCATCCCAAACTCCGGTACGAACACCAAGGGGCGAACCGCCAAACAAGCGGCCGAAATATGACACTGAATTGAGTCTGGATGCATTCCAAGCTCGATACACTTCCGAGGACAATTCAAGTTTTACTCAAATACTGGACGAGGAGAACAGAACGCGAAAGGAAAAGTGGGGCTGGGCATGGGAGGCACAAAGGCGCGTGGAAGCGCAACAGGAACGTTTAGTGGAACACAGGGAGAAAATGCTTATTGAGGCACCTCCCGTACCCGGAGTGAGAGAGAAGTTTATGATTGAGACACCAACACCAGCAGGCCTATTGACAGACGGCACTGAAACGGATAAAGGGGCAGAAGAAGATATCGAGAAGGATACGGGCAAGGAATTAATCTTAGCGGATAATGAGGAAGAGCCACAGGGAGAGCAGGTCGATGTGATGGCTCCAAAGAAAGATACTCGCTCAGCAGGCGTAGATGGTTGGACATTCAAGGTTCGTGTCTTACTTTTCTCTCACTGACGGTGGGCATTCAACACTTCCTTCAGGCTCGAAACTCCTTGATGTTTCCTCCAGACGCAGATGTCTCTCCATATCATCAACCGCTGTCATCTGCCCCGAGTCACCCCAAAGTCATCAAATATGGCAATACACGACTCCAAGAACACGAACACGAAATCTCGACTCCTCGTTCGTCGGCCCCTCCAAGCCCGACACACAGTCGAATCAAAGCAGCGATCACCGGCACTCCGTGTATGTTCATTACTACTTTTCCAGCATTTTCTTCTCATCTTAATCCAGATCACCCCAGTTTGCCTACCGCAAAGGGGTTCCCTCTTGTGCCCACCCTTCCTTCACCCACCCCATCTGAACTTGGGCCAGCCGCCATGAAGCAACTAATGACATGGGGTACGCTAGATGCAACTCCTCGCATCATATCCCAGGGCGAAGATCCACTCCCAGCTCCCAGTACACCTTTCCACCTTCCTGAGATATCCTCTCGGGAAGCTATTTCCCATAGGTTGTCGAATAATGCGTCCAAAAGCTTACGCGCAAAGGCTGGTTTGTTAGGCTTGGGACAACATGGACGCCCTCCAGGAATCTCAGTTGCTACTAGGAAGGGCAATATGCCGCCCCCTTCATGGACGCCTCGACGATCGGAAGCGGCAGGGAATCTGACTCCAGCTGCGAGGAGGCTTTTAGAACGGAGCACAATGGGTGCTGCAGCTGCGAAACGAGCCGAGGCCATGGAGAGAGTGGCTGACTGGCACGGACGTGCAGGAAAGGAGAGGGAACTGAACCGTGTTCGATGGACACCTACTCCCAGTCCCGTTTCTCGGCGATAACTCTGGGGTTAGATATATGATTGATGCAAATTGTAACGTATGCAGTAACTTAATTAGAAGCACAAAATGTGATAAGTGTCGTGGATGCAAATCAAGTTATCCTTCTACGCTTCGAATCTGGCTCCGTACTATCTTCTTGAACACCCTTGGCTTTTCCCTCTTTGTCCTTCCCCTTCCGGATGTTCACTGAAGCCGCCGACGAAGCTGAGGCTATTGGTGTCTTTGTCTTCTTTTTGACAACGACACCCTTTAATACTTTCTTCGGGTCCTTTTTCGTAACAGGTAGAGGCTTTAGAGGTGGCGCTGACTCCGCAACCCGACCCAGTATCGGAGGAGGATTATTAGCAGCGCTTGCTCGAGCAGCTACTGCCCTATCGCATGAATCAAAATCAAGAACATGGGCTGGGAGAACGAGAAGCATACTCTTTGAAGCCCCTTACTTCCTCGCCGTCTTTTTCTTTACGTTGACGCTCCTCTTCTTCCTGTCGTTCTCTGATAGAATCGAGAAACATAATTTCATCCTCTTCCAAAGCTCTGAATTGGTTGGCTACGAGGTCGTTGCGTTAGCAGGCAAACGTAACAACGTGCGACGAATATTTCGCACCGAGCTTGGTCTTTTCTTCCCATTCTTCTTGTTTTGCGATCTGCTGGTGGTTGAGGGACTAGAGAGTATGAGAAGAGGTGCAGACGCACCCGATTTGCAGCGAGTTTCTATGCGTTAGTTATATCGAGACCAACAGAAGGAAGTGAATACAACAAAGAGAATAATGAACCGCAGCGAATTACTCACTTCTGCCAGACTCCTTCCATCGTATGAATCTTCTTGTTGCTGAGGTGGCGGTTCTTGACCCAATCTAATTAGAAGAGAGGTGAGCGGCAAATGTTCCGAAAAAAAAAGCAACCTACCGAGCATAGGCCGCCTTCCACTGCTCGTCTCGTCTCGCTCTTGCTGTGTCTACTTCGTCCTGAGAGACGAAGCGAGAGCCAACGATGCCTGTTGAGAGTGACGGGATCATGGATTCTTCCATGGTGGATGAAGCGAGAGCTGTGTAATAGCAAATAATTCAATTCTATACAAGCTACACCCATGTCCAGCTCTTCTCGCCACCAACCTCCTTCTATTCCCTCAACCACAAGTCTAAACCAGTCCACTAGTCTACGCAGCGCACGTCGCCCACCACCTCCGGTCACCACAGTCGTTACTTCTCCTCGTTCGTTTCTACCCTCTAGAATCATATCAAAAGTCTGAAACCCCCTACACTCTATAGCATGGGCTCGCGACGAGCCTCCATCACCTACAGAGAAAGCAGATCACACTATACATGGCGCTCATCCAGAATTCCGTCAATCAGATATTGCGTCACTCCAATCCAATGCCTCCAATCCACCGTCTAGATGGTGGACTTTTACCCACCCACGAGTACGCGACCCCTCCCTTGATATCGACACCGGCCCTCCTAGGCCCGTCAGGAGGAATTTCAGGGATCGCTCAATGTCATGGCTTCCCACTTCTGCGAGCGCACGTGAAGGAGCGTCTTTCACTCGTAAAGGGAAGGAAAAAGAGACCGATCCTGGAGAGCATATCCCACCGGTTATTCGCCTCCCATCCGAGCCTTCCGCGCCATATACTTTAGCTCACGCCGTGACTCCTGGTTGGGATATACCATGGTCCTCCCGTCTAGCAGCTCAGGGGCCGCTACGCAATCATGAGAACTCCTACCCGTTTGAGAATGAAAATGATGAAGATGAGGAAAGTAACAAGGATGTTTCTCTTTGGGGCAAAAGGAAACGGCGGCTTCGTAATTTCATTCTAACCAACACATATGTACCACTGGTAAGCTCATGCCGTCCCTTTCAACGCCCGTATCAACGACTTGTCCTTTCAGTTGTTCCGCTTTATAAACATTGCGTTTACGACCGCTGCCCTTGGCATGGCCATCCGAATAAGAGAGATCGAGTTCAAGCATAATGCAATGGGAGCCGTAGGCAGCTCACCGTAAGCATCAAACCCGGTCACCTGAATAGCGGACTGAAGCGACGCTTCCAGAACCGTAGTCATCATTTTCGCCCCCTTGACTCTTGTGCATGTGATGATAGCGATCTACGTAGGTTGATGACACTTTCCTATGGGTCACTGAGCTTACCACTTTGACAAGCTCGAATATTTTGGCCGTCCATTGGGGCTCTGGCGCACATCTGCCAAACTGGCTCACACCCTGTCTGAAGTCTTATTCATCTGCGCATGGTCTGCAGCACTCTCCCTGTGTTTCGATAACTTCTTCACGTCTCTGATTCCCTGTGCCTCGGTTTCGAGCACAGCTTGGTACAACAAACTTCCCCGACCTCCGAGTGACATACCAAACAGCGAGGGTTTTATTGGTGATCGAATATGCGACGCCCAACTATCATTAATCTGTCTCGTTGGCGTTGGACTCATCGCATACTGCATGAACCTTGTGATCAGTCTTTTTCGTGTCGTTGAAAAGGTTAAATATCATCCTTCAACGTATACTCCGACCACTTAGCATAAATCCTGCGTATATGTACTATTTTTAACTTGATTAATCACGAGACCTCAACCTTCCTCTCTCGAGTCGCTTCCAAACAACTTCCAAATCAAAATCCCTCTCAAATCCCAATGAATGCCTACTGGCAACCACGCTGACCTCGAGATGGATACCTTAACACCAACTCACGACCGCGGCCCCATTCGTGTTGGGGTCTCGCAGGACAACTCTGTTGCCCGGGCCCGACTCGACAAGAAGAACTACGCCCTTGGACTCGTATTGCTTCTGGTGGTTGTTTTTCTTTGGACCTCCTCAAACTTTGTAACCCAGGTAAGCTGTGATTTTTTGTTCCCTCCAATCACCTTAGCATCCATTGCCCATAGGACCTTTTTGAGGGTGGATACGAGAAGCCGTTCTTGTTCGTTCCAATCATCACGCTCAGCTAGCATGGACTCTCATTTACCGTGCAGCGTCACATACATGAACACCAGTGCCTTCTCCTTTTATCTTATACCGTGGCTTGGGAAGTGGTGGTGGAGCCGTCTCAAGGGAGGGTCAGGCGATCTCAAACCACAAGGGTGAGTATGCCTCAGCGTCCGTCATTGTCGTAAAATAAACCGGTTCCGTGATGATATCAGGCTGGCTGAAGATTATCAGCCATTAGCAACTGAACCTAGCCACAGTGAAGTTGTAGGGGACAACTTCATGCATCCCTCATTTCTCATTGGGCTCATTTTGAGCAGCTAGATTCTGCTGACCAAATACCAATATCGGAGGGTAACCTACCCGCCTTAACGGCCAAGGAAACGAGTCATCTCGCCCTTGTTTTTTGTTTATTATGGTTCGTTGCAAACTGGACTGTCAACGCTTCTCTAGACTATACCAGTGTCGCGAGCGCGACGGTGCTTTCCAGTACGAGTGGTACGCTCCTTTTTTAATATGACGATTACACTCGATGAAGCGCCCATTAGGCTTCTTTACACTTGGAATTGGTCGTTTGTTTCGAGTGGAAAAATTGACAATCATCAAGGTGGCTGCCGTGTTTACCAGGTAGGTTTCAACTGCAGTTCCGTGCTCTACTTGCCGCCGAATTTATGGCGCGCAATTATAGCTTTACCGGGGTCGTGTTAGTGTCATTGTCCGATTCCAAATCTTCGCAACAACCTTCTGGTCCAGCTTCACGCTCCAGCTTACATCAAGTGACCCATCGCTTACCACATCCTATCCTGGGAGACACGCTTGCACTGATATCTGCGCTCTTCTACGCGTTATATGTCATTTTACTCAAGGTCCGCATCAAATCCGAATCCAGAGTTGATATGCAGCTCTTCTTTGGATTTGTTGGACTGTTTAGCGTGGTGATGTGTTGGCCCGTCGGTCTTGTCCTCCACCTGACCGGCGGAGAGACTTTTGAGCTACCGAGAGGTGGCAAGGTTTTGACTGGAGTTTTGATCAACGTAAGCCGTGGTCGATATTAGATGTTCAAAGAAAAGGGCTAATTCAGACGTTAGATGGCGATCACGCTTTCCAGCGATTATCTCTACGTTTTGGCAATGTTGAAGACCACACCTCTCGTCGTTACGGTCGGCCTCAGCCTTACGATACCTCTTGCGGTACTTGGGGATTTTATTCGTGGAAAAGATACTCACGCCCAAGTGATCTTTGGAGCGGCTTTAGTCTTAATCAGTTTTATTGCGCTGGGATTGGGAAATGGTAGTGAAACGGAGGACAATCGTAGACTAGAGCATGGCGCCGTAACTTAGATGTTGTATATCTGTTATTCCTGCGGGAGCAAGCCAAGCACTGCATTATGAGATCGATCTTGTGTATGAATATTATACTTGAGTGTGCAGACGATATAAGTACGAGTCTATGGTGAGCCTGACCCCTTGTGCATCTGTCATTGTCACCTCTAACAAATTGTGTAAGCCCAAGGAACGCCCTTCTCGTGCTACTCGCCATCAACCGTCGGTGCAGCTTAGCAAGCGCAAATATGCAGTCCAAGAAAATGCAGTTAAGCCAGTGACAGTTGGTACGGCCGCTGATGTCCCGGTGCGTACGCTGAAAGGCTTCACAGTACGAGCGGCGCAGAATACCTTGACCTTTGATATAGGGCGACGAGATTCTCCAGTTGATGGTTAGCCCCGACCCGGCGACAAGCCAGGTCCTCAGCAAGAAAGATAAACAAAACTTGAGGCGTGAAGCATTTCTCCAAAGTACGAGATCACACATGCTGGGCTTTGAACCCGTATGACTTTTTTCATCTAGAGTTTGGGCAAGCAAACTCGCCATATTCTAAATCCCACAATCGACGCCTAAAGCGCAAAGCCAAGGAGCAAATCGCGGGTGGCCTTTCACAAATGCAGACCGCTATCGCCGCCCTTGAAAAAGATGACGACCCTACGAAGCAACCTACTGAAGTTGACCAGTCTGCAGGTGGCCCGAAAGCAAAACGCAATACGAAACGAAGCATGATTGGTGAGGGCAAGGGATCAACCCTCTCAAAATCACAGCGAAAGCGCGCACTGTAATTTATTTCCAGTCTACTAGGATGCTGCATCTCACGAAGGAATCGCTTCTGTTCACAGTGAGTTGGAGCGGCTCCGCCATCCACTTATCCTTCAAAACCCAGAATTTTCATCTTCGCCATTTGAGACTATCCGTATTCATGCACAAAATACACTACTCCAACATCAAGTGCCAGAACTTAACGTGGACGCCTAAGTCCGAATTGTTTTAGCAGGGAGGTAAACATTCTAGACTTAGTACTTGGTTCCGATATAATATTATAACAACCAACAAAAGAATACAGTTGTGCCACAAATTTAAAGGCGGGTATAAATCCGCTTAACCAAGAAGTCGCGAGCTAGTCTTCGCCCGCTTCCCCACTCATCCCAGCACTCCAGACTGTACTGCCACTGCCTCCAGCACTTCTCCGGCTTCTTCTTCCGAGGCTTCTTGGGGTAATTTCTGTGAAACCTCCACTCGCACCTCGCGCGATATCTGCACTGAGGCCCCTTTCGTGCGCATCGAGCGCAGCCAGGGAATTCTCTGCCTCAGCGCGTTCTAGAGCTTCATGAGTAAGACCAGGTGAAAATCCTAGTCCAACATGAGCGTTTCCGGCCAGCTCCGAAGAGGAGGTAGATTGATGGGATGAAGCCTCCGAATTGCTTCGCGTCCCAAACAGCGAAATGCGACGGTTGTTATTTGCCTCCCTATTTAAAGTGGGAGGGGCATGCAATGGAGATTGGGCAGCAGGTTGTATGCCCATTAGTTTCATTGTGGCATTCAAACGCTCTCTTTCTTTCCTGTCTTCTTCGTCCTCAAAAGTCTCAAGTTTCCGTGCACCTGTCACGGGACTAGCGCCAGGCTTTAACGTGAGAGGGCGAAGATTCGGCTCTACCTTCTTCTCGCCAAAAGAAAACGATTTCCAGTCGAAGGACATGGAACGTCGTTGAGTTTTGGGGTTCGGCGGTTTGGTGAGGTTTGGTGATGTCAATTGAGTGTTGATCGCAGGATTGGGGTTAGATGTAGAGCGACCAACAATAACTGATTGCGGTCGAGGTTTAGGCTGAGTTGGCGGGAGTTTCGGGGGAATTGAATGTGGTCCTGCTGTCGCCGGTGTCCGTGGCTCCTTGTCGTAATCAATTGCTAGAACATGTTCAAATCCCTCTTGCGCAATGATCCGGTCGATGATTTTGGATGCGTATAAAGACAATGCCTTATTGGCATCTTTGAGGGATTTGACTTCGGTTCGCAAGGCGTCAATGTCGTTGCCAGCCTCCGGCAATAGTGGATCAGAACCAGAAACCTTCCGCCCGTCAGTTCCTTTCTTGCTTCGTTTTCCTTTAGGTAAAGAGCGGTCTCGATCATCGATACTGTCGCTGGTAAGGATGTCTTTGTTCTCTGCGCGGCCAAGCTCTGCCGCGAGATCGAGTCCTGGGCCAGTAATGGGCAAGTCAGCGAGAGATTCCCCCCGCGGTGCGTTGTTCGACAAAGTACGTTTCCGGCCTTGTCGGCTCGGGTGGCGAGAACTACGAGATGAAGATAGTAATCCTTGGTCCAAGTCAACACTTTCGTGAAGATACTGGAGAGATTCCCCTGATTCCTCGTCAACTCGGTCAAGGGTGCTTCGCCCAATACTTCGTAGACTGCCTACATCAGCAGCACTGCCGTCGTCTTGGTCTTCGTCGTCGTCGTCATCATCTTCATCATCACTGATCCTGCTTCCACCGACCTGTTTCATGAGATCAAATTGGCCACTTAGGGTCTTTTCCCGCAAGAGGATCATGTAACTTTCGTTTTCCTCCTGTAGCTCCTGGTTGACACGTTTGAGATCAACGAGCTGTGTTTGCAACAAGACAAGAGTGCTTTGAAGGGACGAATATGAAGTAGACAGGGTAGAAAGTTCTAGTTTCAAAGCGGTCATTTCAGCGGGTTCACTTTCTGGATCGTTAATATCTTGGGGTGGAACCTCAACGTCGGTATGAGATCGTAGAGCATCTTCCTCAGAGTCCAGCTCAACCTCTGAATCGGGTTCTGCATTTTCTGTGTCAACAGGGGTAAGTGGAGGACCAGAGCGTTTGAGAGCTTGAGTAAGTGATTGTATGCGAGACTTGAGGTGTTGTTCGTTGTCATAGAAGGCTTGACGTTCTGCTTCAAATGTTGCAGTCTAAGCAAAAATTAACGCACGTAGAATATGCCTTTGAGGGGGAGATCTAACCTGCTCATTGTACCTTCGTTGTAAATCTCTCTTCTCCTTCTCCAGTTCACGGACTTGTGCCCTCAGCTTCTCTGATATATCTATTCGTTGGGCAAGCTCCATCTCGGACCGAGACTGCTCAGCGTATAGCTCATTGACTCTCGCCTCTGCAGCATTGAGAGCCGAAGTTAAATTGTCATTGTCTGTTGTGAGCCCTGAGATGGTTTGATCCCTGTTCTGCAATTTAACCAGGAGCTATGTCTTGTTATGAGTGGCAAGGCGAGTTGACAAGACAAAGGACACACCTGTTCCTTCTGATCAGTTTCCTGCTTGAGGGATGCTGAGAGGAATTCGCGGGTCTCTCCATTGATTGCTGGGCCTTTAGAAAGAGGGCGACGCGACGCAGCAGGAGTGAGGGTAGAAGGGGTGCGCGGCGAGGCAGCTGAACGTGCAGTAGCACCACGAGTGATGGGAGATGGTGTTGGGGAAGCAGATGGTGGAGAGCGCCTTGTCGTGGTCTTTGGAGAGGTCGTCGCCATGTTACGGCGTGTAGTAAGTCGTTATGTAAGGTCGTTTCGTGGTGGTTTCTATGTGTAATTTAGCGTCAAGGCCTTCCACGGCGAGGGAAGAGACTTTGAGGAAATGAGATAGTTGAGAGCACGACCCAGTAGTAAGAGACGTCGCTGTGATTTGAGAGGTCGTGGCGGCTGTCTTGGTTGTAATCAATTTATCAATGGACACCAGAGTCCTTGCTGAAATTCGGTCAGAGTCCTTGATCCAGGTAAGCGACAGTAACCACTCGGCGCAGCATCGAAACGACCATTAACAGTTACTTTCAGCCGTGAAATATGAAAGTGAGCCTCACGTCTACGATTTCCGCACTTATTTAACATACCTCTCCAGCAGCACCTCCGGGTTCAACTCTGATACCAGCTCTCGATGCCCACTTCTTCTCAGCCCCTTTCCACCATGCATCCCCCTACTCTTCATTAAATCGAGGAGATGTAATCGAAATTCAAGGTCTTCCAGGGTCTGGCAAAACACATCTCCTCTACTTTCTTTTGGCGACCTGCCTGTTGCCGTCTTCGCATCTGTTTGCCCCACTTGGCGGCTGGGAACGTGTCGCGTACGTTTTAGACATGGACCAAGCCTTCGATATTCGTCGGTTCAAGCAACTGCTCTCAAATCGTTTGACGCGTCTAATTCCAGCCCATGCAGTCCCACTGGTCGCTGCGAAGTGTCTTGACCGTTTGCACATTTTCCGTCCGACATCTTCCAATCAGCTTGCGGCAACCATCGCCCATCTGCCAAAGTACCATGCAACTCATTTCCGAGAACTCGATTTGGGATTGATTGCACTAGATTCCGTGAGCACTTTCTGTTGGAGAGACCGCTTGACTGTCGAACAATTGCGATCTGGTCCACCACTTCATGATCCCAGATTAAATCCAAATCCTTTGCACCACATTCTATCGAAGCTGCAAGAAATTAGGCTCTCTCATGGTGCGATTACGGTCATGACAAATTGGGGCCTCGTCGCACAAAATAAACCGTTAACTGGATTCTTCAACCAACATTTAAACCCATATCCCTCCCCGTTTGTTGGGTCAACGAAGGATTTTGAATTATTTCCATTGACCCACCATATTACACTTTCGGCGGAGCACCCTGGAAAACCCTCAGAAGAGACGCAGATATTCCATGGCGCGGTTCGCACCTCCAGTGCAAATCAGGTTGGCAAATTTACATTTCACATCACGGAGAACGAGATTCTTGTGTCGAAATAGACGGGGACGGGAGCTTGTACTAAAGCAGCTACCATAGCCTACATTTAGGACTTAATGGGATGAGCGTAGTGATAGTACTTACTAAGTAGTGTACCTTGGTGCCGTTGTCAAAACAACCACGTGATGTCGTGGCGGAGAAAAAAGGGAATGGACAGTCGTATTTGACAACAACGAGCATTGGGAAAGCTTTTCTATCGTTGGTCGTTTTGGGGGGAGCCGCAACGCAAGCTTTTATGCTGCGAATAGCGCAGGTACCCTGATATCTGCTAAAGCAAGGTTTGTCTGTTACTTACATCCTCTAATATCAAACTAATTCAAAACAGGATAATCTGAGCGTTGTCCATGCTCAAGAGCGTCGTTCTTGCTCGCAGGCAACATCTCGATCATTTTGTGCTTTTCAAAAGATGCGACCCTTCCGTTCAGCGGCCACCACTCATGCCTTTTCGTCGGACAGTAGCCCTCAATGCATCCCGTCGCCCGGACCAAGCTCATCCGGATCGCGCATCTCCAACGTCGAGGAGGCCCCTCAATCACAACGCTTTTTTTCAACGCAAAGTCCCCAATATAGACATGCCTCCCAAGATTGTTGCCCTAATCAAGGATGTGCTAACCAAATACGCCGCCCACAGGGAGATCCCAAAGTCCATCCACGCCATCCTCGCCAATCCTTCTGTGTCGGAATTTCTGTTAGAAAAGGACAGCGTTCGAAAGTTGGCAGAAAATTTTGCTTGTTCTCGGACCCCTCAACGGTCGCTCGACCTTTTGAGACTCGCCCACCACCTCGGGTGCTCCATGAAGCAGAATGCTTACGAATGTGCAACATTCCAGCTTGCGTTATCAAAACAGTGGAGACTAGTCCTCGCTCTCGTCGCACAGGGAAAACAACACACCGGAAGAACCACTTCTCGCTTGCTGAATTGGCGTGCTCGTGCATTGACAGAGGTCCAACTTTTCAACCTCTTGCATACGGTTCTCGAAGACTTCAAAAGGCATCATATTACCCCAACCAGACGAACGTTCCACCTTATCCTGTCTGGGCATATTCGAAATCACGACCTCGCTCGAGCCAAGGACTGTTTGCATGCAATGGACAATGCTGGATTCCCTCCAGACGCGTCTACCCATGCCACGATCGCCAATTACTATCGATCATTTGGTACGAACCCTCAGATAGAAGAGGGGGCCCTAGCGAACTTATCTCTTCTGCATCCCGTTGTGGCCGTAAGCGTTGCCAACAACTTGATACGTACTCACCTAGACTCACAAGATCTTTACAATACCCACCGAATCTTATCTCTATTCCACAGGGCAGACATCGAGGCTATCTTCGGGGTCGTCTTTGGCAGCGATGGCACATTTGGCGTCGAAAAACGTTTACCCCCGCCTCCGTCGTTTGGACCTCTCAAACCCAATGCTGCAACGTTTGAAAATTTTCTCAATCACAGAGTCAGCCATTCCGATCTTTCAGGCGCACTTCGACTTTTGGACGCAATGGTTTCGCAGGACATTGCCCCAACCCCAAGAACTATGGCGTCTCTGATAAACGTTTACTTCGCGGCAAAGCAAGGACCCGCCGCGGTCCAGCTGGTCGCAGATGTATGCGATAAGCAATACACGCGGCTTTTCAAGCCGCTTATGTCGCAAACTTCACCTACCACACTGCAGAGTCACTTTGCTGGGGTTTTACCCAACGTGCATGTCTTCAATTCCCTTCTCAAAGGCTTATTATCGGCCCATGGATTGGGGTGTGTACAACACATTTTACGGATCATGAAGGTTACGAACGTCGCCCCAAACGAAAAAACCGTTGAGATTCTTCTTGCGCATCTAAATCAGGTTGAAAAGGCTAGACCGAGGGATCTTCTAAGAGTTTTGCGGAAACTTTTATCACCCTCTATCGTCCCGACTCTCCGGCACTTGCACATCCTCGTAAGTTGCATTCTACGCCATGAGAAATATCTGCTTTACGGTTCCGGCTGGAATGCGTTTGCTCGCAAATACTCCCAGACTCAACGTCAGCCAGCGGGGAAGCGATTGTGGCTCTCTACGGCCACGTCTTCAATGGACCCACTTGCTGGGGTTGATTTGGTCCCACATTTGGGGCGTCAGAATCTAGCACGACCCATATTAGCGTCCTTGGCTCACCATGATGTTAGAAGTGATGGACCAGCTCTTGCCTTGCGCATCAGACATGATGCGGTGATACAATCAGACATGGACTCGGCTCGAGAGATCTTCAGCGACCTTTTGGCTCGTGGAATACATCCAAACGAATATCATTTCAGTGCCCTGATGGAAGGATACGCACGCTCAGGTGATCTCGAAGCTGCTGTTGATATGCTGGATTCGGCAAAACAATCCGGAATCAAACCCAATGTCGTCATGTTCACCATTCTCATTGTCGGTCACGCCCGCCAGGGGAATCCCCGTCTTTCCCTCCAGGTTTTCAAGGATATGGTCGCGTCAGAAATCGTGCCCGACGTTCCGTCCATTGATGCGGTGGCAAGCGCATTTTACGCTGTGGGGTCAGGTTCCATGGCTAGAAAAGTGCTGATCACTCTGTGGCCTTACATCCAATCCTTTCCAGCATCGATCCGCGACTTACCTTTGAAGGAATTAGCCTCCCATTTCCGTTCTCTTCACTCCAACCCTTCGAACACCAGGTCGACAGTGTCTAAGGAGCAACGGTTACAGATATATCGCGAGCTGGTCGACGTGACTAAATTATGGTTCATTGACAGACGAAGACCACTTAACCGTAAGCGTTGTCGTAACCTACAACGTCCGGCGAGAGCTCGTAGCCAGGCGTAGTATGTAGTATGTTTACACGGCATATCTCTCGGTACTCAGTTCGGTGCCAGAATAAAATCTATCTGCGGACATCTATTGCAACCAAGGTCCCCCCCCATACTCCAGTTTTATGAAATCCTAGCGGCTAAGTAAACGATGCCTCTATTAAACATCTACTTAAATAGTGAACTTCGCGTCCAGCAAACGCAAAGCATCCTGGACAGCCTCTTTGCGAACCTCGCGGACCCGCTTCCGCCCACACTCTAAAAAGACTGTTTGAGTGCCACGTTGAGAGAGAGCTTGATCAGTGGACGTCTGTGCTCCCCCCACTTGAGAGAAAGGCGTTCGTTCCGGTACAAAGCGATCGGGGGGCGAAGGTGAAATGACCACTCTTGGCCCAGTACATTTGGATCTGCTGGCTACCACCTCTGCAAGGAGGGCCAGATCCGCAAACTCGACGTTCGGATGGGCTTTCAATTGACGCCACGCATCGTTCGTTGGGATATACTCCAACGTCTTTTCGAGAGGAGACGAGTCTGAACCCACAGAAGAACGGGGTGTGGGCACGATACATCCTTCGCAGCCAAGAGGATTCCCACAACAGCTCATGCTTGACGCTGAAAAACTAAAGTCACTAGGAGCGCCTTGAAGAGGTCGGCTACTACAATTGTCGCAGGCAGTCCCAGACATCGTGACCTCCACTGCTGAGCAAAACGCCTTGCCGAAATCATCGTCTGTGCAGGCCATGCAGTTGGAAGGGTCTCCCGAGCACGTGGGTTCAGCTGCGCGCTGCAATTGCGAGTGTATTGGGAAGATGGGACTTTTGGCTGAATTACCGCTCGATCGACGCCGAAGAGGGACAGCGGGTTGATAAGCAGGTAGATTCTCTAAAATCGACGAGACCTGCGGGCTTGGATGGGAGGCAGAACGACTTGATTGAGCGCTAAGCTGTTCTTCAGGAAAACCTTCGGCCTTGATCAATTCTCCATCACCAATGTGGTGGGCGATTTCCCGGCAAACGCAGGGTGTGGTTTCATTACAGAAACCACAATTGAACCTCGAGAAGTCATCGAGATGTTCCATATCCATAAGTTTTGCGCCGGATGAGTAGGATAGGATATTGTTGACGGGAGTGGGACTGGATTCGGATTGCAATACATACGCCAGGGGTGAAATTCGATCGTCGGGTACTTCACTGGCATCCGGGGACGATACTAGCGACGAGGATACAGAATTGCGCGCCTCAGATGACACTCCGAGGTTCTCCAAAGAAGTGTCAGATATTTTGCGAGACTTCTTTCTTGAGTGAAGAACGGAAGAAGACCCAACCGTCAAGGACGAACCATCTCGACCCCTCTTCCTGTCGTTATCGTTTCCACTTCTGAAAAATTCTGCTTGTTCTACCCTTGCAAGTTTCTCCCTTAGTGCCTGATTTTCGTGTTGAAGCCTTTCATTCTCCTCCTTTAGCCGTTTTGCAATATTTTGTAAGGCAACATTGCGATCAATTTCGCCTTGCTCGTAGGTCAAAATCCGAGCCTGTAATTCAGCAAGTTGAGCCTGCTTTCTTTCACGAAATGCACGTTGCGCGGCTCTACGCTGCAGTTAGAAACCGTGCAGTCTGACCACTAGAAGATTCACCCACCTGTTCTGTACACGCCGACCTTTTTCATCTTGCGACTACATAATATGCATTCCAATTGAATTGGACGTTCATCCGAAGACATGCCAAATGCACGTACCTCGCTGTCAGCTTTAACTGTTAGGTCGGTCTTCGGTTTGCGGCCAGGTTTAGGCTTAGGCTGTATTACCCACTCCTTCGACGCTGCGGGACACGTCAGCACCTGTTCGACGTCAACAGGACGTTCATTCACCTGTGGCCCATAAAACCGAAGATGGTGTACTCAAAGGCGCCATAAACCCTAGCGAAGACGCCTGTAGTTGTAACAGGTTTATCTGATAAGATCTTAGGGTCTCTATTACTCGGCCAAACCCGTGGGAGTTTTCGGTGCCACTTATCTTGGAGCTTGCTCTGAGCGTTTTCGAGCAATTTCCGAGTCTGATGTACAAAGTATGTCATTCCGCTATTCCACAACCTCCTCTTCTATCTGTTCAATGACTTCGTCAACCCAAACTTCGATTTCCTCCTTTTCCTCGCTCGCAGTCTGACTTTTCAAGCTCTTTTGCTCACCTAGTTCCTTCTTCTGAAGTGTGCGCCATGCGTTCCACTCATCCACGAGTCGTTTACGAAGGGCAATGAGTTCCGCACTGACACTGCTCTCTTCTGCAGCATCGTCTTCATCGAATGCACGACTGTACTCTCGGAGGTTCTTGCGAACTTGTCTCTGTTTTTCTTTTGTTAATAGGCTGATCGGGCGTGGTCGCCAGATAAATTGTTTGAATCTGTCTTGAATTTGTTTTATTAGTTCTTGTCCACGGAAGTCCCAAATTGCAAAGCCATTTTCGAGCTAAGGGAGAAAAGGCTTGAGCTAAAGCGCGCGTTTGGTGCGACCAACATACCGTATGTGTCCATGCACTAGCACTCGTGGCTAAATAACGGCCACTGGGATCCCATTCAACGTCGGTTACACCGTAGTGGTCGGCAGTTCCGAGGAGTTGGATACCACTGCCCCAGTCTGTGTTTTGACCCTCTCTTCGATTAGCATCGTCCGAATTGAAGTCTAAATCCCAAAATTCCAACTCAGATTTACTAGAGGATCCAACAGTTGCAAGAACCACATGTCGCCCTCGCGGGGACCATCGGATTGCATTGCTAGTCCTTCCAGGCAAAGTACCTACCAAACAAGGTTAATAAGTCACCAGCTATTAGCTCATGCGAACACCACTAACGTAGGAGTTTGAAATTCTTGCCGTGTTCCAACTGATGGAAGCTAACATCCGTTTTTGTGGTCACTCCCGGCCCAGGATTGCCAAGGTTAGGATCAGAGCTGGAAACAATGGCAAATCGCTCGCCCTTCGGCTCCCAAGAAAAATCCAGAACGGTGTCTGCACACATAATCAGGGAGACTGTTAATGACGATGAAAGGAGGGAACCTTTTAGTTCGACAACTTCAACAGGATAATCTTTTTCACGCATCCGAAAAATTTCCAAGTTACAGAAGATCGATTTCTTAGTTTTAGTATGTCGATCCACCTTGACACAAAGGAAATCGCCCTGATTTTGCCAGTAGAGTTTACACTGATGGCAAATCGTCGTTAGTACGGACCATTTGAAAGCAGCTTGCGGTTTACTTCGGTGACGTTGAACAAATTCTTCTGTCGCAAAATGGTGCGACTGGGAAAGCCAAGGAGGGTAACGCGCGCGGGCTGATTTGCAACTTCAGGGGTCCAGTAAACCAGCATGTTTTCGCGAGCTTTTTTTGAAGTCTTGGCAGCAGAGCCACTCGCCATCACTTTAGCGTCCTTTTCCAGGTCCTCCTTATCCTTGTCACCTTGTGGGCACCACTCAAAGTCGACTACGCCTTCAATTTTTAAGCTTTTTTTGCCATGGAGATACATGCCCGGAAGTTCATGAACACTGATCATCTGCCCTGGAGTGATGCGTGCAACAAATTTATCGTCGGGGCTCCATTTCAGGGCGGGCCATTGCATTTGTTTCTTCGATGATGGAGCGTCATTGTCGTTAAATGTGGAAAATGTTCTGAGAAGATCGCCTGATTTTATATCCCATACAGCAATGTTGTTGCCTTCATCGTCAGGCGAGAAGTATTGGGGACCTTGCAAAGCTCCCTCTGGGACAACGATAGGCTCGTTAGACCAGGTGACAAGATATTGCTCGCAGGGAGAGAAGTCGATGAGCTTCACCATCGGATGGGCGAACCGCTGCTGAGGCTTCCAAGAGGAACCTCCCCATAAACGTACTCCTTGTCGATGCAAAGTCGCAATGTAGGTCCCCAAGGGAGACCACGCTACGTAGAGAAAGTCCTTCCAATCCTGAAAAGCATTCAACACTAAGCCTCTTCAGCAAGTAAAATACGCACGGCTTTATATGCAACTTCGCACTGCGAGGGTTTACCATGCCAATTAATCAGAACCTCCTCTCCTCGATATGTTACATACTGATCACGGCTTTGAGGGTCTGCAAGCCAAGCGCGGAGATGTTCCTAATTCACAAAATAACAACTTGATGAGGACAAAGAAAAAATCGACTTACCCGTGGAACGTAGTCCTCGAGTTCTGGCTCAACATATGCCTCATCCATACCCGCATACCGCTCAATGTCAGTGAAGTAGTTGACTCTGAAGGTGTGTCTCGCATCGAACGGGTGCCCATTCAGAGCCGCAATTGCAAGGTTTGCGTCATCTACGTGGCGGAATTCCACAAACATAAACCTGAAAGGTTTAGACAGCAATCAAAGAGCAGGTTGAAGAACGGTACCCCTTGCTCTTTCCCGTTGCGTCGTCCCATGGCATGAATATATCTTCATGTTTGATCGAAACACCTTGCCTCGAAAACTCCTTTGTCACTTTCGTCAACAACCTCTCCAACTTTGACCGATCGATGATAGGAACGCCGTCAACGACGACGACATGGTCGAATCCATCATCGTATTGCACTTGATATCTAAAACAATTGTATTAGCAGAATTCCCGCAGAGCAAGCGTACACACTTTGCCTCAATATCTGAAAAATCGATATCATCAACGCTCTGGCTAGTAGCTCCTGTCATTTTCGATAAGTATGTTGACTTTCAACTAGCAACTTTTTTTTTGACTACTAACTAGCGGAGTTTGATTATGCTTTATTTACTGTTGTTGTTCAAGCAAGCTTTTGTTGTCCTCATTCCCTCAAAAAAAGACAATCGGGCTACAGGAGACGATCCCTCTATGAGAACCAAGTCTCCGAGTAACTCTTCCTGCATCAAATGGGAGTGGTTACGAATCTAAGCAATTCACTCTCTCCGAGCCCTGTGAGGCAGACCGTTCTAAAAATAGACCATTCGTCCACGGCGCACGACCCTCACACAAAACTGACCATGGAAAGCTGTACTTATTTTCCGACAGAAGAGGGCTTTTAAGATTTGTTAGGTTCCTCCTGATCAAATTGCGCTGCATGCTCTGTTACGGACAATCATGGGAACTTGGATCCGCTGCCTGTCTTCTCTACCTGTTTGATCAAGTGTCCCCTTCTACGTTGATGCCAGCATATTCTCGTATCACGAAGCTACTCTGGCGCACGTGTGCACTGGGATACCTATCAATATAAGTACGACTCGAGGCTTCTTGCTCAGACTTCCTCCAACGATTCATCATGGCGTCTTCCGAGAAACTCCCTGGCGAAAGAGCTGATCATTTGAATGCCAATGAAAAGAAAGAAGGCATCGACAACCCGCTTGTTCAGGAACCAATGGCTTCCCGAAAGGAGATTTTGAGTGCACACTTTACGATCTGGGCAGCGGCATTTGGACTGATTAGCGATGGATGTAAGTTTTTGTACACAAATCTCATGCACATAGATGTTTATCCGAGCTTTTAGATCAGAACAATCTCATGACTATGGCTAACGTAGAGCTAACTACCGTGACGTCGCGAAATTGGCTGATAGCCAATCAAGGTTATTTTCAAAAGGTTATACCCCAAAGCTTACACTGCGGTAGTTTCAACCCGAGTCTCAAATTCGCTACTCGTTGGCAAGTGTGCATCTGCCTCACGTTAGTAGCCATACTAACGAGTGATATGCAATCACATAGGCGCTATCATCGGACAGATCCTCGTGGGCCTCATCTGTGATCGCGTCGGACGAAAGGTCGCCCTTGTATCTACTACCGCTCTTATTGTACTGGGTGCCGCCCTAGCGACAGCTGCTCATGGCGCGGGTGGAAGTCCTACAGGATTGTTCTGGTTCTTGACGTTTGCAAGGTGAATACGGGTTCGAATCGAGAGCGAACACAAAATCTGATACGTTCTTCTAGAGGAATCACGGGAATAGTAAAAAACACAACACTCGTTTTACCGTAGTTTCTGATGAAAGTTCAGGGAGTTGGTGGGGAGTACCCGGCATCGTCGACAAGTGCATCGGAAGCCGCCAACGAGACAATGACAGATAGTCGAGGCCCAGGTGCAGATTCTTCTTTGGCTCTCATTCCCTTCCTTGCTGATGATTCGATATAGTCTTTATCATGGTTACGAACTTTGTTTTGAGCGTACGTTTTTCGGTCCTCTAAGCCGTCTCACCATCGATCGTATTTCAGTTTGGAGGGCCTTTAGCTGTGTCAGTTTTCTTGATTGTCTTGTCCGCGGTGGGAGAAGAGCACCTTCAAATTGTTTGGAGAGTTTGTTTTGGAATAGGAATGTTGCTGCCCATGACAGTATTTTACTTTCGTATGCGGATGCTCTCTACGCGGCTGTTTCGCAATGGAGCCATTAAACGTAAGTAAAATACCTTGACAGTGGGTATCAGTCGATTCACTGAAAAAATAGGACATGTTCCGTATCGGTTGGTAATTCAGCGTTACTGGAAATCATTGATAGGCACTTGTGGCGCTTGGTTGGTTTATCAGATTTTATGTCCACGTACGGCACCGTTATGACTGATTTTTCCTTGTAGGTTTCTTTACGATTTCGTACCTCTTTTTTTCCCCTTTAGTGGATTATCTCCCTGATACATGTTCATGCATAGATCACCTTCCCGAATGGCGTGTTTTCAGGCACTATAATATCAAGTGTTATCCATGACGGCGATATCAAAAGAACAGCGGAGTGGCAGCTTCTTCTGGGGGCAATCGCGTTGCCTGGTGTTTTCATTGGGGCTCTCCTGTGCAACCCACTTGGACGTCGCAACACCGTGAGCATGGGGCATGATGTATGATGGGTTCATTCCTAAAGCCATTAATTGAATGTAGATGATGTTAGGATTCAGCGGTTATCTGGTCTTTGGTAAGTTGGACATTATAAAATATTATCTATCGTCAATCTCGATCGCAGGCCTCGTCATCGGTTTAACCTACGATAGAATCACCAAAGTCGTACCTCTTTTCGTCATCTTGTAAGTGACATGTTGGTGTCCAACCGTCTGCTCAATTTCGGAGTCTAGTTACGGATTGATGCAATCCTTCGGAAACATGGTACGATTTTCGAACTTCATTGATAGTACTTGTGAAGATTTGAGAAAATTCACAGGGGCCAGGAGACATGTTGGGCCTAGTGAGTGCTGAGTGAGTAGGGCTCAGTTCAAAGTATCAAAGCTCACGTGTTTGCATCCTCACAGATCATATGCCACTCCGATTCGGTGAGTGTTTTGTCCACCTTCGTCATCGTAAACTGAGGTGTTGAAGGGGAACCTGCTATGGGCTGTCTGCTGCCATAGGCAAGGCAGGAGCTGCCATAGGGACGCAAGCTTTCACCCCTATTCAACTGCACCTTGGCAAAAAGTACATCCGCCGTTTGCGTTTGAGTGTTTTATGTGCTGATAAATTACGGCAGATGGACATTTATTGTTGCTGGTATGATTGCTTTTCTAGATGCCCCTCAAGTTCCCCCCTGACGTAAAATCCAGCGATTTGCGGCACAACAGGCATCCTCGTGACATACTTCTTCATATCTGATATGACCGGCGTTGATCTTGCAGATGAAGATATGAAGTTTATGCAATATTTAGCCGAGAATGGATGGACAGGAGAGGTGGGGGAAAACCAGGTTGAGGGAGATGAATTACGTAATCGCGCTTGAAAAGTTGTATTAAATATTTCTTGTTGTCCTTCTCTCCTCCTGTATATGTCAATCGCCGTACCCCCATTGGCGTACAACCAGACCTTATTCCGTTCATGCTACTCAAAGGTGCATACGCGGTTTCACGCATCGAGTTATTCAGCGACTACTGTCAACGCTGATCAGCACAACGCCAATGCCGTGGCCAACATAACTCGTTCACGACGGGGGACGAAGTCTGGAGAACTGAAGACATTCTCAGCGACAAGAGCGGCCAAGGGTCAACTCATCAATACGAGGAACCCATTAGATGAAAACAAACTAGAGGGTCATCTCAGATCTGTTGCGGCTGCTGGATCCCAGATTACGCTTCAAGATGTGGAGGGGTACAGACCTCAAACTCAACCTTCAATCACCTTGCTTGAGTACGAGTCTCAGTACAACCTACTCGTTCAAAGGCTTGTTCGGTCGTTTAGTTTAGAACAACTGACCCAAGTCTTGGAGTTGTACCACCTACAACCACCGCCAAAGCCCACAAAGCGGAAATGTGCCCGTTCAATCGTGGAACAGGAATGGAATTGGCCGTCACTCGCAGATGTTCGACGAAAGAAGACTGATACCGAGTTTTCAAGTAAAAGTAAGCTCCTTTTTTTCCTACATATTCATCGTTTCTATCCTTTGTGGTCTAGCGTTCCCTCTGTCTCGCCATGTATCATTCCTATTGCTCGGAAAAGGTTTGAATACATTTTTCAAAGTTACCATCTTATGCTCATGAGCTCAAAGATGGATCTCAGTTGCTGCAGTTATCTCTTAAGCACAATGTGCACGTATCATTCTCGGATAGGCCACTCTCTCTCAAGGCTGAAGGGCTCAGCGGTTCCTTGCGTTCACTAGAGCAGGACGTGAAAGGCTTTATAGCTGTGGGTCACTCTCTATTTGTCCCAAATCACTTTCATTGACCAGGTATAGGGTATAACACAAGAAACGTTTGCCTTACCCGTCAAACGTGCCGTATCATTGGCTTTAATACAACATGTTTCCCGAACATCAGGGGCATTCTTGGAAACTGTTGACAGCCAGAAGGTATTGCTCCGTTGTTTTGGATTGTGCTTCTACTCCTAACCTTGTGTTGTAGTTGCGGATTTTCTATAGTAAAACTCACCCGCACACGCTTGTTTTAGCTAAGGAGCTGATTATGCAAGGGCTCTGTCAGGTTACTAATTTATATATTTATATATCCAGCGCAACTAAAATTTCACAGGAAACGTTCTCACCGACTTTGGCTTATTCTACTCCTAGATCCCCTGCCACTAAATTGGGGTCCGCATACTCCCTATACCCCTTCTTTCCTGCGCAGGCTTTATTGTGGGCAGCCAAAGGGAAGAGTTATTTCAGAGTTCGTAGGGTCGGCCGTTGGCTTGATGCCCACCCTTACGAAGACATGCACGAGCCTGTTGGAATTGAGAGTGTGACTCTAGCGACGGGCAAGTGGGTAATCTAGTTCTGATCCGATCATCGTCCTGTCTAACGAGCAGCTTAATCTGGAAAGTGAACTTACCCAGATTAAAAGTTGTTTATTGGCTATGCTAGGGAAATGCACTTCGTTGACATCACCGGTGATTAGAGCCAGGTACTATATACACGATTTACACGCTTAATAAGTCAAGCTCATGTCGTCAAGTCCAGGCCACTTAGTGTTGGGCATTTCGTCCCCTCAAAGAACCACCCTTACGCCTCCCCTTCAAGGATCCATGGAAATTACAAAAATTGTCCATTGGATAAACAATTCTCCCAATAGGATGGACTTGGTTCCCTGGTATCGTCTTATAACTTCTTTGACTCATTCGTACCCATACATACGTTCACAGTCTATCCGACGCCCCTCGCCGTTCCCGTCCTCAAGAAGGCTGTACAACTTGTTCACTTCTCTATGTTGCGGTCGGAAAAAGGGGGAAAATTTCGCATGAAACGCTAAGGCCACCCACAAGAAAAGTCCTTCAATTCGAATTCGTTGTGAGTCCGCGAGGTGACCTTACGTCACAAGGCGAAAACGCGGATTCCTCACGTGAAGGAACCCATGGTGCTGTTGCCCTGGACAATACTACTAAGGGCAAAACTTTGACCAATAGGTCATCTTGCCAAGTGGGTTATGAGGGCACGCTTGATCTTCTTCGGCCGGATCGGTAAGTGCTACAATAACTCGCTGATTTAGGGAAAAAGACATAGATATTTTTGAAGAAATACAGATATTCGCTTCTCCGCGACAAATCTTACATCCATAGATCCCAACGATTGGCCTCAGCAGTTGAAAAACTATCATCAGCAAGTGGATACATTGTTGGTGCATGTTTTCTCTAGACGAACGGAAGTGCTCATTTTTGCCTTTAAGCCTCTCTTCTGATAGAGCCGGAGCTGAACCAGAGCCCCCTATGTCGGTTGCTCACAGTGGTGTTGTTTACGCCCTCAACTCTCGTATACAACGTCAGACAATACCCAGCCAGGATGATCCATTAGGGTTCAGCGAAGAAGTCGTTTGGTCGGGTTCCCTTGATGAAGACAATCACCCAGAGTCCGCCATCCACCAGGCAATTAAAATCTCTGACTTATGTTTATCGTACTGATTCCCCACAGGTGGTCTGCAATAACCTCGCAGACGATGCCAACTGGGCTTCCTTCATTCAAAGATGTGACTCCTTCAATACGAGGGTAGCATCACAAGAAAGGGGCCGAGAACACCGTCGAATATTTTGAGTGCACCGTAAACAGAAGTGTTAATGAGAACGCTTTCGCGTGGCCTTCTCCTTGCGTTTCTTTGCCCTAACCTTAAGAATAAGTCAGTTCGGTTGGCGTGAAAACCTGCGTGTAAAGACAAACCTCTTTCTTCATACGAGAGTCAACCATTGTATACCTTCCTTTCACGCCTTTAGGTCGACCTTTCAAACCCTTATGTGCACCTTTTGCCACGACAACCTTGATGTCTTTCTTCGCCTTTTTCCCGGCTGAGAGCCCTCTTCGCATCAACTTCTCTATCTGCTGAGCCTTCTCACGTTCTGACATGTCAGCCGTCGAATTGACACCCTCCGCCTTTTTCATAGCTTTGTCTAACTGCTGGGCAGCCTTGAACTTCTTCCGTGCTTTAGCCTCGGCCACCTTCTTGATAGGACGAGCGTCCAACGCCCGCTGTTTAGCCCGCAATGCCATCACAGCCTCCTTTGTGATGGGAAGGTTTGGTTTGTAGAATTTGGCCTCTTCATCAAGGAACCAGGCAGGAAGGCCTTCTTTGGAATTGAGAGAATATCGGTTAAACCCATCGTTGATGAGCTGCGTTTTCGTCTTCTGGTGATTGACTAGTTGCTGTGCGATGGTTACAGCTTCAGGTGTTATTAACCCCAATTCTAGATGGATCGTTAGAAGTAGACGGTGAAAGAGTCGAGAAGAGTCCTACTGTTCATCCTGGCCAATTTGATTTCATCTTCATTTTCATCCTCGACATTCCACATGGCTGTGTCGCCGTCATCGTCTTGTGGAATGAGCTCAAAGTCGTTTTCGGTGGAGGATATCTTTTGATAGCAGCCTTGAGAAGGTCATAGATGTGCACAATGCCATCGCTTACCTCAACATCTTCGAAATCCTCTTCATCTTCATCTTCTAGATTCTCCATTTCATCTTCCAGGTTCTCCATATCACCGAGGCCGTTTATGCCAGTAAAGACATCTTGAGCAAACCAAACTTTGGCAGCCGCGCTTGTTTTGGGCGGATCTAGTTTGGAGATAAGGCGTTGTCGCTTCGCAATTTGCGACGAACTGAGAGGATCTTGTAGCTTTCGTCGTTTTCGCTTTGATTGCACCTCTTCTTCTTCACTGTCATCAGAGGAGTAAACGGACGACGCCTCATCATTGTTCTTGACTTGCTGCATCCTCTCCCAACCACCCTCCTCGTCGCTTTCCTCCAACTCTTGGTCAGTGTCTCGCAAATCTATTCCATGCCACTCCTCGCGCTCAGCATTCTTTCTCCTAGACTCCTTGACTTTGTATTTCGCATCTCGTTCGCGGAGCCTGTCTTGATATGCATCGTAAAGTCCATCCATCTCAGCCTCCAATGTCGCCATCTTCTTCTCTCGCTCCTCCTCTAACTCGAGCACGTTTCCATCCTCCCCATCCTCCTCATTATCTGGATCATCAGAATCTATAATGATATCCCCATCCTCGTCTCTCATGAATGCCACTTGTTGAGTTGGCCGAAGGCCCTCTTCTGTTCTTCCCAAGTCGAAAACGTCGTCTTGCCCTACACCAAGCGATGAGTCTTCTTGATTCATACCGATGTCCAACGGTGCCGTCATCTGTAATTGCATGCGTTGAATGGTTCTGGTCTTGATTTCGTTTGCCCGTCTCCGCTCACGTTTTGCGCGAGCAGCTGATTCGGCGTTGAGTCTTTCAAGCTGATGCGATAGGTAGTCAGTATTTGTCACTTTGATGATGCGGAGAACAGAAAGTACTTCGTCTGAAATTTGCTGTTCCTCATCAATTACTTCTGCGACCTCGACTGACTCTATGAGATCCTCTGTGTTCTGGGTTTTGAGGTCCAGTCCCAGCTGAAAACGGTTACATGTTGAGCTTCGGTTTTTCTGGGTTGGAGAAAAAACTGACTTCGTCACGGAGAGCCAACCGCCACTTGAGCAGCGCTTTAAAGTCGCCCTTACCGAGGACTTTCAAGTCGTCGCAATTGAGCCTGATATCTCCGGTGGTTATGTCAAGCCCAAGCCATCTATCAAACTGTCATTTTTGAAGCCGCTGGGAGGAAAATAGAGCGTACTCTTTTTCTTCGTCGGTGGTGAATGTGATCTTGTTGACTGAGCCAAGAACTCCTATAGGGTCCGAGCTCAAAACAAAATTGGCGGCAGGGGTTGTCTTGAACAGTGTATAATCCCCATCAGCATAACCATCGCGATGTCGTCTCTTTTTCTCTGGATGAAATACGTTAGCTTGAACATGATTTCCCGAGGTGCCTTTATCTTCAGGAGCCAATGATGAGACATCCTTGAATACATGTCTAGGGTCAAGAAATTTGGGATCGATGTGCTTGGGGGCTAGGAAGTCTCGACAGACGACGAAAATTTCTGCAGATACATTTCTTGATATCCAGTTAGATGGAATACAATATGAATTCAGTTTGAAACACACCTAGAGGATGGTGGTTTCGTAGCTTCAACTTTTCCGAACAATTGATTGAAAACCCAAATCAGATTGTTGTAATCCACGCTACGGAAAACTTTGGTAACAAAAGTTCCTCCCTTGATCAAAAATTCGACAGCAAGTTTCAAACTCATAAGGACAAGTTCAGATTGACTGTAAGCATCCTGAATCCATGCGGTACCAACGTTCGGAGCCCCGTCGTGGAGCACAACATCCGCTTTCCAATCTTTAAGTTCTCCTCGAATGAGATTTCGACAATGGGTGGTTGTAATATCCGCTGCAAACGTAACAACACGGGGTATTGGTTTTATCGAAACGAGATCCACGCCTACGCATGATCAGTAAGACGGGTAGGGCTCGTTGAAAAAGGCCAGACTCGCCAACAATAACGCTGTTCGGAGGCATGTACTTGCTGGCGACTTGGAGCCAACCACCAGGTGCTGCACAGAGATCTATCGTGCATCTTGCTGACTCGAGAAAGGAATATTTTTTGTTCAACTGGATTAACTTGAACGCCGAACGGGCTCGGTATCCTTGTTCCCTGTTCGCAGAAATAAGAGGCAAGTGCGGCAAGGGAGACGGTGACAAACTTTGCAAGCTTGTAATACTTGTCGAGGCGACCCTTTCCTGTTTTCTTTTGAGCCTTTCCCATCCCCGCGAAGTAGAAAGATTAGAGGGTTGCAACAAGAAAGTTTTGCGAGGGATGAATGGGTGTTTATCCCTGTTTATCAAGAGATTCACTGAACTCAAAACTATGGTGCGGTGATTTCTCTACGTAAGAGACGGACTCAGGTAATGACGCTGCGTTTAGAACTCGAAGATTCTATGGAGAACGGGAGCCATATTTGGTGTGGTCAACGTCTTTTCTTCCGTGCTTCTCTGACCGTAATTCCTTCAAGCGGCATCTGGAAGCTTGGCGGGGGCATTTGGAGGCAAGTTTAGTATCACAGCCGCCGAGTTTCTGACCGACTCAGCTCTGAAGCCCATGGGTTGAAGCAAAGGCCCGGAATTACTGAAGCAAAAATTCATGCTTGGGAGACTGCTTCAAGCTATGGAGTGAGCAAAGTGTGCCGTGAACGTCTGCTGGGCTGAAGTACTAGCTGCAGGTTTATAATGGCTTGGCCCTCCTCCTTGTTTCAATGCACCCGCGCTTCGCCACTCACAGGTTTGCTGGACCGGCTATTGCTTTAGGAGGACTGGTCTTCTCTGGCAGTATCATGGGATTGGTACTGGCAGGTGATGGGTAAAGGCACCCTTGCTTCCACCTAGCACTGCGACTGAATGATATTAGATTGAAATTCCTTGGACCTATTACGCCTTTAGGTGGTGTGGCCATGATTGCTGGGTACATTTCTTTAGCATTTTAACATAGCAATGCATAATAATTAAACTCGATCACGTGATGATCGCGTTGTGTCGTGTCAACTCCGAAACTCAGCACCTCGAGGCAATAAACGGACCAAGTTTGGACTTTGTATTATTTTGATTTTCTCATCCTCTCTTCCTTAATGACTGAGGCTCGTCCACTTCTTGGTCCATCTCTCTCCTTCTCCGCCGTCTCTTCAGCTCCTCCTAGGTTACCCAAACGCCGAATGTCATTGTCCTCAGCGCTCGAATTCTTCGCTCCAGCTGCATCCTCTTTCCAGCCTCGTCCATACGCGCCTAATGTCCAAGTCTCAGAGGCTCGCTCACGAGCTCTGCATTCCTCTCGGAACCAGCGAGACCTTCTGGCCATGCCACCCGCCGGAATGGATCCTCAACCAGCAGATCCAAATGTTTTTTTCATTCACCCACCTTTCGTCACCTTCCCAAATTCGCATTTACATCCAGATGGTTTATCTTATGTATTGATGGCTGAGAATCCTGAATGGTTTCTTGATGCCAACGATTTCATATCCCAACAGAACACTAACCCTCGAGCTATACCATATCCTGCTAACCTTGAGCCACCCAGGGGTTGGTGTCCGGCGAAGAAAAAAGATCTCAAAGAACGCGGTGCAGAGGGATGGCCTGAAGGAGAAGAACCACGATTACGGTGCACATTTTGTCGAAGAACGTACGCCGGCGTTAACGCCAAGAGCATGTGGAGACGCCATGTCTTTGAAAAGCATAAAATCGCCATGTCTAACAGACGCGATGGCAATGAGCACCCTCGGGGACGAGGTTCAGGCAGTAAGCCTTTTCTCTTAGTTGTTCCCACATAATGACGTATTTATTCTAACTGCCACAGAGGAAAACAAGCAACTTGCATCGAACAAACCTCGTGCTGAGCCCCATGATAGACTTGTCGATATGGAGATCGCACTTCAAACCGAGCATCAGACGCTATCGCACAAAACGAGATTCCGTTCTGTTCTTCCCGCGGAAGAACCGAAGCGGAGAGATCGTGATAGGAAGAAGGGAAGAGAGAATTTTACCGTACCAGCAACCCCTCGAATTCCTCAACAAGAGTTTCTTACCGCGTATGAAGGTGAAGACACTGACTCATCGTCATTTCAGCCTACTGGCCCATCTATTAGCCCACCCCTCACCCCTCCTTCTTCTCTGTCGTCCGACCCATCCCTGACCTGTGAGGGACCTCGTACCACACCATCCGGCACTATGCGACCTGTTATCCCGCCTTCTCCATACAACCCACTTCTTACCCCCTCATTCCGCCACTCCCCTCCTCGGTTGCCATCGGACCAGCCTTGGCGTTTTCCCAGTCCAAGTCACCCATTGCACTCTCAAACTCGTGATGTGTCTTTGAGTATGCTCATTCGTGACGCGACGAGCCCTCTTGTCAAAGAGTCGTTGGGTATTGGAGCAAGTCCTCTGGTGATTCAGTCTTCGCCCATTTCGAGCCCATTACGATCAGAAATGAGCAGGTCTAGCCATTTACAGACGCCGTCTAGTGTGCTTAGAGTTCCAAAGTCCGCTGCCAGGACCCTCTTCTCAAGAAGCCAATTCCCTTCCCCCTTTGAATTTCGTAAGGTTGGAGGAAAACACTTTTCTCGGATAGAAGGATCACCCCTCGCTCGAAATCCTCGAACGGGTGCGGGTCACCGAAAATCTATCTCTATGCTGTCAGACGATTGGTTCTCTGAAAGCTCACTCTTATCCACGAATTCTCTCTCTCTCGACAATCCTATCAACGATCCCTTCGTTGCGATCTACAGCCCTTGGTCCAGCATTGGCGGTGGTTCTACAGCGTCACCAGTGCGCCCCTCCAAACCAAGTATCGAGGCAGAAAGCCCCGTGCTACGAAGCCACGCTCAACGCGCAGGCATAGGGCTTGGCATAGGGCTGCTGGAGCCCTTCACGCTACCGAAAGATGCGAACAGTATTGATGACTTGCTTGCTGACGAGGCTGACTCCGATTTCAGAAAGGAACTCGACGAAGCCGAGGTACTCCCCCCGTCTTGTAAGAACAACGTTTCGGAAGAAGTCTATAGACCGCCTCTGAAAAAGAGACGGACGTCATTGGACCGCTGTGGCTGAAGCTTGTTTTGAACTGATCTGCTATGTTTGCTAACTCGCTATGTTTTTGCTTCCCCTGTATGTACTCTCTCTTATTTGGCGACTATAGGAGTTATCTACGCCTTTTTGTGTATGACTGTGGTTGTAGTTCTACGTTATCGTATTCTATCGTATTTGTAAATCACTTCAGTTGACCTCCTTCCGGCAAGTTGAAAGGACTTCGTGGGAAGTTGTGTTGGCTGCTAACTTCCTCTCATCTCCTTGAGATTTTTGAGGATTCAGTTCTCCGCCACAACATTCAAACGCAACTCACTCGCACTTTGTTTCAAGGGTCTTTTCAAGGTTCGCATGCCTCTTACGTGTGATAATTGCAAACGCTTTAGCCAAACACTCAACGTGAAGGCTTTCCCCCAGGAACATCCTTTCGTCTGTCTATCCCGCTCTTCCTTCTTTCATAACGACCCCACGTAATATGCAAGCAATCAAATGTTGGCTGCTCTTTATTGCATCGTCAGGACATGGCTCATCACAATTCTCAGGTGTTGTTGTAGGCGATGGCGCTGTAGGAAAGGTACGCTGCAGCGAGCTGTTCACGCCGACCCCATCGCAACCTATATTATTCCTAGACGTGCCTCTTGATATCCTATACAACAAATGCCTTTCCCGTACGTGACCCCTCTCCCTCCCCTCCCTTCCCCGACTTTCAAACCAACATTCAATATTTGCTTCATAGGGAGAGTATATACCAACTGGTACCGTCGCTTTTAGGTTCGCTGTCATGTGGCAAGACTTTAATTTCTACGAATTCCCTTAGTATTCGATAACTATTCCGCCAACGTGATGGTTGATGGAAAGACGATTTCTCTTGGGCTATGGGATACAGCAGGACAAGAGGATTACGACCGCCTTCGCCCGCTTTCATACCCCCAAACAGACGTGTTCTTGATTTGCTTCTCGCTTGTTAGCCCCCCCAGTTATGAGAACGTGAGGACCAAGGCGAGTTCACATCCCCCTGTAAATTTCACCGCTTCTGATGTAGCTCTGGTCTACAGTGGTACCCCGAAATATCTCATCACGCACCATCAACCTCCATTGTTCTTGTCGGCACGAAACTTGATCTGCGCGAGGATCCAGCAACGATCGAGAAATTGCGGGATCGGTAAATCTTCCTTTCTTGAGAGACTCGTATCGTATACTGACGAGTCTCTCCAGCCGCATGGCACCCATTCAGTATTCGCAGGGCGTTGCAATGTCGAAAGACATCGGAGCTGTGAAATACCTCGAATGCTCCGCTCTGACGCAGAAAGGTCTGAAGACCGTTTTTGACGAGGCAATTCGCGCCGTTCGTAAGTACACTCACTAGGTCGTGCGGGAATTGTCGGCTAATATACTCGCAAAGTGAACCCACCCCCTCCAGTCAAGAGAGGTGGCAAGGGCAGATCTTGCATCATTGCATGAGGATGGTCAACCTGTTAGATTCGTGTGGAAATGGATTTGTATTCCCGTATTACTTATATCACGCCATTTATGTTCTTTTTGCTCAGAGATTATGATTTGTATGTTTTTTTCCCCGACTTGGCGCTTGTTGTAAAATGAAAACAAGTGTGTGTACAAGTAAGTAATAAAAGATTGATGCTGTCAAGTGCCATCATCATCAGATCACAATGGTTGCGATCCGTCAAGTGAGCCCAGGTGAGCCCGTTGGCTCTTTCGTTGATACTTACTAGAGCTCAACGTTCAGCCCTATCCTTCATTCTTTTTCACTGCTTGTCCGCTAGGCGCGTTATATCGTGCATTCGACGAGACGATGCGATTACAGACTTCCCTCGTTATAACTTGAATTCCATCCTTTACACATGACGATACGTCGCACCCGACACATCCCTGCACCCTCCCTGGACACAAACGCTTCTGGTATTGCTGATAGCACCATTAGCAATGGTTCTTGGCGTCTTTCACAATTTCCTCCTCCGCCATCTTCCATTCCAACCCCATCTGAATTCGGCACACCTTCCCCAAGCAGGTCTCTGTTCTCTTTTTCTCAACCTTCTGCACATCCTAGCGCTTCCCCCTCCCGTTCCCAAGGTTTTTCCGGAAACACTCTTACCCCCTCTTCTCCTCCCTCCCCGTACGATTGGCATGAAGGAGCCTCCAGTATCGATGTTGATGCAACCGAGGATCGTCTCCTTCCCACCTCATTCATCACTTCCCTATTGCAACAGGACAGTGACCTTCGAAAGGCCCGCCGCACCTCTTATGCTAGCGATGCTGTCAGTGGGATCTCAGAAATAACCTATCCGCCTCCGTTCAATTATCCGGACGCGGACTCTTCCTCTTCTCGATATCTTCCAGGTCGACATCATCGTCCCTATGGTGCCAGAAACCCACCCAGTGCGTTCGCACCAATACCAGAAAACAATCGAATATCTGGGGATTCAGAAACGCTCCACTCAACTCAGGAACACTCTGTTATTTTGAGAACTGCAAGTGTTTCTCGGGGTCTTCGGGTGCACGGCGCCTCAGTCGTTGGCGTTGCGCCAGCAACCTTGCATAACATCAGTTCCCGCTACTCCGATCAAGATCCAGACCGTCATGATTCAATACGCAAGGGAGGCCTTCGTGAAATCGATGATGACTCAATCGTTGATTATAAAGTTTCTGCCAATCGTACTGCTTTACCTTCCTTGGCCGGAACGCAAAGGCTGGTTTTCGGTAATAGCACAAGGCAGCCTCCTCCTCCGCAGTTTCGAGAGTCTGTGCACTCAAGTAGGAGTGTAGCACCATCGTTTATCTCTCGAATCTCGCTTGCCAACTCTCTTCGTCGAGCTTTTACCTGGAGAAGAGTGAAACCATTACCACCGGTTCCAACCGTGCCGCACATCCCCATTGCAACAGAAAATGAGCACAGGAAGGCTGAAGAATCTACTCCTCTGCCTAACCTCATCAATCGTGCAGGTATTCTTCACAACTTGCTGGAGAAAGGTCACCATCCTCACCATAGCTTTCCTTCCTACCACGGTCTACCATTATCGGGTGGGGTTACTACGGCCTTCGAGGTGAATAAGGATTCCAGTCCTTCAAATGTTTGGCAGGCCTCAGCATCAGCACTACCGACTCAAGCGCGCTCAAGATCTCGGCCGTGGTCACCATTTTGGAATAATAAGCGCATATGCTTAAGCCTGACTCTGCTGATTGGGGTGTTATTGGTAGGAATTATCACAGCAGTGGTGATGACCCAGCGAAACCATCATTCATCTGCGTGCGCTAGCGACCTAGCGGGAGCTGCTTGCAATCTCAGTATGTTGATCCCGCATGGTCGTTTAATATCAGCCCGCTGATCATTGCCGTTTCAGATTCAACATGCGTTTGTACATTGTCTACTCGATGTGATGGTCTCGCGAAGAATATCGTGGATCTCATCCCCCAACTTAATGGCGCCTTCTCCATCAATATGACTGCAAACTCTGTGTATAACAACATATGGCTAGCGCAAGGTAGCACAACCGGGAGTAACTGTGCTTCTCAGTCTCTTTTGGTTGATGTGGGGAAGAACCTTGATCAGCAAACATTTCCAAACCGTACTCATTGGGCGCAAACTTCATTGCTCTGGAATGTAGTGCAGAGTCAAGATTTGCAAGCATCGACCGAGTTGCGGACATTTGTTCAAAATGCACCGTGGCAG
Source organism: Laccaria bicolor S238N-H82 (assembly GCF_000143565.1). Classification (NCBI taxonomy): domain Eukaryota; kingdom Fungi; phylum Basidiomycota; class Agaricomycetes; order Agaricales; family Hydnangiaceae; genus Laccaria; species Laccaria bicolor. Next base: position 399,935 of record NW_001889872.1, on the reverse strand, counting down.
TTGCTGCAGGCGTCTGATGGACCGCTTTCAATAAATTCATCAAAATTCACAACGACTGTCTCCGGCTTCACCTTTAATTTTGCCACGCAAACAATCAGCCAGCCTCCTGTTTCTTTTATAACTCAGGGACAACCAACTAATGCTCAAGTTGCGCAAGTCGGCTCTGTTGCTGGATCCACACTCGACCGGATGTACTCGTTCGCTTTGGGTAAGTCGACCCAAACCAGCACTCAGAACCTAACACAATTTTTTTTAGCTTCGTCGACGCAACGGGACAACGCTTTAAAGAATTATTGGACCACAACGTTACAACAACGCATCGAGGATCTCGCCACCTTCAAGACGGCCCTCAGTACTTCGCCGATTCTTTTGCCTTTCAATGGGACTTCTCCTGCTATCCTGAGCCTATACAATTCCTCGTTATTTCCGCCGCCCCTTGCATGCTACCCAGGACTTGGCAACGTACAACTACAACAGATAACTGCTTTAGAAAGTGGTGTTTTTGGACTGTCTCCTGCTTCCAATGCGACGCAGTTCGATGCTGCTTGTTACCCGAATCATCCCGTTTACGGGGTGCTGGACGTCCTTCGGCTGCGTCTTCCATTTCTTGATTCAGAGACCGGCGTCGCGCACCAAGCAGCAGTCCTCAAAACCGACGTAGGTCCTCGAGCTGTAGTATATACCGGAGCGCAGCTCAGCACCTGGCCCAATACCAGTTCAGCCAACTTTAAACCCGATCCACGTAGCTATGGGACTCTTGGCCTCTCAAGCCATATTGTACTACAGTATCTCTCTTCCATACCGGACGTCAGTGTTGCCAGCGCTCTCGTCAAATTCGTTCTCAATTCAACTTCAAATAACTCGGTTCCACCAGATCCATCTTCACCCCTCTTTCAGTTCTTAAGCACCATTCCCGTGCTTGAGGTGGCTGTATTTGGAAGCGTTGAGCCTGCTGATATCGGCTCTGCCGTTGCTTCTTTTGCATTGCCATCTGGTTCACTATTTTTTGGGTCCGTGCAGGGCAGCGCCTTTAGAAACTGGGCCATTACCACCATCGGTGGCTCCGTTGCATGGACAGAAACCCCGACATCGCCGCTAGTCGTGCGTGACAACTCGTTGTCGGATGTGACGATTAACCAAACATGGACGGCCATTTCGACAGCCATCCAGAACCACATCGATAGCATTGGGCTCGCGAACATCACACAGACGTTTCAGATTACCAATAAATTCACTTCGTGATGGACGCGCTGAGCTACCTATATGGATTTTACATGCAGAGCAGCAGTACTGGTTTTATCATTATCCATGTTTATTTTTGAGGGATTATCTTGTATGCATTTCTATTTGGAGTTCCTCTTTTGCTCCTTGCTCTGAGATAGTGATGGGAGCAAATGACTTTGCACATACGATTATGAGCAAAGATGCTCCTCCTTTTATGCCACTGAGTTACAGTGAGTACTGAGTGAGCACGCTTATTTAAGAGTGACCACACCTGCGTACCTCACACTTACCCAAGCACCGTCAACAACTGACCGCTAGTGCCAAACGCACCACGACCGACTCTCATTTCAGCAGCCATAAAAATGCCCCGGGCGTCAAGCTCGTCCTCTACGAGACCCACAGCCGCCTTCGATTCTCCCCATCCAAATGTCCTGAAAAGAAACCGGGTATTTCAAGACCACTCCTCGGGTTTTCTTAGGTCTAACTTCACCTTTCTCCTGTGTTATAGGCCTGTCATCAAGTAAGTCTTCATTATGCGCCCAACTGTCTCTGCGCTCGACGAATGAACCTCTATCGGTAGTGCCGACGAAGAAAGCTGGTAAGTGGTGTGAACCCTCTTAGATTTATGTGTCATGACAAACTTTCGTAGAAATGGTGGGTGTTTGTACAGCTTGCTTGCGACACTGAAAGTGAAGATCTTTTTGTTCAAGCGACGCGAAACGCCCGTGCTCCACATGCGTGCGTTCTCATGCCCATGCATTGTCTCATGCGCCATCGGGTACAAATCTTCCGTCCGCGCCAGAGTGTACATTCGACGATGGTACGACTTTCTCTGGCTTGAAGTGAATCACTCACTCCGAGTCCCCCTGCTATAGTCGTAGACGCAGTGGCGCCGGCAACTGATGGACCAAAGAACAGATATGAAAGATTGGAAAACAGAATTAGTTCGTCCTCGTGATCGATATGTTGTTTCTGCAGTTCATGTTGTTTAATTTCAATAGATGAACTCGAAGCGCTACTGGGACAAAAGGAAAAAGGGTCTTCGGCGTCCCCTGAACCTGGGACTACTTCTTCTGGACAATCTATGGCAGATGTTTATCCGTCATTCAATGAATCCAGTTTCCCAAGCCGATATCGGCTCACAAACTCATCAGACGGCTCTCAGGTTCAGCAACAATATCCTTCTCAAGCAACCTACTTTGACTCTATCGTCAATACGAATTCAACACCCACGAGCTTTCCACTGCCCTCAGCGAATTTGGATTTAGTTTGGCCTAACTGGCCGCAAGATCTCCCTCCTCCGGATCTATTACGACACCTGTATGCACTCACTTTTATATCGCATGTTATTATCGTTAATCACGTCCGGCAGTGTTGACGTTTTCTTTGTATTCCATCCGCATGCTAATCGATTGTTTCACCTGCCCACCTTTATGCACACATTGAACCTACCCCCAAGCCATCCCAAGTTCCCCAGTACGCCCGTTCTCCACGCAATCTGTGCCATTGGCAGTCTTTACACAGCTGCTGTTACGTCGCCGCCTCTGCCTAATTTTGACAAAGTACCTCCAGGTTGGTTTCTAAACATACTTTCTAGCTTACAGCTTATCCAAACTGACAGACGAAATTTTTTTGGAAAGACTTCGGTCTAAGGAACAGCGGCCTGATTCATTTGCTGAGCATCAGGCTAAACTTGCTCGCGAGACAGGTGAAAAGCTGAACACGCTTGGAGAAGATCTTTTTCAGGTCCTGCAAGGTACGAGATACTCATAAATATGAATTATCCCGATGTTGATGGTGCTGAAGCAAACATCATCCTTACTTGGTTCTATTGGTCTCATGGGAGGTAAGGTTAAAGTTGTTCAATAATGACAGTTCCCCAACACTCACGAATGTACTAAGATGGGTCGATGTAAGGTGTGACTTGGTGATCGCCAATCCAAATTTTACCATTTTTCGAAGATTTTTCTCAACTCTGCCCACTGCCTCCGACTAACTATTCCATTGGGCTTAAATATGTGTCCTCCGTTCCATTCTATAACAAAATCGGAAAGACCTCAATCCATTATACCCTCGGCAAAGACAGTCGTCGAAGACGAAACACGACGGAATGCCTTCTGGTTGGCATATGCCACTGAACGTCAGCATGGATGCGGTAATGGCTGGGCCCTCAGTGTCGATGATCAAGACATTTCACAGCTACTACCAGTTCGCGGCGACCAATTCGACCAAGGGGTATGTTTTCTCTCTATCCTTTTAATCGGCCTAAACTATGCGGTAGACTCTTGTGACTCCGATGGCGCGTCAATGGGCCCATACTCGAAATCTTCTTCTTGTTCACGCAGACAATCAGACAGATTCTTTCCTCCTTTATATCAAAGGTACAATCATGCTCTGTGAGTGACGTTGATAGTCTTCGGCAATGTCTGATTGTAACCTCTCCGAACAAGCCCATGTCAAGACTTTCAACATGCGATTTAGGTCAAGACATTTCGCTGGTGACTCGGCTGTCACCAGTCCTTACAATGATGTCGTTCAGTCGTCAGATCCTGTGGATCCCAGAGGCTCACAAGCATTCATTGAACTTGACCATGTTGTCTCGTCGTTTAGGGAATCATTTCCTAGCCACCTCAGAAACCCGATTGTCGACAATGTGGTAGATAACCATCTATATACGACGTGCATGATGTCCCATGTGTAAGTGGACCTGGTATGCTGAGAGATCTACTGACATATGTTCGCAGCGCCACGATCATATTGCACGACCCCCATGCTGAAGTTTGCCAGTCTGGTTGTATATCTGCTCTTAAGATCCTCACGGCAGCGAGGGCCATCCTAGATCACATCTATGCTGTCTGGTCGACGAGCTTTGATATAACCCTCCTTGATTCCTTCTGTTCCGTAAGTATTCCGTTTTGTTGCTCTCGTTTGTTCTCATCTATGCTACAGCTCTGCTGGTTTTTTTCCGGTCGTGTTCTGGTGCGATTCCTACGGGCCGCCTTAGATGCGAGAAGTCTTGATCAAATTTCTACTATACGAGCAGAGATTGACTTTATCCAGTTCGTTTCATTTGCTTATCACTTGTTCAATGATTGACGCAGTCCTCAGCTCGGCCATTGCTAAAGTAGGCCAACGTGTACCCCTTGCTCATCGGTATGCGAAGATGCTTGAAGATATGATTGTTAAACAGTGTGGCCCTGCATCTGGATATCCAGCACAGATCACCTTTCCGCATTCCTTGCACCTAGATGACTTGCACACTCTGTTCGAAGAGAGCAACAACCCAGTCAACGATGTCACCCTACGCGAGACTGTACCATTTAACTTGCCTCTAACTTAATTTCTCCTATCTGTACCATCGCACTATATATAATTGATGACCCTTTGTACTTTCTCATTTGGTGATCGTGAATGATACATAAGCGCACTACTTTTTCATTCAATCTAAAATTTATCTAAGATGGAACTCAGTGGTTCTGAGTCAGATGGGAGGTTCACAGTCGCCTTTCTGGGGCCACTCGGAACCTACACTCACGAAGTAAGCAAGGTTTCAATGTCGCTCTCGTTGGAGGTTAACGGGGTTGCAGGCCGCATACAAAAGGTTTGCTGACCATGCCCAATATCTTGAACGAAAAACAATCGCTGGTGAGACGCCTTCGACGTCAACACTCATAACGCATATTTCAAATTTGAATTGCTTCTCATCCAAGATGTCTTTTCTTCTCTCTCCCCATCGGTTCCCCTTGGTGTGGTTCCTCAAGAAAACTCTACTTTTGGGAGCGTCATTGAAACGTGCAACGCGCTTCGGGGATCTCATCCAGGGTTCGTTCGTGGCGAGGTGCTATTGAAGATTGATCACTGCCTTCTCGTACGAAAGGGAGTAAAGCTAGATGAGATACGGAAAGTCATGAGCCACGAGCAAGTACGCCGTATTCTCTATCTGCTCAACGACGAACGAACCGATGACACGAAAATTAGGCGCTTGGCCAATGTCAGGAGTTTCTTGCAACGCACCTACCTCTGGCAACGCTAGAGAAGTCAACTTCGACCGCCGCTGCCGCTAGAGCTCTACTCGACAATCCACCGGAGTGTGCTGCAATATGCTCTCAGATATGTGCTACTTTATTTCAAGGACTCGAGGTTCTTCATCAAGGAATACAAGGCGAGACGAGTGGGTCCCTTGTTCAGCATTCACAAGAAGGTTTTTTAACGTGCCTCAGTGAACTTTACTCGGTTTTACGTTGTTGCGCACTCTCGGGAAACAGTGATGCCGTTCAGGCATCCCCTTGACAGGAAGGCACTTGTGCGAATATCTGCTCCTAAATGGCCATCTAAACCAAGCTCGACACCAAGAAGTATCGTACAGCTCTTGGACTCTCTCCGCTTAGATGTTACATTCATAGATCGCCGTCCATCCGTGTCTTTGAAGCCTTTCCACGATGTATACTTTGTCGGAGTTTGCAATTTTGTCGATGAACCAGGTCGAAGTAGTGAAGATTTATGGGGTTCCTGGACATCCGAGGTAGATGAGGCTGCGGAGCGCGTGCGACGGACGGGAGGCGAGATTGATGTGCTTGGTGTTTGGTGAGAAGGTCTGGGTACAACTACAGTACACAAGGTTTTGTCATCATGGAGTTGAGGCTTCAAGAACCTTCTGTATATCTAATTTTGTGAACATGGCTGTTGCCAATCCCTTGGCCGGTCCCTCAGCCCTCCGAGATGTGATTCACCCTCAATTTCACCAGAATAACTTTCCAGCTGAAAACTATATCAAAGCAGAACTTGGTGTCAAGCTGGACAAAGGTTGGTTGCGCGACAGTGGGACACCGAACTTTCTAACTAAATTTCTTTACAAGATGATCAAATATGCAGACTGGCCTTGACTGCCGCTGGCTGTCCTTTGGGACCGCTTCATTGTCCTCTGCGGCATACAACTCCCACCCTTCAGAACTTTCAACCCCCAAGACAACTTCCGACACATCCCCGTGAAAGGGAACGTCTGGCAACCGTTTGTAAGCATTGGCTACGGGGTCTTTGTAAAAAGGGAGATGCCTGTGAATTCTTGCACGAATACAATTTGCGACGTATGCCGGAGTGTTGGTGGTTTGCTAAGTATGGTTATTGCTCAGCTGGAGACGAGTGTTTGTATGCTCATCCGAAAGAGCGGCGTGTAGAGTGTCCGGATTATAATCGGGGGTTTTGTAAGCTTGGTAGCTTGCTTTTACCGTTTTCCGTTATTTTTGCTCATACTCAATTATCGCAGGACCGAGTTGCCCGCGAAAACACGTTCGAAAAGTCGCTTGTCAACTTTATCTAACAGGATTCTGTCCTTTAGGACCTGAATGCCTCCGAGGCCAGTGAGTGACCTCTTTGCCAAATCTCTCCGTCTACATTCAATTGTCCCAGCCCTAAACCAGATCTACCTCCAGCAAAAGCCTATGAACCGTTAGAACCCCCATCTACTCGCGACCTAGGCCCTCCTCCGCCTGGGTACGGGAGATATGCAGACTTTGACCGCGGAATGAACAGCGGACCCGTCGCACATCCAGGATCCACGAGCGCGATGCAAGGTCCCCCCAGAAGGAACCTTGACGAGGTCTTATGCTTCAAGGTGAGATTTGGGTGTAGATGTTTGAATCCCTTTTTAATCAATGATCTTGGCAGTGTGGAGAAAAGGGTCATTATGCGAACCATTGTCGGAATCGAAATGTGCCTGGAAATCGGGGTGGTAATGAACGTTTGAAGCGATTTGGAGAAGAGTGAAGTCTGATAGTTACGTAATTATATTCTGTTTTCGAGTAGTCTCCAGTCAATCCGATTCCTCCTTGCGATTGCGGAAGTCGACGATCTTAATTCCAGAGCCGTTAGAATATATCGATGGGCTGGCAGAAAACTTTCACCTTGTCCAAGCGCGCTAAGGGATGCCATCTGGTTACGGAGGAAGTTGTCAATCAAATTCAAGCAGGATTGCTAGGAGTTCAGGTAAGTATCTTCTGATGTTTTTGGTGTAAACAAGAGAACAAGTAATTGCACGACCTGTAGGTCGGCATGTTATTTCTTTTCATGTATGAATTTTTTCAACTTTTGCGGGACTGGAGTCCATCAATCTCAATTTTTGGAATTCAAGCCAGCACACCTCAGCCGCGCTCACTGTGAATGAGAACTTTGACAAAGGTATAGAAACCATAAATCACCCTTCATGTAACACTAATTCACACAACGACAGACGTGCGGAAAGGTCTAGCTTTATCAATGTCGTTCAAACAAATGTTAGTGACCTGCCGCCTAGATATGGATATGGCACTCGACACCATCGTACCCGAGTCCCTCGATTGGCGTCACACTGACGAAGGACCAGAGTGCCTATTTTTCCCCCTTGAATGAGCTATCTATCTTATTCATCTCTTGTGGCAGCGATTCGTGAGTGCAAGTACGGCCAGGGTTGAAACATGTCAGGCAGAACATTTTCTGAATTAGGGTCTCGCACACGAAGGCTTCTCTCATTGGGACGTCGATTTCCATCCCGATCACCAACGGTCAATTGAATTTAGGGACGTGGCAAGGTGAATAGAACGTACAAACAGTTCATGTTACGGTGCTGACGAATAGCGAAGGAATCTATCTTACAGAATTCAGACATGTTGCGCACACAAGGCGGGTAGTTGCCACCATCTTGTAGGTTTGTAATTGCCTAGGTGACGATATGTAGCTGAACGCGGGCATCTACCAAGGTCGTGATAGACTGCTAAGTAGCAGGTAGAGTTGTTGATTGAGTACATACATCCATCAAAGTCGTGGACATGCAAATTACATATGCACGATAGTTTGGCGCTCAAGATCGGGCCAATGCCTGTGTCACCGCATGTCAGTTGACAGCGTCAGCAAAGCGTAGCAAATCCGTTCCTTTCTTGCATCCCGCTCGAGCGAATAGCCCTTGCAATGCCCAAAACAACTAGCACCAGTACAAACCGCCCTGCCCTCCGCAGAAACCAGGTCTGTATTCCATCTACCACTAATCCACTTCATCGCTCAATTATCTTAGGCGTGTCGCTCGTGTCGCAAGAGGAAACTCGTAGGTAGACGTCGAAACCACGCCAGAACTTACACAAACACCTCTCATTCTGCTAGAAATGCGACGCAGCTCGTCCTCATTGTGGGACATGTGTAAAGTGAGTTTCGTGCCTGGGCCAAAAATTGCCCACATTGATGGAGACATCACAGACAATGGCAAGCTTTAATCAGCGTCCCAGCGCCCATTGGCTATGCGTTCGTGTTTATTTTCAAAAGAAGAGAGTTGCTCGAATTGAATGGATTTTAGCCATCCTACGGAGCCGCAATGTTCGTACGACCCAGTTGAGGGTTTGCCTTTGGCTCCCGATACGGATCCGCTCGAGAAGATTAAACAACTGGAGGATCAGATTTGTGAGCAAAGCCTTACAGAAACGCGATGGACCGTCTTTAACCACTTGTGTTATAAGCGCAACTTAAAAGCAAGCTTTACGAACAGGGCGCGTCCCGCTCAATGTCACCCCATCACAATTCCTCGTCAACTCACGCACCTGTTGGATCTACCTCTATCAGCCGACTAGACCGGGGGGGGATAAGTTTGCCTCAAGCACCGCTCTCTATGATGAACCTCATCGCGCCCGAGAACTCTGATGCAACAAGATTTCGCAGTCCGAGCGGTAGTCCTCAGCTGCCTAATGCCAACAACGACGCGAGCTCTGATCCATTCATGGACCTTCTCTTCTCTGGCTGGAACCCCGACCTTCCCGACCCTGCTACCCTCAATCATTAGTGGGTGCTTCAAATTACTCTGTTTTCTCTGACAGCTCATACTTTCCCCAGTATCGACGTGTTCTTTAGGTGTGATCCTTGTGGATCAAGAGTGCTACATCGACCATCATTTCTCGCAACGATGCATCTATCTCCGAAAGACCCCGGATTTCCGCACTGTGCGATTCTTCACGCTATAGTTGAGTAAGCGATACTACCTCACCTCACTTTGCTGAATCATAGTTTTTTTAGTGCGCTGCTGCATCTCGCTGGTCGCCTCATAACGTAATTACCCTTCCAGACGGAACGCGGAGAGACCAGTTCGCAGAGTTTCACGCCAGTAAAACCAGACAATACATCGACAAAACGATGGCTAGCGGAGAGGATATATTCTCCGTCATGCAAGCTTGTATCCTTTTATCCTGGTACTTCTACCAGGAAGGTCGATGGGTTGAGGTCTGGATCTTTGCTAGCTTTCAAACACGAGTCGCCATCCCCCTTCGGTTAAATTACCCTGGAACATTTTCCACACATGGCAACAACTCCCCCGGAGCGTATTTGGCCCCACCGAAAGACTTACGTGATTTGGAGTCAAGGAGACGAACATGGTGGATGACAATCGTTTTTGACCGCATTGCCTCCGTTGGTGGATGGATACATGCGGTGGACGAACGCGATCTCGGAACTGAGTTGCCTTTGAGGACAGAAGATTTCGAATCGGAGGTGCTCTCATTTTTGAACATCTCTGACGCTAATGGCTTATATAACTATTTCTAGGCCCCAATCCCCAGCAATCCACAAGATCTCGCTTCTGCAGATGTGTTTACTCGACACCCGCCTCAATATACAGATTCTTTTTTGCTTTTGATCAAAGCGGTCATGTTATTTGGGAAGGTAACCGATTTTAATGTCAGGGGGAACCTGCGGGCACCGACAGCACCAAGTAAAAACCAAAATCCCTTCTACTTGGACGGCTTCACGGAATTGGACAAACTTGTTTGTTCCGACTTCCTGGAAAAGCTCCCTCAAATTTTTAAGAACAACACCGGCGTCACCGACTTGCCCGAAGGCAGCTGCTTAGACACGGATTTGTACATGGTTCACGTCATTCCCCACGCGTCAGTACTGGGTTCTAGTTTTCTGTTGTCTTTCCTGATTGGCTTGGTACAGCGCAACGATAACATTGCATAACCCATATGTTGATTTTACCGATCCTCGGAACTTATCCACCGCCCGCTGCGTAAACTCAGCCAGGTGCATTTTAGGCGCGTATTACGTCCTATCAGCTACTTCTCTAGATATTACGAGGCTGCATCCCTTTGTCACGGTGTGTGTTTCTCCTTATTTTGGTCGAATAGGCCTCATCGATTCCCAGATCTGTTGGTATCTGGCAGCTGTCGTTCAGGTTCAACTTTGCAAATACTTTATCGAAACCAATGATTCTGAGCGCGAATCGACGGTATGGGGTGAAATCAATGTTCTACGGTGAGAGCAATACACCACGATTTGTCTTGAACCCTGGCTGATTGGCATTGCAGTTTCGCGATGATGGAATATGGCCAACGTTCGCCAATTGGGAGTGGGTTATTTCAGTCCTTATCAAGGAACAAATTTTAACGCTTGATGTTCGCAGCGCGACAAGAACGCCTCCTCCAGGGCCTAATGCGAGAAATTGTCCGTATGACGGCGCAGAAGCAACCTTTGGAGGTTGGCGTTCCCCTTTTCCCCTTTTCTCATTCCACGTTGTTCAGGAAGGACGAGAGCCGTCATCCAATGGGTGATGATAACGTGCAGTCGGCGCCGTTGCCCGATGGTTCTCCTTTCGAAGAGCCAGCTGTATTGGCAAATGGCTCAAGACAGCATACAATCTCACCCAATGGCCGGTCCCACTGGCCGATGCGGGAAGCATCTGGGTCCCCCAGCCACCTTGACACCGCCATACTGTCAAGCAGCTCAACTTTCATGGGCTCATAATGTAAGGCGTGTGTACTATTTGAAGATTTTTTTTTTTTGAGAAACCCTGTATTATATCTGTCATGGCATTGGTTTGCTTTGTGTAAATTATACGCGGATCAGGTGACAAATGTAGTTGGATTTATTTCATATTTCTTTCCCTGTCCAGGAGTGCATCAAACTTTGCCTGCTCTTCCGTGCGGCTCATTATCTCAATCTTTGCTTGTCCCACCGGTTCTCCGTTCACGTCGTCGACTGTTGTGTCAGGAACGCGGTTTTGTATACGCGCACTCTCGTGTTTCTGGCGAAGAGTATCCCAAGACGAGTTTCCAGCTGTGCGGACGTTGGCCGCTCGAATTCTATCCCAGGTACCAGTCGAGGTGGTAGGTTTAGTCATCGGCGGCTGTTCCAGCGATGCACGGGGTGGGGGGAGCTGAAAATCTAAAGAAAGGTGGTTGATGACTGGAGTAATGTGATGCTTTTTTGCACATGCCTCGTTCTTGAGAGTGGTCGTCAGCTGAGGTGTGGTCCTGTGGTCTGCCGATAGGGCGCATAACAGGTTGACCAAGTTTCCTTTGAATATTTTGCATTGCCTGGGCGAAACCCGCGGGATTTTCGATGGAACGAGCAAACTGATAGTGCTCTCGAACTGAGCTCACGGCTCCGACAGCACGACCGAGCACGGCACTGGTCAAGACGAGAGCAGTAGTCTTCGGTGTTGACCAGGAAGGCTTGCGAATGGAGTACATTAGACATCCACCCAACACCATTCCAAGTGACTAGTTTAGCATGAGCTGGAGGGTACTATTGATAGAGAGTACGAGAACGAACGTTGTAGCGGCGATGGAAGTCGGGAAAGAAGGAGAGGGCTGCGTCGTAATCGTGAGTTGTGAGAAGGCCAGCTTCACGCTCTGGGGCAAGGAGAGATTCTGTGAGTTGCCGTGATTTGAAGGTGCGATCTATCCATACAGGATTGTATTCCATGCCAATAACCTTAAGAGGAGGATGTGACATGTGACACACCTCTAATGACACATCGCACGTGCTTTGCCTACTCACCTCATAAATTTAAGACCAGCACTGTCCTCCTCCTCTCATGAACGCGCCTCCCGTCAACCAACCCAACGGCCAGGCGCTCCCACAACTACCAAATATACAGATGTCGGATTCATTCAACGCCCCACCTCCCAAGCTGGAAGTTTCTGATCCATCGGGAGGTTTACAGGCCCAACAAATCCTGACTTTGCCACCATCGACCTCATTTGATCCTGGTCAGTTGTTCTCTCGCTAGAATTCTTCTCAGCTCACCTCTACGAAAGCGCTTGTGGCTCCTTTAACTCCGACAACCCCGATCTCACCGTCCACGCCGTCATCTCAAACTAAGAAGTCAAATCCCCTCAACGATCTCATTGACACTGAGAAGGCTTATGTTGATCACTTGACTGGCATCATCCGTGTACTTTAATTTCTTTCTTTGTCACGTTCGATAAGTAACCTCGTCAACAGAAAGTAGCTGCTGCCTGGTCACGTTCAAATCTGCCGCCTCCAGAATTGGATAAGATGTTTAGGAGCATCGAGGCAGTTTATAAGGCGAATCGTACCCTTCACTCGGTATGAAGTGTCACACTTAGGTCAAGTGCTGGATTTCGCTCACTACATTTTAGAAACTAAAAGACATCGGTGCGAATCCGTCATCGCCAAAAGCTCTGGGAGATTTGCTGATGCGATGGGTATGCTTTAGCTCTTTCCCCTTCTGGATCAGAATTGACGGTTTAAAGATTGATGACTTGGAGGCTCCATACACCGCGTATTGTACCAAGTATTGCTTTGGATTTGATACCTGGGAGCCAGTTCAATCCAACCCGCGCTTGTCATCCACCCTAGCAACTTTTTCTGTTTCAAATCCCCCTTTAAACGCTGCCCTTACAGCTTCCTCGGACTCTCCGACTTGGACGCTTGACGCGCTTTTTTTACTTCCGAAGGCCAGATTGAAGTATTATAGAAAGCTGTACAGCAGACTTTTGAAGAGTACGGCACCAGGACGGAGTGACCATCGCCTTCTGGTTGGTGCGTTGGATACATTGGACAGGCTTTTGGACATTTTGGAGAGCCGTTCGTCCCTCCAAGTCGGGGAGTCTTCGCCGTCCGTTCCAGCCGTTCTTGAAATGGAAGATGAAGTCGTCATTGATATGAGGAGCCAGTCTGCTGCGAGCAATCCGCGTCCAAATGAGGGGGATGCAGCGCAAGGTAGTGAGAGCGGTTCGAACCACGGCAGTACATTCTCGGGCGGGTATGTTGTTGTTTACATGTCTAGTCTTTGCATTTATCATGGATAGTAGCGAGCGCCTCTCAAGGGAAACAGCCTCTACATCTATCAGTCGTGGCTCCAGCGCCACCCTCTCCATGCCGATCTCTGACCTTGAACGGCGGCTAGTTACACACCGCACGCTTGATATATTCACCATGAAGCCAAAGGTTCCTACCTCCAGACTATTTCATTCGGGTAGTTGACGGATAGAATCTAGGTCGTGAAGCTCCAGATGACGCCTCCATCACTGACGTTCACCCGCGAAATGCGACTATCGTCGGACGTCTTAATTCGTTTCAAGCCTCGTGCAACTGGTGTGGAAGTTGTACACCAACAAGGACATATATTTCTGCTATCTGACTTATTTCTGGTATGCGAGAGGATGTCTCCTCAAGATCAATCACAACCTGGACTTGAGGGAGCAGATATGTGGCTCTGTTACCCACCACTGGCAGGGAAGGTCTTACGCGTTTCCGAAGTTGGCGGCCGAGGTTCGTCCCCCGAATTCGGGTTTATGCATCTTGACACGACGTATCCCAGATAATGCACTCGAGGTGGCGATCATGCGGAAAGAACATCTCATTCTTGAAACACGATCAAGAGAACAACGCGACTCAATGATGGCCCGTTTCAAGGAATGTATCGAGTTTTCCGGTTCATGTATGTCTGATTTCATGCTTTTCAATATGCATGTCTGATGAACCAATATAGTACCGCCACCATCAAAACAACCTCCGCCGCCGGTTCCTTCGCTCAATGGTATTCCTCGATCAGTAACTGAAGGCGGAATCGCACCTACGCGACGATCCAGTTCGCCTCATGCTGGCGGTTTGCCATCACGACCACAACCACCTCCTGCATATCAAGGTCCTGATGCTTCCCGGATTACCGAGGACATGTCTCGACTTCAAATGAGTCCGGAGAATAAAATCCAACCGGATCTCCCTCGACAGCCTCCAATACATAGCGACCAACCCCCTCCTCCCCCACACCTGCGACCCTCTGCCTCTGCCCATGCTTTCACAAATTCTCCTTCTCCATTCGGTCCACCGAACGCCATACCTCCTGTCCGAAGTGCAAGCTTTACCCCAAATGGTCCGCTGCCGGGTCCCAGCTACAACCCGAATCCTGTTGGATCACACGGCCCTCAGCTATTCAATCCTGGTCCACCAGGCCCTGGCCATCCCCGTTTTAATGGTCAACAGCACCCCTTTCCTATCAATCCTACCCATCGAAGTCAAAGTCCTTATGGACCTGGTGGCCTGCCCCCACGACCTCCTTCTGACCCTTCATTGAACCAGAATGGTGTACGGAAGTCTCCATCTACACGTTCTCTTGCATCTCAATATTCTCAACATGACCAATTGGGCTCTGCCCCTCCCATGCCGCCATTCCCTGGTGGATACCCCCCAAACAACATGTCACCTATTCCCCGAAACAACTCTCTCGGTGCGCTACATGCTCCCCAACCACGCCCATTATTGCCATCTGCCCAACCTTCATCTCGGTCAGTTTCAATGGTGGAGCCGTCATTCGACGAGCCCAGTCCGCCGAACTCACCAGTTCAAGAAACTCCACAGCAGCTTGGGCCAGTCACGTCGACGATATCAGCGCAAATGAAGTGCAAAGTTTTCCTCCAACAACATCATGCGCAGTGGAAGTCGCTGGGATCCGCGAAACTCAAGCTGTATCACCAGAGTCCTACCAACATCAAGCAACTGGTTGTCGAGGCGGACAACAAGGATAAATCTGTTTTGATCTCCACTATAGTTTTGACGGATGGTGTGGAACGTGTCGGCAAGACAGGTATCGCCATTGAGTTGAGCGACAAAGGTGCCCGAACTGGCATCGTTTACATGATACAGCTACGAAATGATAGTTCTGCCAACGGCCTATTCGACAGCCTTCTTGCAGGGTCTGATCGGGCAGGCCGATGACGACCTGATGATACATGACTTAGGTGGAGGTCGAAGTTTATATTATGTTGGCTGTCTAAATTAAATTCATGGGACTGTCGTTTGTGCCTCATGAGGCTGCCCGTTTATATACCCCTCACATAAATTTGATTTTCACATAAATTTAATTTTGCTTTGAAACGAAGGTGGTCTTGTCAATGGTTGGCCTGCCTGGAAATTTTCCTTTTTTTTTTTTTTTGGTGCGATGACGGCAAGGATTGTTTGACAACTTCCTTGAACGAATACTTGAATCTTACACAAATATAATATTCCGTAATGGCGAAAGAATGCCTGATTCTAAACGTTTAGGAGCGGGAGCGGATACGACAGGCACGTAGACTTGAGGGGATGGAAAAAGACTTGGACGAGTATTCCTGAATGTTTGGAGGATTACACTTATTTCAAGGGTCATTGATATGGTGTATCTGTGGCCAGACCAGTTCGGCAACAAGGGATACATGATCGCTGCCGGACACACGTCGCTGTGGGAGGCCAGGCTCAAGGTCGGCTGCTTGGAATGGGGAAAGGAGGCCAGTGACTCGACAGTACCGCCCGGGTGGATCCAAAACGAATACATAATCTATGACCAGCATAAGACGAGTGCGTAAATCGAGGGGCAAGTCCTACCAAGAACAGTTTTCCAGTAATGTGCGTAGCTGGTATATTCTGGCTCGTGTGAGCCGTGTCTTCCTGGCGGAATCTGGACTCTGTCCCCATATGTGGTAATGAAAAAGTTCCTTGAAAGATAATCGGCAAGTCCAATATCGTACGAGCTTCGTACACGGGGTTGACTAGAGCAAAGAGTAACCAGTTCTGGAATTGAAAGCAATCCATCAGCCGGGATAGCATTCCGTGCATTGACAATGTCGACGTCAGGATCATCGGCATCCCCGCCCTCTTGATCGTCTACAACTTGTTTCTCAGTATTGAGCAAGACATTGGGACCCACTGTTGAGTGGACAACGTAGGAAGCGGAGAGTTTGGCTTGTTGTTCGGCGAGTAACTCGTCTCCGCTTAATAGCGAGTACGCCGGATCGTCTGGTGGGAAGTTGAAGTCTTGAATTCATTTAAGTCAGATAATTATAGAAATTCGGAAGCGTGCCTTGAACATGCCTCCAGCAACAATGCATGGCCATTCTTCGACTGCATGGTCAACCTTGAAACGGGAAACCTCGCGTATCAGGAGCGCTGCCTGCCTAGTAAGATTGAATCGGCAACAATATTTATAAGGAGACCCGAAATCCCTGCCTGGCCCTTTCATAGGTATATCTAAACCTATTTCAATCGCAGGTAGTCTATGGAGAGGGATAACGTACTTTGGATGCCAAAAAAGATGTGTCGTGGCGACGACGAGACTATCACTTTGATTGTTGTTCGCTTCGAGCGCTACTATCATGCCAATGTTCCTGGTTTTGAAACTTACACCGCGCTGGCCGAGTTCACTTCCATCTGTGCGAACTCGTTCTTCATCGTAATAAACAACCTTTTCTGCAACCAGAGAGAAACGTTGCGCCTTATAAGCTATTATGGAGCCATGGAGCTTTCCTGGACCAGATCCAAAGTGATGGCTGTATCCAGCTTTTTGGAGAACAGGTAGGAGTTGCTCTAATCGATCGACTTCCTTCGTACGCTTACATTAGAGTACCGCAACACATAGAATCATAGATATGAACCTACCTGTAGGCAAAGAATATCGGCGTTATGGCTAAGAATTTCACGGTGGAGCACTGGCTCTCGTTGGCCAGCTTTCAAACAGTCGCTAGCTGGAAATAATTGACGCCCTAGGATCCTTTTCAAGTGTATTGCAGATGTGTTACGATTTCAACTTACGAACTAAACATTGTGCAAGGAGCTTGAGATATATTTAGTAGGGAATCAGGATGGACGAGAAAGATGTAGACGGACATTCCAGGTCAATACTCTAATGGGTAGACAGTGATTCGTCTCCGAGGTGTGCAAAGTAAGCCAAGGTCGGGGGACGGTAATTTCTGGGAGCGGTCGTGGTTCATTGGATTGAATGAGTTTCTTGCTAAGTTTCTTGGCCTTGCGCGCCTCTGAAAGGGCCAACGTCTCTGGAGTGTGTTGAAACGGCATGTGTGACTCGTCGTGGACGCGTTATTATTTTTGATTTACTTCGTCACTGACACGTCGGACGCGCTGCATGCAACCTCCCCGGCTTTTTCGCAGTCAATCGCTTACACTCAGTCGACTCCTTTTTTCATCGGCCTTTCGACCATCTATCCGATCACGTACAGCTTACTCCCCTTTTCGTGCAGCGCATACTTTAACACAGGCAGCTTGCACCATACCTCCAATGACGGACGCAGTGGAACGTTTTGGCAATTTCGACCTTATCAAGAAAGTTGAGCTTGACTTTACCGACGTCGTTGTTTCGAAATGGAAGAGCCGTGTTACTGGACTTAATGTCATTCATTTGGATTATGAGGGTGTGTTCCGTCGATTTCGCAAAGAACCAACCACTCACTAGTGGTCCTAGCCCCGATCGTCAATGGGTACTTTGTTGTACCTACCGAAAGTGCGTTACCCCGGTACTTTGAAAGAGGTTGCTTACGAGATGTCACCAGTCTTCGATGATTCTGGATGCCCGCATACTTTGGAACAGTAGGCAATATCTTGTATTCGTGCGATTGTTGCTTATCCCAGATAGTTTGGTCTTCATGGGGTCTGAAAAGTATCCTCACAAGGGCATTTTGGATCTCTTTGCAAATCGGGGGTTTTCGAACGGGACGAATGCTTGGACTGACACTGACCACACTGCCTACACGGTCTCCACTGCAGGAGAGCAAGGATTTTTGCAGCTACTTCCCATATATGTAGACCACATTCTTTATCCTACAATAACGAAAGCTGGGTGGGTTCTTCCCTCTCCTCTCTTCCACTTTTAATCGAATTGCCCCAGTTTTGTTACAGAAGTTCGTTGAATCCATGACAAAACGTTGATTACCTTGACAAAACGTTGACAGGTGCATCACATAGACTCAAAAGGTCATGACTCCGGTGTGGTATATAGTGAAATGCAAGGGCGAGAGAATACATCAGGCGATTTAATGGCACTTCGGTGGGTCGGCATCTCGGAATCCGATCTTGCATTAACCAAATCTGCAGACTTCAGCGTTTGCTTGACCCCCCAGGTAGCGCATATCGGAGCGAAACCGGAGGATTGATGGAGGCACTTCGTGTGTTGACACCGGAACAAAGTATTTCAACTCACTTTATCTTCCCCACACCGGTTGAAATCTCTATATAGTTCGAAAATATCATTCGACTTACTATGTTCCCCACAATCTTTCCCTCATTGTTGGCGGGAAACTTTCCAGTGGAACGTCGTCGTTGCTTCGGGTTATCCAAGACCAAATCGAACCCAGCCTTGTCGCTCATAAGCAGGACAGAGGATCCCGTCCCCCAGGCTGGAAACGGCCTTTTGTAGAGACTACCAGCGCAATACGAACTCCCATTGATAGAGTGATAAAAGATGTCGTGGAGTTTCCAGAAAAAGATGAATGTAAGTCTTCTCATTGTTATCCGCTTCCTTTACGTTCACTCAGTGTTAAATCCTAGCTATGGGTGAACTTATAATCAACTTTGTGGGGCCTCCCGTGAACGCATTTCTTGAACGCAAGGCAAGTTTCGTCAAGTGGTCAGACTATTTCGAACTAATTTGAAATAAAGGCTTTGGATATCATCGGTACCTATTTGACATCATCCGCCGTAGCCCCGTTGAACAAGGAATATGTTGAGATTGAATCACCTCTTTGGTATTATTGCATCTGCCATTTGCTTAGTTGGTTGCTAACGTCGAATAGCTCTTATATATACTTCGGAGAGGATACCAGGGCAACTCGCAATGATCTTCCTATATACGTTGGATCCGTGCCTACCGAGCACCTACATGGTTTTGACGAAAAGTTGAAAGCAAGCCTGGAACGAATCGTACGCGAAGGTATAGATATGGACAGGATGTCGATGATCCTTAATAGAGATGAACGGCAGGTCAATGGAACGCTTGAGTCGGCTACGATTTTATTGCTGATATTTTATGCGATAGTTGCGCAGCAAGCTCGAATCTGCTAAGGGGGATACTTTCTCTGGCACTGTTATTACCGATGTTTTGTACGGTGCTGAGGATGGCTCCGAACTGCATTCCTCAATGGACGAAATCAATCAATATAATGTTCTGCGGCGCTGGACAAACTCAGAATGGGCCAATTTGTTACAAAGGTATGTGTTAGTAGGCACTCTGATAACTCATGTTGACCGCTGCGTCAGATATTATATTGACCCGCCTTCCGTTGTCGTATGTGGAAAACCTTCAGCGGCCCTTGCAGATAAACTGGAGAAAGACGAGAAAACACGTGTGGCGGAACAAGTCAAGAAGCTCGGTCTTGATGGTTTAAAAAAAGCAGAAGCGGAACTCGAGGCGGCAAAGGCCGAACACGGGAAACCAACACCATCCGATATTCTGATAGGCTTCCCCGTGCCAGACGTTAAAAGTATATCATGGATTACAGTCCAAAGTGTGCAAGAGCCCGGAAAGGGGAGGAAGGTGCACCCGCCATCCTTTTCAAGTGAACCTTTATCTGCACACATCGACGCGGACGGAAACCCTCTTGCCTTTTTTGTGGAATATGATCATGTCGAGGTACAATTCCTTCTCTATTCCTTTGCACAATCTGGTAATGTGTATCCAATCGTCACCAGTCAGACTTTGTTTCGATCCATGCATTCTTCTCGATGGAGAAGCTTCCTGATCGACTTAGACCGTATGTACATGCATCTTTGTCCCACCTACATTACTAATTTCGCTTCAGATATATATCAACTTATTTATCGGCCTTTTTCTCTCTGCCAGTGACCAGACTCTCTGGGGAGCGGTTGTCCCACGAAGAGGTCATCAATAAACTTGACAACGAAACCGTTTCTTACGAAATCTCTACGGGCATTTCCAATGCATTCACGGATGTGCTGCGTGTCAGCATCAAGGTAGAAGTTGCTCTCTACGAGACAGCTATTGCTTGGCTAAGAGATCTGGTTTACGGAGGCGAATTCGATAAAGATCGGTGATTGCGATTCCTGAGATCATTGGTCTTGCTTCTCATGTAGTGCGACAGATTACAGGTTGTTGTGGCCAAAATCCAACAATCTCTACCAGAAATGAAGCGTGATGGAAATAACGTTTTGGGGTCCTTATGGTCAAACCTTTTATACAGCGAAAAGTCAACATCCCGCTCTGGGGGCGTGCTTCCTCAGGCAGAATTTATTCCCAAGCTCGCCAAACAACTACAAGAAAGTCCGTCTGAAGTCATTGCAGATTTCGAAGCAATTCGAAAATCAAGTATGTGTTGAACAACTCACCGTTGACTAACTTCTCTCAACTGAATGTTACAGTCACGGAACCTTCCGGTGTGCGATTTTCTGTTACTGGAAATGTTTTGAAGGTAGAAAGACCTCGGAGTCCTTGGGGCAAATATTTCGACAGTGTTTTGACGGTACTTGTTTTCGATGCTGTGTTGACTCATTTTTTGAAGTTTGTTTTTGATAGGCAACGGATCTGTCTCCAATTCCCCTTGCTTCGCAAACTCTTAGTGAAATCGGCGAGAATCTATCCCGGAAGGTAAGTTTGTGTCGATCTCAGCGTAAACAATTTGAACCAGGGCCCACAGGCGATCATTATGAGTTTACCTACGATTGAAAGCTCTTACGTCACCCATACAACCAAAGGAATTGAGGGTTTCAATCATCCTGATTACCCTGTCTTGCGCGTAGCGCTTGAAGTTTTGAACGCAACCGAGAGTTACCTATGGGTGAGCATACTCCTTCTGAATCTTCTTTCTATGCCTCATCCGGTCTCAGCGCTACATACGGGGATCTGGATTGGCTTACGGTGCATATGTATCGCTTGACGTGGAAGCAGGTTTACTTAGCTTTTCTTTGTATCGCGTACGTCCCCTCCTCTTTTTTTCAGAACTTACCACCCTCAATCCAGATCAAAGAGCTCCAACAGCATGAGCGCATTCCAGGAAGCGCGAAACGTTATCAAGGGGCTCGTAGACGGATCAGTAAGTGTTGATTTATACATCCTAGGTTTATTGGTGAATCGTGGTTTAGATTGAGCTCGACGTAACAACCCTTGACGCTGCCAAGAGTAGCATTGTTTACGGGGTCACAAAAAATGTGTCCACGGCTGGAAGAGCGGTATGCAAACTCATATTTCAAAAGTGTCATTCCTCATCTCTAAACGGCAGGCGATGGTCTCATTTACAAATCAAGCGCTGAAGGGCGTTCCTCAGACCCACCAGGTCGACCTTCTGGAGAAATATCAGGCAGTCACTAAGGAGGATGTCCTCACTTCCCTGAAGGAGCACTTCTTACCATTGTTTGACTCTTCGTCATCAGTAGTAGTGGTTGTCACTGCCCCCTCTAAGTCTGAGGAGATCGGGGAGGGACTGAAGGAAGCAGGCTTTGAAGTAACCCAACGAGTTATGGAAGTAGACCCTGAAGAGCTTGAAGATGGCGAAGAGGATAGCAGTAGCGGCACTAGCGACAGTGGATCGAGTGCCAACTAGCACTGAAATGATCATTGTCTTTACTACACCTAATGGGCCATAGTCGCCATAGTTTATTCAACAACTTTAATCATTTGCTCCTCTGCCTCGCCAGCTTTTAGCTCCACGTCGCAAAGGAAGTCATTGTCGACCAGAAACCTAATGGCTTGGGAAAGATTCGAAATTGTAATGCGTATTTCAGGGAGCAACAGCTAGGAGGTCAGAGTAAGAAGGCATTCATAGTGTGTAAAGAATATACACCCACGTTACGAAGGAGAGTCGAACGAGATGCAAAGGGATTACGAGGGGGCATTTTAGGCATGACGGGACGTAAATTTGGCCTTTCCGTCGTCGGAGCTGGTCGTAAATCTGGCCTTTCAGTCGTTGTCTGTATCGTATTGGAATCAAAACCTTGTTTCAGTGCATGTTCGGCCTGGCTTGCGGTGCTTAGAACAAGGGCCGACGCCTTGGAAGATACGACTTCTGGTTCATCGTTGTCATCCTCAGAACTTGATTCCGATTGTGCAGCAGAAGGTGTTTGCAAAACGGGTTGCGAATGCATTACAGATGATCCGCGACCCCTTCCACGCCAGCCAGCATCACTCCTCCGACCTTGAGCGTGACCCCGTCCCATAGCGCCTTCATGATGGTCCTTTTTCGCATGTCTATCGCGTCTGATACTATCGCCGCGTCCGACGCTACAATGGTCATCGATTTTCTGCCGTTTACGGAAACCTGTTTCTACAAAGGGGAGTTGACCACGAGCAATAGCTTCCTCAAGTTTTCTCTTCTTATCATCGACACGCGTCGCGGTTGGAAAGCGTTTTTTGCGTTCAGCTATCCAGGCGTCCAAGACCTCAGGAGAGTCCAGAATAATGGTAGTTCCTTGTATTGGGACGGGTTTCCTACAAACGGAATTAAAATAATAAGATCAACGCGTACCAATGAGCGCACCCTTTTAGAGTTGGGTCAGCGTCCCATTCTTGTCTCTTTTTTCGTTTGTCCCACCCTGGAGGAAAAATAAGATGCCTGTCCATCATGTGTGTCTCCACGGATTTATGAGATCCGGTAAAACTGCACCCCTTGTAAGTGCATCGATTATTTCCTGGTTGATACCAAGAACCAACTTCGGTCCTGAATGGAGTGCGAATTTCATTCAAACCGGCAGCAAGAGGAGCTGGATAGGATTGCAGATATGCTTGGGCATAGTGTGACGAGTAAGACTCAAGAAGGGATTGCGGGATGTACGGGGTCGTCGAGGGATGGACGTGAGGGGGACGAGGGAGGGACGGATGTAGAGGGTTGCGATTCATTCAAGTTCGAGGAAAGAATTTGGCGTGACCAAACAACGCGGAAACATGTCAAAGCAGCATGGTATTGCAACAAGTACTACGTATTTCAATCAGTTACAATGAGCGAAGAATCAGGACAGGCAAGGGATGCGGTAAAGTTTTGATTTCAAGAAGGAATGCGGAATAATGCCGTCGCCATCACTTTGCAGGCCGTGTGGGCGACGACTCTGGATACGACAAGGAATGCCGTGCAGATGTCCAATCGTTTCAGCTCACTCTTGCAGCTCCGATTGTTGCTGGGCTTCCCTCCCAACTCTCCTCTCCTTCTCACTTTCAAGTTGGTTGTACAGGAGAAAAAGGGCCTTCTCGTTAGCCTCGGGCGTACCCACAATCGTGAACATTCTTTCACCAGTGTCATCGTGAGGAGTTTTGGCAATGGAGATCTTGGAGCCAGACAGACGCCTAATCTCGGTGATTTTTGTACCGCTTCGGCCGATAATACAGCCAACCATATCAGATGGAATGGAAATATTTTGAGTGCGGAGATTAGCTGCCGTTTGGCTCGAGGCAGGAGACTGAGGCTGGGTCGGTGATCCCGGAGGTGGGGTGCGTGCACGAGGTGCTGCGTCCCCATTGGAACGACGAGAGCCAGAATACGATCCCGAATATCCATGCCCCCCCCGTCGATTACCTCCAGATCGATCGTCACCCGTTCCTGGATTGAACAAAACAGTACCCAATCCTCTTTCCCAGTCCTCCAACAAACATTTCCCGATCTCCTCGACTGCTCGGCCAATGGCTTCAGGAGAACCTTGAACTTCGACAACACGCTCAGTTGACTGGGGTAGCATCTCCTTTGAAGCGACCATCCTGGCGCCCGAGCCATCCTGGATGGCCTTGATTTTGAGACCACTACGGCCGATGATCGTACCCATAAGGTTGTGCGAAATCAGGAGTCGGATCGAGGTGTGAAGGGATGATGGAGAAGAAGAAGGAGTTACGGGAGATGAGGGGTTTGAGATAACGAGCTGGGAAATGATGAGGGTGTATGCCTGGAAAAGGAGAGAGAAAAAAAAAAAAAGGTCAGTAAGAAAAAGAGAAAGAATCGAGCAGAAAGACCTTGGCCACAGCTTCTACAGGACCAGTGACGGTGAGGACCCGCTCATGAACACCAGGAATAACTTTGCTGACACCAGCTTTGACGCCTGTTTGTTCTCGCAAATCGGCGACATTTTTGCCAGCTTTTCCGATGATGACGCCGGCGTCTTTTGTGCTAACGAGAGCGCGGAGAGTCAAGGTGTCTTGGGGAGATGGAGATGGAGAATGGGACGGGGCGGGCGATGCTGAAGAGGAAGTGAGATCTTGGAGTAAAATAATGACAAAAAAAAAACGAACCGGATTCTGATTGGCGGGGGGAGTCGGATGGCATGATGGGGACAACGGGGAGAGGAGAAAAGGGAGACGAACGGAGAGGAGGGGAACGAGGGGAACGACGAGGACGGGGGAAGCGATGAGGACGAGGAAAACGACGTGGGTAATAGCAAGCAGCGGTAGTTGAAAGAAATTATTCAATTAAATATTCATTTAGATATTGATTTCATGATATAAATCTATGGGCATGTCATAACAGAGTGCATAGTCGCTAATCGAGTACAAGTGCATAGAATAGTGGATGTATCACTAATACCCCAACTGAACAAGCTGCTCGAATGACGACCCATTATCTGCGACAGCCTTTTGGCGCAATTTGACAGCAGCAAGCTACGGTACTTTCATCAGTCACCGTCTTGATAGAACAATACGTACGTACCTTGCGTTCATGGAAAGCCTGTGCTTTGATCTTTCTCTTCTCCTCAAGACGATCCACAACATCCTTGTAGCCCCAACCAACCTCGTGAGAAAGACGCTAAAGCCCTCGTATAAGTGATCATCATATTATTAAACCCTGCCTACAACTCACCTTGACGGTGCAGAATTTGCGACCAGGCTTCAGCCTTAGCACCCGCAATGCCTCCGGTACAACCATTCGCTTCTTCTTGTCATAAGGTGGAGGGACACCTTCAAAAAGCTTGAGACGCTCAAGAGCAGCAGCACCCCGCGCGCTCTTGTGGGGAACCATGCCACGGATGGCTCGGTAAAGAATTTTTGACGGTGCGCGATGATGGAAGGGTCCTGACTTTTTAGGGTTCACGATGTGGCGCTTGTGCAGGAAGTTGTGGTAACGAAGCTGGTAGGACAATGAGAGCCCGACCAAAAGTTTGAACGAGTGTAAACGGACCTTGTTCCTGAAGAAGCTGCCAGAGATGTTGATTTCCTCACATCTGACGACAACGATTTTCTGTCCCGAGAGAATCTGCTTGGAGATGATTGAGGCCAATCGACCAAGGAGGTGACCCTTGCCATCAATTACGATGGGTGTCGAGGAGAAGGTGGCCATTGTCGGAGTCTGCAGAGTGTTCAGCTCTAGTTCAAACTGAGAACGCTTCCACGTACCTGTAGGAAGAATAATGTTTTAGTGTGGGGGCCGTTGGATGTGGGGAACGGTCTCACCTTGAGGAATTGAGCGTATAACCTATAGTTGGCCCAAGGCCGTCTTGACGGATGACTGTGGCTTGTTCGGCCGTAAACCTTATTTCAAACTGCATAGTTGCTGTCGGCAATCCCCGGAGGTCATGACATATTATAATATTTATTTTGTATATTATTATTAATTTTAAATTACCCATCGGACCTTGCCGGAATGTCAAGATTTTTGAATTCGTTCCGTCATCACTCAAGTTCAAACTTGAAAATGTCTTTCCTCCGACTTGTCGCAAGGACCGTGGCTGCACCCCGCGCTCGCGTGCAACACACGCCTATTCAATTTCTTTCTCGTGTCAACTACTCCGCCGCCGCTGGCCTGTCAAGAGAAAGGATCGAGTCGCGTGTCCTGGACGTGTTGAAGGGCTACGAGAAAGTTGACCTGTCTCAAGTAAGTCCCGGCTTTCTAATTTCTTTCTCCGTGCTCACATGGTCCAGCTGACTCCAACAGCCTCGTTCACCAAGGACTTGGGTTTGGACAGCCTGGACGTTGTTGAGGTGGTAATGGCCGTGGAAGAGGTACGGACAACCTAGTTCAGCGACATGCCCATAGGAATAACCGGTCCCAGGAGTTCTCCATCGAGATTCCCGACGCAGAGGCAGACGAAATACAGACCGTGAAGCAGGGTGCGTTGTGAAAGCTTGTTTTGGAATGGATCTGACGATTTGTCTAGCCATTGATTACATTGCAAAGACGCCCGAAGGTGTGTTCTGATGGGATATGTGATAACTACCCTCATGTCAACTTTCGCAGCCCATTAAATTCGTAGACGTTTCGGAATTCGCCGTATGGTAGATTGCTTCCCCAATCGTATCGTTTCCCATCGC
Source organism: Laccaria bicolor S238N-H82 (assembly GCF_000143565.1). Classification (NCBI taxonomy): domain Eukaryota; kingdom Fungi; phylum Basidiomycota; class Agaricomycetes; order Agaricales; family Hydnangiaceae; genus Laccaria; species Laccaria bicolor. The sequence goes on along the minus strand of NW_001889872.1, from coordinate 373,456 downwards.
TGTTCTGGAATCCTCCGTCCCAAAGATAGCAGCAAGATTGGTAAACAGATATCCTCTTCTCCACTTGACCTACGTCTTTCGGCCACTTCCGACTTGTCAATTCTTACCATTCATTCTCCCTCTTATTTTCCGACATCTCCCCTGCGTCCAATGTCCATTGTTAATAATCCATCTTGAAACTTTTGCATCTCAATCAGACTCTCACTCTTCTCAACCATGCGAGAAATCATTGTCCAACGTCCGTGGCTTGCCGTTGGCTGCACTTTAGGCGAAGGTTTTTATTATTATCGAAAAGCTAAATCTCTTTGCACAAAGATTGATTCTCTGCAGGTCCCCTGTATGACCCCAGCACGTCTTTGCTCCATTTTGTCGATATATCGGAAAACAAGGTATCCAATATTTCCTCCGTCCTACCACATTCCCATTTTCCTATGCCACAGGTTTTCCATGCAAATATTGACACTCTTGAACTTGCCGTTGAGCAATTCGAAGAGCCTATATCCTGTTTAGCATTGCGTCAGAACAGCGCTGGGGTTAGTTTTGAAGCATTCCGCATCATATTTTTGACCCGGGCGTCTAGTTAGCGTGTGCCGCTGCGCAAGGTTTTGCACTGCTGGACAACTCCACTTTAACGTACCTCAACAAGCCTCTGTCTGACGAAGATGCCCCATTCACGCGATTTAATGACGGAGGATGTGACAGCAGAGGTCGTTTCTTTGCTGGAACTATTTATGCAAAAGAACATGGCATTCCTGGGAGACTCTACCGATATGACCCCCTTGAAAACCACTGCGAAGTCGTCGATGAAGGGCCATTCACGGTAACGACCATAATTTATCTTTAAAACACAGCCTAAGTCGATTTCTAGGACTCGAATGGCCTCGGATGGAGCCCAGACGAAAATACATTGTGAGTGCGCAACATGAACTCCTTGAATGCCCCTGCGTGAGACGATTTTTGCAGTTATTTTACTGATTCCCTGGTGAACAAAATATATGCCTACGATTACAAGGACGGCGACCTTTCCAACCGACGTGTCTTTGTTGACGCAGTCGCACAAGGCCTTGCCGAAAATTCTTTCTGTGATGGTTTATGCATCGACGAAGACGGATGCTTATGGAGTGCACGGTGCTGTGAACCATAATTGATGTTCCTGTTCAAAGCGTTGCTAATGCGTGATTCAGGTGGGGAGGTTCCAAGATTATTAGATTCGACAAGGATGGCACCATTGATGCCCAGATACACTTTCCCACCGCGCTGAACATTACGGCGTGTTGTTTCGGAGGTACGCATTGGGCGTTCCTTCTTTTTTTGCTGCGTTAAAGAAAATTAGGACCAAATAATGATGTTCTCTTTGTGACCACTGCGCACTGCGGCGCAAACGGGGGTGACCGGACCAGACAAGAAGAATATCCAGATTCTGGCCATGTTTTTCTCGTCGATCTCGCTGGACAATACGGAGGATTACCCCGCCATAAATTTGCCGGGTGACTTGAAAAGACAACGAGTTGAGAGGGGTTGGAGAGGATATTTTTTGGAATCGTTTATGCTTTCGCACTTGCTTTGAAAATCTGTCGTTGTCTTCCTTCTGTATCGTAATCGTAGTTCCAGTGGGCATGAATACATGCACGCGACCAATATATGAGCGAGCACGTGACCAATGTCACGCTTAGTGACACTGTTGGTGCCCAATTTTGTAACACTAATTGTTCCGCTAGACGTTGACAATGAAGCATGGCGTCGCATTCCGCAAGTTCTCGAGGACATCCTCGCATAGAATGCTCATGCTTCGGTAAACACGCAGTATACTTTGCTTATTTCTCTCTGAACAATCAACAGAAATTTAGTCACCTCACTCTTCGAACACGAACAAATCAAGACCACTCTGCCTAAAGCACGAGACACCGCAAGGTTGGCCGAAAAGGTACGATTTTACTATGTTCTCCTGTATTTTTGATGCTCATTAAACATTAGATCATTACGTTGGGAAAGCGAGGTGACAGAGTTGCTCAATCACGCGCTTCCGCTTTTCTTCTCAAACCCGATACTCTTACAAAATTATTTGGTACATTCGCTCAGCGTTATGCAGACAGGCCGGGTGGATACACGCGAATCCATAAGTTTGGGAACCGGAAGGGCGATAATGCATCACACGCGGTGTTGGAGCTTGTCGACAATCCAAGAGACATGCGGTGGGAGATGACATCACGGGCAGTTGGTTGGGAGGTCCTCAGAGATAAATTGAGAAACCAAAGACCTGAGGCTATCATCAAAATTGGCGGGAAAGGGACACAGGATATCATTGAAAGGGAGAGGAGGCTGGAGTTTGGGGAGGAGGGTGGTATTCTTCGACCTAAAACTCGCTGGAATCTTCAGAAAATTCTGAAGTATCGTGACTCAGCCGCATCAGGGCAGTTCAGCCAGAAAGCCTCCGAATACGTTGTATGTTACTTGCTTCGCCCTACGGTTGTGGCTGAAAGTATTCGTTTGTTCTTTCAGGACCATCTATTAGCAACACCGGTAGCTTTCAAGGCCATTCACGACGAAATGGTGAAAAAGAATCCCCAAACCCTCCTCCCTCGCCCAAGAGCTGGTCAGAAACAACCTGGTGAAACTCGCCGGGTTCTTGACCTGGCGCGAGGCAAGCTTGGACATTCACGGTCCCCTCCGAAGGGCCACATCTTGTCGATGAAAACTGCGTTCCGACCCAAGCCCAAAGATGCTGCGGCATCACAGTGATGTCCTTTCCGATGACTTTCTGATGCCAGTTTTATTCCATAGTTAGAGCCGGGCATCCGTAATTTATTCGATTGAAACGTTATGTGCCAAAGGGGATGGCGAACAGATGATCACTGATCGATAGGAATGCTAGGTAAAGTCAGAAGAGACCGTTACAATCCCTGACTATGGCCCTAGGCGCACCTGATGGATTGCGGAAGAATTTAGGTCGATCACGCCTGAGAGAGTAGGGGCTCCGTCATAGCGGGCTGATGATATGCAACGGCGCCACTGGCACCGTGCCAGAACTGCAAACTTTTACAGTTTTGAGCAGTTGAAGAGGGCCGACTTGGTAACGAAGCTCAACCAGCCTGGTAGGTAATAATTCGATTAAGTATCAGCACATGCTGCTACCATGAGGCTCTATAGATCAATAGTTACAAAATACATTACAAAAAATTGTCCATGATGACCGTGGCGTAGAATGCAAGACGTGTTGCCGAGGGTAGGGATACTCTTGGGTGCCTTCATGATGACGGTAAGTCACTAATTTCAACAGGGCTGACTTGGTCTAACCTTTTTTTTTCAATGTCATGACTCTGCCCATACACAAAATCGATGATCACGCCAGAGACGATCAACACTAATTCCGTTGACGGGATGATCTAGGTCTGCCGTTGATTCCGATGGTCTGCTGCTGAACAAGTGGGAGATATAGCAATGCGTGTCTCGCCACGATCGTGCGCTTAATTCTGATAGTAAGATTCTCATATATATTGAGAAGCGTCAAGTGACCCACGTAACATTGGCGACCTTGGTGCGCGACTTTACTGCATATCGATAAGCAGACCCAGACTCGAGCACGAGAGTGACCGTTTCTGTTGGACTTAATAAAACGACTGCACCCATACCGCGTCCGTAGTCCTGTAAAAGCTGGATTGAAACGGAGTCGTGCATATCGTTTGTGAGATCGAGGAGAATATCATAACTTTGAAGGTGTGAAGGCATGACGGGTGCTTATCGAACCGGCCGAAGCGTAGTGGATAAAATATAGAGACAAATGGCCGAGGTACACGAAGAAACGAGGCAGCACAATGTGTCGTCAGCTGAGGAGCTTAAGACGCGGACAGCACGTCGAGGTTACAGGCAGAAGAATAGAACCAAAAAGTTGCCACGTTCAGCTTATTGTCCTGACCTGAGAAGATCAGTGTTGTCACAGCCGCCGGGGTGATAGCAGCGGGTGCAGGAACGGAGATTGCTAGCTTCTGGCAGTGAGAAAACATGCAGGAACAATGAGGCATCGATATCGGCGAGCCTGAGAGGAACGGTTTCAAGAGAGAAGAGTCGCGCGCAAAACATGTACACACTATGTAGAAATACATCAAGTCCATTTCTAATCGAATCTTACTAACCGCGGTGTTTTTCGTCTGAACGATCCTTCCGCTTAAGAGATACACATCAGTAACCAATTCAACGATTGAAAGAGTGGACAGACACAACATAAGTATGCAACCCATCTGCGTTCTCATGTCCCACCTCAAGACTCACCAGGATGAGCCTGTGCCTGACTTGGTTTGTTCAAGCTTGAAGATGTGGGCGCATCATAGTTGTTATAAGCATTTATGGGCGTTGGAGTGGGATCCTGGGTATAGACGTAAGACGGGTAGGGTAATTGATTTTGGTCGTCTGTGTAATGGGGGTAGGGCGTTTGATAACCGTAGTCTGGGTTTGACATTGTATCTTTTGGCTGCTGGTATGGTTCGCTGAGAACATCCGAGGCACTGACGGAGCTCTGTTGTCGGACATGCTTATACTTGCGACCGTTACCTTCGTCTGTACCATTTATGGATTCACCCGACAGTCGCGTGTCCCATGGATCAGCACGATTGGCAAGAGGGATATTTTCGGTCGTGAGTGGCTGGATCGAGTCGTAGTTTTGATTGAACTTTTCGTGATCTCGTCGCTGAGAAGTACCGTATGACGATAGGACAACATACAGATATAGCTGGCCAAGTGCGGATGAGCTGCAGCAAACGGCGAGGAACTATTCACAAACATGTAGGATTGCGAGTATAACCCAGAGTGCACCCATTATTCCGACATCAACCCAGGGAAATATATTGCACAATGTGGTCGCACTGCCTGATCCTGTGGTGTCCGAGAGAAAGTCCTGAATACATTTGTCCTGTGCCGTCGAATGTCGGGTTGCTGACATGATAATCCAAGCAACTGCAATGGAGAACGCAGCACTGACAACGAGACCATGCAGGGTAACGTAGCGTCGATATAACACGGGCTTTTCCTATCCAAGGCATTCCAAAAAAAGCACAACCAGAAAAGGTGAGGTCTTACTCTCGAAACGCCAATAAAGCCGAGGAACTGAACGGCTGCTGCGACAAAACAAATGATGCCCAGAAGCCAGGAAGCGAAGGAAGGCGTAGAAGCTCCTACGACTGGCGAAATAATATTAACACGAAAGCTAGAACAGTCAAAAGAAGTGATGGACTGACTGGAGGGTGTCCCTACAGCGAGGACCCCAACAAGAATTCCCGTAGCGGATTGGACGACGAGGGTAGAATATATTCCGGCATTAACCAATGGAATTGCGCAACAACAGTATTCTCTAGGCTTCATGACGTGGTAAGCACAAGAGGTTGGTGCAAGGATGTCCGCAGCTTTGGTGTTTGGCTGTGTTCTGACCGGATTACGTAAATTGCTTGCGACGTCACAATTACTGTCAGTTCCAACTTGGTTCTAACTCTTAGTTTCCAACAACGATGCGTTTTCTCTCCCTCGTCACTCTGCTCTCGGTCTGCTCAATCTCTCTTGCAACTCCTTTGGAAAACCAGGTTGCTCTGAATCCAGAAGGCACAGTCCACACCACGGACAGCTGGAGCTACGTCGACTGTGGTGTGTCCTAACGTCGTCTAATCGCCTCTCTTGTCACCTCCTTTCCCTAGGTCTCTCGACTGATATCATACAAATCGAGTCTTTGGAAGTATCTCCGGATCCTCCTCAGCCCGGCAAAAACCTGACTGTAAAGGTCAAGGCCCAAGTATTACAGACAATTGAGGTCTATCATTCGCTCACCCGTGGTTGCGTTGCTCATCCGATTGACAGGAAGGCGCTTTTGCCGATGTCACCGTGAAGTTGGGACTCATCAAATTGCTTCAAAAGCGTTTCGATGCCTGTGAAGAGGCGTAAGAGACGATCCTGCTCTCTCTGACTCTGCTAATTCGTTTTTCGACAGTCGCAACGTCAATGCTACTGTGAAATGCCCCGTAGTACCTGGACCTTATACCGTGGAGCAAACTGTGACTTTGCCCAGAGAAATTCCGAGAGGTCAGTAATTGTTGCAATATTTATCATTTTTTAATATTCGTTCGTAAAAAAAAATAGCAAAATTCTTGGTCAAAGTCCTGGGTTTCACGGTCAACGAGGAAGACATGCTCTGCCTTGAACTCAAAGTCGATTTCATGAAGAGACCATTTCTCAAGCTCTGGTAAAACTCACACCTGTTTTGAATTTTGGAAATGGTTAGATTTTTTGGACTTCACTTGTAAATATTCTGTTTAGATTATGCTAGGGATTGCGCGCTCTGTTGAATACCCCCGCTTTCGCTGAAAAATTCACTCCTCACAACTTGAGTCAAGCCAGCTTTTTGTGTGTTTGAATCTATAACTAAAGGGAGCTGGGCAAAGCCCTATCGCTTACACCAAGGTACTCGTGGATGAGGGAATTTAGCGCAAGCCCAGATGTCTTCATTGTCGTTTTTTTCTTCTAAGCAAATACTCATCGCAAGCTGCACATTGGCAGCTACGTCGTGTTTGGCTATCATGGCAAAAATATGCAGATTATGTAACTGAATCCAAGTTCTCGTTGTTCCCTCTCAATGCCAAAAAGCTCCAAGAAGAAAAAGGACAAGGCCGCAGATTTCTCGGTATGAATCACACATTTATGAGAAAGGGATTTTTACCGACCGCACAGTGATAGAAAGCGAAGTTGAAGCTTGGAAAGGGCAAACAAGCTGCGAGCAATGCCATTGACACCTCATTTAAAGCTCGATGTGATCTTGACAGCCCTTTCCTTGTCGTTCTTCAATTGATTGAGTATTTCTTTAGCGATAAATTTGCCCACTCAAAGCATCACAAATAATAAAAACGCAGACATCCCTTCAACCAAGAGACGTCTAACCTTCGACGACCTTCTTGCACACCTCAAACACTACAGCCCGGGAACTCGGAAAGGTACGCACCCTTCATATTCAAGCTACGCATATACGTCTGACGTTGTTTTCAGATGCGATTATAGGACTCCGAGAACTCTTGGAGGGTCACAACGAGCTTGTCGAGTCGTCGTTGACACCGCTGCTAAACGCACTTGTCCGCCTGATTGGAGATGAAGTATTCCTCTTCACGTCTTACTTGTCTATATGTTCAAGTTAAACAGGATGCCGGCGTACGCAAAAATTTACTATCCTTCTTCTCATGGCTATTTCCAAGAGTTGATGTGGTACGGTGTCGCCATTGTTTCTTGGTTCCCTTGCTCACGCGCAAATGACAGGAACATATTTTACCCCATTCTTCGATGCTCCTTTTATTCACTACTTCCGCGCAAACGCACATCTTTCCGGAAATTCGAATCGACGCAGTGCGATTCCTCGACATCTTTCTGGAATATGTTCCACAGTTGGTAATTTCGGGTTGGCGTGAAGGTGGCAAAGGAAATGGAAGCCGCGTCTTGGAAGGTTATCTGGGGATACTAAATGCGGGAACCAGATTTGGTGAAACTGATGGTGAGTCGTCGTTTGTTCCCTGGCTGCAGAGGTTGAAAATGTTTTCATCAGGACCTTTGAAGGCGACCTCAACGGCAAGCGTGGTTCTAACTCCAGCCGTAAGGGAATTTGTCAAACCGGTTTTTTTATCCTCATTCGATTTTTTAGTCAAAACTTGTCGTTCTTCGATCTCTGTCCACATTTCTGATCCACGCTCTGACGCCCACAGGGGATTTCCCAAAGTCGTGCCGCGCACTTTTTGATCCTTCAAATCCAACTCAAGCATGGTATCTGAAAAATGCGTTTTCTTCTGAAGACGCATATCATACGTTCGAGAGACTCCTACAACCGTCTCTCCAAGCTGGGAGTAAAAGGCATCCAGCGCGAGCTTGGGAAGCTGAGGTGGATGAAGGTGACGACTTTATAATTCCGGCGGGTCTTTGGGCTAGGCCTTGCTGGACACTCGATGAACTAATGAATAGCATTGAATGTTCGGCTGTGGAGGCAGAGGGCCATGACTCTCCCGAAGTCTCCGTGTTGTCTTTCGTCTCGGTACGTCCCCGCGTGTTTCAGTGTCTGTTGGGTTTCAACATCTTTTTCAGCGTATTGCCCAAACATTGCATTCTACCCTCGTTGCCACGTTTCTTGATTGTGCACCGACCGTCTTTTCGCCAGGCAGTACTCCATCCGAGGTAGAAACACAGCTGGTGGTGACGATAGCCCGGATTACTCACACCTTATATGAACCAATATTGCAATCGTCTTTAGCAGGTGGTCTCCCTCATTTTCGCCTCGCATCTTCTGATCGAATTCGGTCAGGCCAAACAAAACGATGTCGACAATTTGTCGAGCCTTGTTGGTTATATGACGCCTTACTTTCCATCAACGGGCGGTGCAGATGGCAAGGTGATTTTGATTGCAAAGTCATTCACTGCCAGTCGTTCACACTCTAACAGTTTGATCGAGCATGCGAAGAATTCAATCTCATATTCTGCGAACTCACGTCCCTACTTCTCAATGCCCCCGATAATTCCTTCTCTAAACACCAGAAACGGAGATCACAAAATCCGAATCCATCCCACAAACGTCCGCAACGAGACCAAGTGTTGTCAAGTCAAACTTCCAGAGTGAGCGACTACGTTATTCGTCGCCTGCGCGGGCAGTCCGACTCTCCCTCACAAATTGGCCATGTGCTTGGAGCTTCAGCATACGTCTCTTTATTGCCGACCATTTGGGCATTGATCAACAAACCTTTGCCAAGAGACACAACGACAAACGAAGTCTTGTGTACTGTCATTGACCATGCTCTCAACTTATCATCCAAGTCTCCATGCAAGAGATTGACTGTCGAGTTTGTTGCCCGTTTAATCTTGGTACGTAACTTCGACTCCTCGCGATTTTCTGCCCGATGGCTTATGGGATTCGAACAGCTTAGCAGCGCTCCACAATATCATGGTAACATGAGAGTTGGAAGAGATGTTGTAGAGGATCAGAAATTTGAAACGTGGCTAACCCACCTTCCTCAAGTTCTTTGGGAAATCGGTGCCAGCAATTTGCTATCGACCGAGGTCGGTGGATCAACTCTTTTTGATAAAGACTGAACTGAAAGGTATGCGTAGACGGTGCTCCGCGTGCTTCTGCGTATTTTGCAGCGGCGATCGAAGCTAGTCCACGATAAGGTGCGCTTGTCTTGTGACCTAGTTAACTCAAACCCCTGAGACGGTATTTCTAGACTATTGCATCACTTGGATCAAGACTCGCTCCATTCTTCAGTATCAGCCATTCAGTTCGAGGACATCTGGCTGGACCTTATCGCAACCTTCCTGCTCAATCCGCTATTCGCAGACAAGCGTTGTGATATAGCCGTTACCATTATCAAACTGGGAAGGGACGTTGGCGGGCTTCTAGCAGCAGTGAACTTGGCAGTTGAAGGCACAGAAGAAGAGAATTACTGGAATCATGTGACGATAGTCTAATTTAAAGCGCACCACTTTGGGAAACTCCTACGACTGGCTTAAGAGTCCCAACTTGGTTCTAACTCTTGGTTTCTAACAACCATGCGTCTTCTCTCCCTCGTCGCTCTCTTCTCGGCTTGCTCGGTCTCTCTTGCAACTCCATTGGAAAACCAGGACCCAGAAGGCACAGTCCAAACCACGGATAGCTGGAGCTGGAGAGTGTCCTAACCTCGTTCAATCATCTCTCTTGTCCCCTACTTTCCCTAGGTATCCCGACCGATCCTATACAAATCGAATCCATTACAATATCTCCGGATCCTCCTCGCCCCGGCCAAGACCTGACTGTAAAGGTCAATGCCCAAGTATCAGAGACAATTGAGGTCCATCTTTCGCTCACCTGTAGTTGCGTTGCTTATCCTATTGACAGGATGGCGCTTACGCCGATGTCACCGTGAAGTTGGGACTTATCAAACTGCTTGAGAAGCATTTCGATCTCTGTGAAGAAGCGTAAGAGACCATCCTGCTCTCTCTGACTCTCCTAATTCATTTTTTGACAGTCGCATCGCCAATGCTACTGTGCAATGCCCTGTAGAAAGTGGGTCTTATACAGTACAGCACACTGTTGCTTTGCCCAGAGAAATTCCGAGAGGTTAGTAAATGTTGTTGTGATATTTATCATTTGTCAAGACTCGTTCATAAAAGAAAATAGCAAAATTTACAGCTAAAATTGTGGGTGACACGGTCGACGATGAAGACCTGTTCTGCCTTGATTTCCTATTCAACTTCATGGAGGGAACATTTCTTTAGCTCTGGTAAAATCCACACCTGTTTTGAATTTTGGAAGGAATTAAATATTATGGATAGATTACGCTAGGCATTGCGCATTATAAAACTATGCTGCTTGAATGTTGCTACGTTGCCCAACTTGCCTTTATTCACAATGATTTACTAGCGGCGGAAGTCCTACAGGTTACTTGCTTGTCTTGGCTCAGTGTTGCCCATAATACATACAGGCAAAGGGTTCCTTACATGAATAACCTCAGGCTACTTTCGCTGAATCATGAGTAAAACTCACTCCTCACAAGCCAGCTTGATACAAATTGGTCCTAGTGTCTTGTGTGTTTAAAGCTATAGGGAGCCAGGCAGCCCTATCGCTTACACCAAGGTACTCGTCGATGAGAAATTTCAGCGAAAGCCCAGATGTCTTCATTGTGATCTTTTTTTTTCTAAGCAAAATTTTTATCGCAAGATTATGATGGCACATTGGCGGCAGCTATATGTAGAGGCATACGTATACGTGGTGCATGGCTATCATTGCAAATTTTACATATGTAACTGATTCCGCAAAAGTCAAGTTCTCGTTATTCCCAAAAGCTACAAGAAAAGACAAAGCCGCAGATTTCTCAGTATGAATCTCTGAGAAAAAGATCCTCACCGACCGCACCTGGACCGCACAGTGATAGAAAGCGAGCTGGCGAAACTTGGAAAGGGCAAACAAGCTGCGAGCAATGCCATTGACACCTCATTTGAAGCTCGATGTGAACTTGACAGCCCTTTCCTCGTTGTTCTTTAATTGCTTGAGTATCTCTTAGCGATAAATTCGCCCACTCAAAGCATCACAAAATGCAGACGTCCCGTCGATCGACCAATTAGCGACGTCTGACCTTCGACGACCTCCTTGCACACTTCAAGCACTACAGTCCAGGGACTCGGATTCGCAGCATCCATACTCAGGTGGCCATATACGTCTGACGTTGGTTTCAGATGCGATTCTAGGACTCCGAGAACCCTTGGAGGGTCAGTTGACATCGCTGCTAAACGCACTTGTCCGTCTAATTAGAGATTCCTCTTCACGTCTTGCTTGTCTATATGTTCAAGTGAAATAGGATGCCGGCGTACGCAAGGGTTTACTATCCTTCTTCTCATGGCTATTTTCCAGAGGGCCAGAGTTGATGTGGTACAGTGTCACCATCGTTTCTTGGACCCCTTGCTCACGCGCAAACGACAGGAACGTATTTTAAGTACCCCACTGTTCGATGCTCCTTTTCGCGATCTTCTGCCCGGCCAGGGCTTATGCGATTTGAACAGCTTAGCAGTACTCCACAATATGATGATGGCAATGTGAGAGTTTGAAGAGATGTTGTACAGGATCATGAACTTTTTGAATCGTGGATTCACCTTCCTCAAGTTCTTTGAGGTTCCAGCAATTTACTATCCACGGAGGTTGGTGGATCAAGTCCGTTTAGTAGAGGACTGAATTGAAAAGTCTGCGTATCTTGCAGCGGCGATCGCTAGTCAACGATGAGGTGCGCGCTTGTCTTTTGACCTAGTAGTTAACCCCTGAGACGGTATTTTTAGACTATTGTATCAAGACTGGCTCCATTCTTTAGTGTCAACCAGTCAGTCCGAGGACACCTTATTCCAACCTTCCTGCTCGGTCCCCTATTCGCAGACTAGCTTTGGATGTAGCTGTCACCGTTATCAAGCTGTTGGCGGGCCTCTAGCAGTGGTTAACTTGACAGCTGAATGCACTGAAGAAGAGAACTCTGGAATCATGTGTCGAAAGCTTCATTCAAGTGGACTACTTTGGGGAGAATGCCAGATTCGTTTCATTGGATTGTAAACTACAATGAACAAACTACGATCTACGTTTTTCGTGTACAAAGCACCCGCCCTGCGGGGTAAATTTTAAACATATGATAGCGCGTACGAGAGACTAGGTCAAGTAAGCCATCGGAATACGAGCATGCTCGAGATGGTACTCCTTGCTTTTCCACACCATGTGACTAGCAATGCGAGGAAAAGAACGCCGCAGACGCCAATGTACCATAGAAATAAAGAAGGGAATAAAAAAAGAGATAACGACGTAAGGGAGCATTAGTTCCAGGTCCAGGTCATGCCGGAGATGCGTCCAACGGAAAAGTCGGCGAGTTGATTGAACGCAGAGGGGGAAAAGTCGAGATCGGTGATAGCGCATCCCTCGCAGCGGTCAGTGACGGCAACAGTGACAGACTTTCCTTGGTCTAAATTTGGTAGTCAGCCACCAGGGGGAAAAGATGGCGGGGAATAAACGTACAGGTCGCAGTAACTGTCCTCCCACAGATGGGGTTGTTGTTGGGGTTTACACCGGCGTAACCTCTGAATAACCTTGTGAGCGCTGCGGAAAGCTAAGGGTCGAAAAACAAAAACGTACGGGTACTGGTCGTAGAGGAGATGGGAGACAGCAGCAATGTAGTCAGTGTCCTTGTTGGTGATACCGCATGAGCCAAGACCGGCTGAAGGGAGTTAAATGAGTGATCCAAGAGGAAAAAGTGCAGGGTGGAACGTACTGGCATAGAAGGTGCCCTGGCCAGTCTGGGTACCGGACATGAAGCTGGGCTGGTTACCAGAGACGGGAGCGGCAACCTTTGTGGTTGTTGTAGGGGTTGCTTGTTTGTACGTCGTGGTTGATTGCTGAGGAGGGGTGGTCGTTGGTTGGACGACGGGAACAGGGGTGTTGACGGCATGAACGACGGCGGGGACGGAGGACGAAACCTGAAGGACGGAGGAGGAAGCACGCTGCTTGCAACGCTTTGTATCTGCACGTTTCCTGATGGGCACGGGGAGAACGTCAAGAGGAGCGGGATCAGCAACGCGGGCTGCGATGGCTCTGTGATGAACGGAGTGCCTTGCTGCATGGGGAGTGGCGAGGGCAGAGGTAGAGGCAGCGACAGAAAGAAGGAGGACGAGGCACTTTACGAAAGCCATTGCAGCGATAAAGAGAGTGAGTAGAAGGGAAGACTGGTTTAAAAAGAGTGTCCAAAGAGTATAATGAAGATTCTAAACTTTGCAAGCCCTTTTTATCTTTGATCGACTTTGCACTTGGCTGTGTGCATCTGTTTGTATTCCGCAGGTTCAACCCCGTTTATTTTCTTCAATCGGAAAAAAAGAAAAAAAATTGCAAGACAAAATTTCTTTCTTTCTTGCATTGTTTAGCCTATACAGCAGAGCTCGCTTTGGTTGCGTACATCTTCACCAGTCCAGTGCTAGCCGTCCTCGCCAAACTCTTTCCATATGCATCAATCTGTCCAAGCAGCAACAAACTCTCCAGCCGGCTTGGCTCCGGGGGTATCTTGAACAACCTTGTTACATCTTCCTCTGGTAGCGGCGCCAATCCCTGCGCAACCCGCCCTTGATTTTCTTCTTTTCGTTTCGCAATATAGTTCTCAGCTTTCCCCCGCTCACGTGCGATCTGTCGGCAAAGGTATGAAAGATTCCCCTCTTCGGTCCGGTAGCTGTCCACAGCCTCCACAATTTGCTCCAGGTTCCTTGTTACACCTGCTATTCCCAGATCAAGCACGGAGAACGAAGCGCCGAGCGCCGATACGGTGGCCGTCGTGGCTGTACTGTCAGGGGACAAGGTCGGCCTTCTTGACTCCGTCAACGTCCCAAGGAACGAGCTCAGTAGTGGGTTCGTGCGGATTTTGAGAGGCACTTCCTCAAGAATAGACGAAAACGTTAAGCGATGGCTAATGAGACTAGAAGGAATCTATTAATGCAGCACGATTTCCCATTGTAAAGTCACCACTCGCCTTGTGGTGCTAAAGTTTGACTTCTTGTATGCATCCAAGAAGGCTGCCGTTAACCGGTATGCACGGAAAGATGCATTACCTCGTGCTGTTTGCGATAGGTCTACCAGATGGGTAGGTGTGAGGAAGAAAGAAAAGAAAGTCGGAAAGCGCTAATCACTTACCATGCACAATCACAATACCACCGTGTCTGAGCTTCTCTTGATGAATAGCTTGCGTATCCACTAGAGATTGATTGAAAAAGGCCCCCAGAGTTGTCGCTTGATAAAATCCTACGACACTGTCGTCCGCCTGAACCTCTTTCAACGAACGCAGCATGGAGGCTTGATGCCGTGCTTCAAACCCAGAATCGTCAATCGGCGTATCCTTCCATAGAATCAATCTACAAAAACACACCAATCGATTTCGTATTTTTGTCAGCCTCGTCTCCACCATGGTGGGGTAGTGGAAATGAATTAGAGATCTCCAGTGTGCCGTCCAGATCAAGTCCCAGCAAAAGGCCATGTGCAGTCGTGGAGGGAGCTTCTCGTGCGTGTTTAATTATTTTCGTCACAACCTGGACAAAATGTATCAGATGAAAAAAGTTGTTTCGGAAACCAAAGGCTCACCATGCCATCTAGCTGTACACATGTGAGAGGAATATCAGCCTCGATGTCGATGACTTTTGACATGGATGCTGGAATGGCCTCATACGTCGGAGTCGGAGCTGCTGGGGCCGCAGAGGGTGCTGGAAGAGATGCTGCAAGGGCAGCGGCCATGGATGTTGCGGCCATTTTGCGTTCTCAAAACGATGAACGACTCTGGATGAACAAAAACCTTGAAGCTTTTGCCAAGCAGAAGCAAATACATATTAGAGTTGGCTCCTCGGGCTCTAATGCGGCTCATGACTTCAAGTGTACACCACAATGGCAATGTCTCGTTCAGCTAGAATAACTCTCCTCTTGACCATCGACATCTTCTTTTTCTTTGTCGAACTCATCGTCGGTAAGCACATCATGACACTCTTCGCATCTTATCATGACTGACCCACACACATTCAGGTTATGCTGTTGGCTCTCTGGCGCTCGTAGCCGACAGCTTCCATATGCTCAAGTACCTTTATTCGTCCTGAATTTCTCCCGCCTCTTATCACTCGCGTCAGTGATGTTATGAGCTTGATTGTAGCTCTATATGCGATCAAGGTTTCTCAATTCCATATTGCTCTACATTTTCACTAACTCTTTGACTCAAGTTAACCAATTCCAACGCCATCGATTCGCGTTACTCTTATGGGTGGCACAGAGCAGAAATCCTTGCAGCGCTTGTCAATGGCGTCTTCCTCCTAGCTCTCTGTTTCTCCATCTCATTAGAAGCTATTGGACG
Source organism: Laccaria bicolor S238N-H82 (assembly GCF_000143565.1). Lineage (NCBI taxonomy): Eukaryota > Fungi > Basidiomycota > Agaricomycetes > Agaricales > Hydnangiaceae > Laccaria > Laccaria bicolor. The sequence goes on along the minus strand of NW_001889872.1, from coordinate 358,079 downwards.
CTTCTTTGCTACTCCTGGTGCGACGTCCGACCTTTCTACCAAATTTGGAACTCACTTTCTTCAGATATTTCTAATCCCAAACTGATCGTGGTTGTTGGCACTCTTGGCCTTGCCTCCAATATCGTCGGATTGTTCCTCTTCCACGGTACCTTCCTCTGTCCTCCTTTATGTCGAATCTAAATTTCTGGCATAGAACACGGCCACTCTCACGAACATCCCCATAGCCAAGCTTCGACCCCTGCAGAAACAACAAGCATTCTATCTGAAGTAGGAACTGGCAACGTGACGCCCACGCAAAAACTAACCATATCCAAACGCAAACGCTCCCTTTCTCATTCATCTGTACTCATGCACTCGCCTACGGAATCATCTTTGTATGGCCACCCCGCAGCGACACGCGCCTCGCTCGTGCAGACGGCCAATGAGATGGCGTCCGCTCGCTCACCATCTCCCACCGCTCGCCGTGCGAGTGTACCCCATCCATGCCACTCGTACGATTTGGATCGAGGGATTGCGTCGGAAACGATCGATGAAGCTGTCACATCTCTTTCCAGCTCTAACGAAGGAACTCCCCTTCTTCAGCATGAGCATGCTGAGACGTCCCATGTTCATTCAAACGGGGATGGACACTCTCATGCGGGATCAATGAATATGCGAGCTCTAGTTTTGCACGTTCTCGGTGACGCGCTTGGAAATGTAGGTGTCATTGCGACTGGACTTGTTATTTGGAAAACCTCGTGGCCATTCAAGTATTATTTCGACCCGATAATCAGTCTTGTGATCACGATTATCATCTTTTCTAGCGCTCTTCCCCTTGGTAAGTAGAGTTGGCTCCCCCTCGACCTGTCCTCCCTGACCGTTCATAGTTCGCAGTGCATCGTTCATTCTCCTGCAGGGCGTCCCCTCCACAGTTTCACTCGATCAAGTGAAGGATGCTATCCTGGCCGTTGAAGGCGTCCTCTCTTTACACGAGTTGCACGTATGGCAACTTTCTGAAACTAAGCTTGTTGCATCAGTACATGTCTTGGCTTCTCGAAACCACGACTTCATGCCCGTGGCAGCAAAAATACGCAAGGCCCTCCATCATTTAGGGATTCATTCAAGTACGATCCAACCAGAATACCACGGCTCTGAGACAGAGTTACCGCAGGATCGGTTCAAGGTATGTAGCTTCGCCCTGCTTGATACTTTGCATCTTCACTTCATCACCTGCCCCTCTCAGAATACGGAACACACATCATGTTTGATTCTTTGCCCGGCGGATCAGGAATGTGATCCATTAGAAAATGCTTGTTGTCGTGCGTTTCTTCCTTCACTCACATCTTGCACCCTTGGTTGTTAACCCGATTTTCAGCACCAGCCGCAGTTGACGTTTGAAGGACACTGAGTGCTTTGATAAAACCATGTTATTATTAGTTTCATAGTTCAGCAATAAACATTGGAAAATTAGCAGTAAATGACTGGGATGCCACAAGTCGCTGTACAATGTCTTGAGAGGTAGGACTACGCCTTTTACTACCTAGATCAGCAGCCAATCTCCGAGCCACCGCGGAACTTGCCTGTCCAAGCAGGACACGATCATTTCCATATACCGTGGCCATCGCGCATTCCAGGTGCAAGGCCGCTGACAGGACGGAAGAGATCACGGCCACGAAGAGCTCGACACTGATGTTCTGTTCTTGTGCTTGCTGACGATCGGCGGCTGCGATCAGAGAGGGTAATACAAGATGCATGAAAATGGGAAGCAGGGGAGGGACGTTGGAACATCGCGGCATCGTTAGCACAAACGTCGCAATTCGTTTGCAGGACTCCATTTCCCCAAGCTTGGCGGACTCGAAAAGTTCCATCCACATAATCTGCAGGAATTTGGTTACCGGAATCATCCGAAGACAACGCTCGACATCCAGGACTGGTGTTTTGTGTGAACGTGCTTGTAGAAAGACATTCTGCAGTGCCCTTTGAGGGTCTTGTTGCCAGATTTGTACCCGAGAATTTGGGTCATCTAGAAATAGCTCAGTTGAGATAGTTTTGTATATCTGATAAGGTCACTTGCTGTCGGCTTTAGAACCGCTGGCGTTTCGGACGGCCCGTTGCATCGCCCAAACATCAATATCAATCATCGATGTTGTCGCTCCATTCCCCAACTCTGATAGAAGTCTCAATATCTGAGGACTGCACAGGGCAAGCACAGGCTGAGGGCAGGACGACGACAGTACGAGGGTTTGAAGGATCTCTATGTGGATGTGAGCAGATAACCTGAAGATAGAGATTATCAGTCCTGCAATGTTCAGGAGTTGACGTCCGTACCCTTTCAATAGTATCTCCTGAGAAAGTGCTTTGATCACTCCTACAAGAGTCCAATTCAGCAGAGGTCCAGTGAAATATGACACCCCGTTGAACAGAACGTCCTTGTCTATTTTCTGAGCCGAGGCAGCCTTTATAGCCTGCGAAAAAAGTGTGGCTGATATGCGCAGAAGAGTCTTGGGTTGCGTGGACCTTTCAAAGTTCAAACATGGGATGATGAAGCTTGACGAGAAATCGGTGAGCTGCAGATGCGTACCGTAGGATGGTATCCTCTATACCCTCGCTACTGCTGTCGAAGATGGCCTTGAACCAGCCGTTGAACGATAAAAGCTCGTCCGGGGGTAAAATTTCAACGGGATATACTGTAAACGCAGACTTGAGAAACGCTGCAGAAATGGATCGTCCATCCTTGGTGAACGTCGTCGTGTCAAACTAATAGCGACGCTTAATGCACTTGAATGGCTGTCAAAGTATTCCTCTTTACCTGAAAATGCGCGAGGGTGTACTGCACAAAAAGTACAACATCTCCGAGATGACTGACAGCGGTTTGAGGATCGCCTTGAGATATTGGTCAAGATAGAACAAGAGCAATTTCGATTATCAACCCACCAATTGTTTCGCAATCGTAGCTATCGAGGAACAGAAGCGCGTGAAATAGCAAGTCGGATATTTTGACATGTAGTGCAACAATATCCAAGGCAATTGCGTGTGTATAGAGCAACTTGCACAACTGACCCAAGGATTCCACCTCGACGGCAGCGACAAGGGATGAAAATTTCTGCGGCAAGTAAATCAAATCAGAAAAAGACAGGTGTAAAACAGCTATCAAGAACCTTCAAAACGAAATTTCCAAAGGTGGTGTGGCTCCCAGCATCACGCCAGATACGATCGAGCCAGGACTGCGCATCGTTCATAACCATGTCTGGTGTCAACCTTGATTCTAGATACAACTGACGGTACTCAGTTAAGGATGAGAGGCATACGAGTCCACTCACCGAGAAATCCATGCTTGTATCATGGGTATCCGACAACTTAGACATGTTTTCTTTGGATATTGAAGGGTCTAATTGAGCGCCCATATTCTTGTCAATTAATTCAAGTTTGACGAATTGCTGCAAAAATTCCCGAGTGAATGAGGAAGGCCTGGGAACGTCAGACTTCCCCAAAAAAACAGTGCAAATGAACTGACATATTCTCTTCGGTGATTATATTTGATCCTCCTCCCTCAGAGAGTGTGTGATCACATTGAATAATGACATCATGCTGCTGGAAGACGGATACTAATCCAGAGCGGAGTCCACCTCGCTGGCCATCATCAAATTAGGGGTTGAACCAAAGGGTAATAGATAGAGCCCTACCCAGTCAGAAACCATCGCGTGATCGGCACTGACGACTGCTTCAAAAGCACTGATGAGATTTGGGAGCTTCATTCAATTTTAGAGGGTTTCATTTAGGATCCAATAAGTACTCACTCGACCAACGATGAACGCTTTCCAGATCGTGCAATCAGTAGGATGTTGGGTTAAACCGATGAAGGCAGATAATATGAGTTGAGTGTAAAACACTGTCGGCGTCCAGGATGACCACCGGAATATGTAAACGAGCAGCGTCACAACACCGGGGGTGTTACCTGCACCGAATTCGTGTGCCCTGTGGGATACCTTTGACATTTGAGACCTCAGCAAAATATCAATGCATAGAATAACTACCAGATAGTGATGAACAAGACCTAGGGTTATTACATCGGTATCCGAAGCTGGGCCACCTGTGTCACCCTTGCCAAGGGCGAGCTGAAGAGATTGCATCATCTGGGCCTCCCTCGCAACTTTGGCATCGTCCCCAATCAACAGTCCAAGCAGTATGGAGAATGACTCCAACATTTGCCTCGTCTCAAGGTTGAAACGGAAGTTATTCAACAAATCGTTGACATCTGTAAAGCTGACACAGGCTTGGGCAACAGAAACCTGAGAAAGATCTGACGCGAAGCATAGTAGGTGGCGCACAAGTTCCTCCGTCCGGCTTGCGAGTTCGTTGTGATGCTGTGAGATCGGAAGGGTGTGCACAGTCCTTAACAAGGCCAAACCGTCTTGAATTGTTTGAAGAATCACAATCTGAGATTCTGAATAGGGAATCAAAGAATTTGCCCCCTGTGAATCACTCCTCTTCTGTACTTCCAGAGCGATTTGACAAAGGTGATCCAAGGTAGTTGGGGTGTCAAGCTCGGGGGATCTAGCCGCCTGCAGCAAAGTGGATACAAAAGTGGATAGAGGCAAAATTCCATCCTCTATTGCACACTCCAGATATTCTTTTAAGCCTGGATTTCCTGGGTACGAGCGATACAACACGAGGACCGAGTCTAAGCAAAACGCTTTACTATAGGGCGGGTAATGAAGAAGCTACTTGACACTCACTGCTAAGATGACTCGCGACCATCTCTGGACTGTCAATTGGCGGAAGTTTCGAAATGAAAAGCTTGCAGAGGCTAATCCACTGGGGAATGCAACGGGTCAAGGAAAGGTACTACTGAATATTATTTCGGAACCTTTGAAGGAGCGACGCCGCATTGGAAACAATTTCTCGTGACTTCTGCAAGGGACATAACGATGGCGTACCAGCTACGTGCAAGGCGCTGATGAACTGGAGGGGAAAACCAAGTACACTGTGTGTTATAGAACCTCCGAGGTCACGAGACCAGCCCCTGCAGAATTAAAAATACATGTAAAGGCGGGGAAGCAGTAAGCTACTTTGTAGGTACTCAGACGCCCGTGGCACTAACAACAAATGCATTACAACGGCCAAGGAAAAATTGCTTGAATGTCAAAACGCAATCAGTAGACGGTGGTAAGTGTAGGTGTTACTTAGCGACTTTGTATCGCAACTACAAAGCTGGTGTTGAGCCTCGCCGTTGAGCTCTAACGATGTGAACGATGAAAAGATGGAGCGGGACATGAGGCGATGATCGAGAAGAAGGGAAGGAAAACACTTATGCTCTATGTAGCCCAAAGATGTGGAGTTTCTTTGCCGTGCGCCTAGCGACCAGGGGTATCGCGTCAAGACAGCATCACAGTGTTACAAGAGAGAAGACAAAGAACTCATAAATTTTGTATCCTGTCCAAAATAAGTGAGCAAAAGAGTATGAACATGATTGATGCACCATACACTTCTATTGCGCCTCATCATCCTGAACGTCGAACTTGTGCTTGCTCTTAGAGGCTACCTCAGTCATCCCTTTGCCGCTCCCTGTTACGCCAACTAAAAGAGACGTTTCAGAGGGTTGTCGTGACGACATGGTAATAAACACACACCTTTCCCTAGTGGGTTGTCTGGGGTCTTGAATATGCTCGTCCCAGAGACCCCCGCGATGTGAACACCTTTCTTTTCTGATTTCTTTGCAAACTTTTGCCATGTCGCTTGCTTTTGCGTCTGCTCCTTCGCCTTCGCAGCCTTAGATTCAAGCTTTTTCTCGTTTTTCTTCTTCTTCTTTTCCCTCTCCTCCTCCTCAGCCTTGCTCAGCTTACGTTTATTCGACGACGACGGAGTGACGTTGGCATAATTTGGTGGTAGAGGTTTTATCTCGGAAGCTTTCACTAGCTCGGTGGTGTTATAGCCTTTAAACATGATGCTATAAACACGATTCTCTGCTGCCCCTCCGATAGACGTGATTCGAGCTGGGTACCAAGCACCATCTCCAGAATACTTCGCCAAACATTCGTCTCCAGCAGACCAAGTATGGGAGGGAGTACTTATAGCAGCCTTGCGGTTGTCTGATTTCGAAGATGAGGCCGCTTCGACCAGCGCAAGTGCCTCCTGTGACAATTCAATGAGTTCTTTAAGTTGTGAACGCAATGAAGCGAGTTCAGCATTGGATGGGTCCGTGGATAACGCCAGTTCAACTTGAGAGAGTTGGACTTGATAGGTCTCGAGATCGGTCTTATCCATTGAAGAAACGGTGGAAAAAGGTAATGACTGATAATGGTCGAAGGAGAGAGGAACGTGGGAAGTTACTTCAATGGCTACAATACAGCAATAGTACATACTAAAACATCTCTCATTCCCAAACACTATTTGAGTCCAACTTCACCTTTTTGTCTTGTTTCGCTTTGCTTCCCTGAGCTCGACCAGCTGTCCGTGATGCCCGTTTGGAATGGTATTTGCGCCGCTGTTGAGTTCGTACTTTGGTCAGGTCCGAAGCAACAATCGATTTGATGTGGTCGCGCCCAGCCGCAGCTTGTCGGACGGGCGATGAGGCCCGCGACTGAGGGGGCGACCTTGAAAAGGACCGGTTTGGTGCTTCTAAGAGATTTAAACTTTCCACCGTTAAATCCACTTCATCAGCGAGAGGAGGATCCGCCGGTGACCCAGTGACCAACACCTGGCTGGCTGTCTTTTCCTGGGCATTCTTTTTCGTCTTCTTGACCTCAATCTCGCCTTCGATATCGGCGTTTATGCTGTCTCCGTCGTCGCTGCTTTCTTCGTCGTTGCCTCCCTCGCTGCTTTCTTCTTCCTCCTCCTCCTCCTCCTTGTCGTTCACAGCTTCCATGTACTGAAAAGAGGATCTATCGCAGGAACACAGAGAAGGGAAATGACTGACTTCCTCTAAAACTTTCATTTCTCTCTTTCCAAACCCGCTGGCTTCCACCATTACATCTAACCTGAAATCGTCGCCTTCTGCTCCGTCAGATAGTACCTTGCGGAATCTTGGATAGAGGGCGCTTTCGTAGCGAAAACGCCTTGCGAAAAAGGTCCGAATACATTCGACGTCTCGGTTAAAGTACCTGAAAAGACCCAAGTTAATATGCAAGCTATCTCCATCAAAGAAAGATATCTCGCCATTCAGCGTTTGCGTGCGACGTGCTGACCATTTGAGGAAAGTCAATAATAATCGGTTCACCTGTCTCGCGTCGAATGAGTATGTTAAATTCGTTGAAGTCGCCGTGAATCAAGCCTGCATGGGCGAATCGGATGATTATGTCCATCAGGGACGAATACAGCTTCCCCGGTGAGGTTACATCCGAAACCTGTCGTCTAATTGTCTGTTAAACATGATGTTGAAAGAATTGTCAAATTCGTACAAGGGATATGCATCTATAAATTCCATCAAAATACAATGCCTTGCTTGGTCGATCGGCCTGGGTACCGGAAAATTATGCTCGTGCAAGATCTAGAGGCCATTAGATATTCGTCGCTTTGATCAAACTTGCATCTCAAACCTTCATGAAAGCCCACTCCTTTTGAGCTGCTAATCTCGACATATACATCCACGAAGCTGACTTTCTTTTACCCAGATAATCCCGCTTCTCCTTGATAGCGCGGAAGGACACACGACCCAGCCTGGGTCTGTAAACAAAAGGCGACAGTGTTAAATTTCAGGTCCTACCTGTGTAACTTCAGAACCATCTCGTTTCCATCCGAGTCCGCCACGATGTAAATGTCTAACGATTGTCAGGACGAGTGATATGCGAATGAGAATAAACCATACCCGATTCCTTTCCGACTCCAATCTGGTTTCCAACAGATTGCATGGTGTCCCTTTTTGACATTGCACGCATAGCCAAAAAATCGTATCCTCCGTAGGTTAGTCTATAGCCATCATCTGTCGATTTCTATCAATATGGTGATGGGATAGAAGTGAAGTCGTTGACATTTGGCATTTTGAACTTTGGAAACTAAGTTACGTTTTGCCAAGGAGCCAATGAGCTTGTTGACACCGCCATTCCTTAAGCCGGATATCTGAGCAATAAGCACGATTGGAACAACTTCGTGATTTTTAGAGCCCATCTCCACCTGTGTGACCAATGAATAGTGAACTGAAAAAAGAATATCAGAAGACTTACAGCTGTTAAAACACGGAACTCCTCAGAAGTGACATATCTGAGATCAGTCGCGTCTAGCTTCATTGGGTTTATGGATAGAGAGAAAAGGCGAAATTTCACAAGTCCCAATGTCGTGCTTACATAATACTGTCACAGCTGTGTTTCCTTCACTTGTTCCGCTCAGGAAATACAGCTGAAGAACTGACAGATGTCGGGAGCTCGCCTCGTTCGCTCAGCCATCAAGGTATCCTCCATGTTTGAGGGTTTCTTATCAAATTATTGCTATACTGACCGAGGAGCAGGCTGCGTCTTCTGAACTTGCCGAATCGATTGGCGAGCAGCTGGCTTCACCGTGAATATCCTCGATTTAAAATGTAAGCGATCACTCACGCTATTTGTCAGATCAGCCACCACCGGTTTAGAATTGTGCATGCTGAAGATCTTTTGGAAAGCGAACGGAATGCGATCTGGATGATATTTGAAAGCAATATGCGAGCATTGTAGGCGCCGTCACCCTTGGTCCATTCAATCTCAACACTCAAGAGCTGGTAGCTATACCTCGTCGTCGTTTGGCTGGGATCCACGCGCGAAGTGGAAGGAGCTGTTTAATTCATTGTCTCGGTTTTACTTGGCGTATCAAGCTGCAGCCAGTGAACTCATCGGGTTCGCTATGTTCCGGTTTGAATATGAGGACCAGGAAAGCGTCCTATATTGGTACCCCCCCACCTCTCGAAGCAAACATGGGTGCTAATGGCACTTAAAGCTATGATCTTCAAGTTACAAGAATTTTTCAGGGGACAGGACTCGGAAAAACTCTCATGCGACAACTAGCGAAGATTGGCTCTGCGTGGAAGATGGAGAAAGTCATGTTGACTGTTTTTAAAGGTAGTAACAAGCTGCTTCGTAGCAATTTTTCAGCTGACGTGGTGACAGCCAACACAAGAGCTTTCCAGTTCTACAATTCAACGGGGTAGGATTATTTTAAAATAAAAACCGGATAAGCGTGACTAAATTCGTCTAGATTTGTGGTCGATTCCTGTTCACCCAGCTGCGCTGAAGATGGATCTGACGTTGACTACGAAATACTTTCTATGCGGCTTACGTAATTATGATGAATTTATAAATTTGAACATGCTTGGCTGCAGCGTTAATCCCGTGTTACATAATTCCTTTTCACTGCACTTATAGTTCTCACTTTCATGCTCACCACCTCGACAACCTTCCGCGCTCTGCGCTCTATACAGCGCCTTCGAGGGGCACGTCTTGCGTCACACGAGACTCCTCAATTTAACGAACCTTCGGGTTGGCTGTTCGGGGAAAAGGTAATTCCGCAATCATGCAGCAATGGATTAACGTCTGACCTCCGCCCAACATCAAGGCCCCTCCGCCAGGCCAAAAGCGAGTTAAAGAGGACTGGGAAAATGTCTGGTACTTTGGAATGTTTGGTTCAATGTTGTTCGCCACGGTCTTGATATACTATAAACCGGACTCGAGGTCGGCCTGTTGGGTATCTCTCTACTCTGATAATCTAACAAGTGTTATCGCTTTCTCAGCATACAAACGTGGGCTCTCAAAGAAGCCAAGGAGAGGATGGAAGTCCGTGGCGAAAAATACCGATATGAACCGTCGTCATAAAGATACATTCTGTGCCATGATTACTCCAATGCTATCTTAAATACCAAATTTATCGAAAATCTTTGAAGATTCCGGAAGATGTTCCACTGTTCACATTCACATTCTTGTGGACTATGTAATGCCGATCTATTTCTCATGACTCGTAACTGGCGTGATATTTTTCTTCAGTTAGGAGTTTGTCCACCTATGGGAGGTATAAGCTGCGTTTGCTGGGATAAGAGATTCTTCATACCTCTGAAGGATCATGGAGTTTGATTTTGCAGAGCCAGCCTAATCCATCACTCGTTCAAAACCTGCAAGTCATGGTTGGCTTGCGCGTACCTTTGTCCTCTGGAGATTTGTTCAACAACCCAGGTTCCGACGACAGCGTCTCGTTGATTTCTTCGATTGTTCCCGACACAGGTGCGTACTAGGGGGGAAAAAAATCAGGGCAAATCGAGCTCCCCGCCTGAGGTAAAACGCGACGTACGATATCGGAAGCAGCTTTTACGCTTTCCACGGCACCAATTTGGTCTGGAAGTTTAACATTCACTATCGCACTCCTCGAGTCGTTTGGAGCCACACACCTCCTTGTTTAACCTCGGTGCCCAATGCGGGGAGCTCCACAAAAACAACGTCCCCGAGGGAAGACTGGGCGTGGTCCGTGATTGAGACAGTGCCAATGCCAGTAGAATCATCGAAAGTAACGGCTTCGTGTTCGATTGTGTATCTTTTAGCTAAAGAACGAAAGGTGACGATGCCGCACGAGTAAGGACCAAGTCAACCGATACTTACTAACGAGAGTTCGCAAATTCTGTGGCCTAGCCCAAGCCCCGGACATAGACGACTGGCGTAAGAGAATGCTTGAGTGCCGCGAACGGGTTGTTGCTCTCAAGATGGACTGCATTGTGAGCGAAGAGACGGAAGAACGAGGAACGGTTACGCGCGCAAATGAAAATCTGAACGTGAATGTCACTCAGGGTCCACTCTAAGCATTTCCTCTTTGGGTTAGATGGAAAAAGTCTGCTTACAAATCTACCTATGGCACTATTATTATTCCAGCGGGGGCGTACTTTTATTAGTTCTAACTTCTAAGAGTTGGGATGGACAGCGCTTGGCAAATAAAAAAAGCAAAAAGGTCTCCCTGCTTTACTCAAGAATCTTGGTAACAATTCCGGTCCCAACTAAAAACGAAAACTATCAGGAGAAGTTCCAAGAAAAACAGGTAGATCCGCACTTGTTTTGTGTGCCTCGCGAAGAGTAAATCTATGGTGCGCTATTATCAGAAATGGCAAATATGATCAAGAAACTAGAACTAACCGAGTTCCTTCTTCCAACGCAACGTCGAAGTAAAGGTCGCACACAAGCTCAACGTTGTCACCGGGCATGACCTTCAAAGTGTTAATTGAATATATGGTTTGGCAAGAACCCCAAATACCATTTTCTCAGCAGCATCAGGCGTGCCCTCAGGAAACGTAAGAGCAACAGTTATATCGGCCGTTCGGATGAAGCATTGAGGCCTATAGTTGCTCATGAAGGGCGTATAACGACCACCTACCGAGACTTCAATCTGGGCTCGTCAGCGAAGTAAATCAGAATTCACCTTCGTCTTTGGTCAATACCTGAAATCGCAAAATCAGCGGGGTTCAGCTAATCACAATTGTGACGTACGTAGATCTGGGCCAGGAACTTCTTTGCAGCTTTAACTGAACCGGGAGCAGCCAAAACGTGACCACGGCGAATTTGTTCGCGCTTTATACCACGGAGGAGAGCACCCATGTTGTCGCCAGCTTCAGCCTAAGTTAATTCGTAAGAGGGTTCGATGCAATGGTGGCATCTCAACATACTCGGTCCAGTTCTTTGTGGAACATTTCTATGCAAAATTTCAATTGGTGAGACAGAACTATAGAAAGCAAAGGCCCTCACCAATCCCGGTCAGCGTAGTTTTAAAGTTGGCACCAAAACCGACAACTTCTACGTCACTGCCTTTCAGAGCGATTCCGCGTTCAACCTGTGGCATGTTCGCGTTAGAAGAGCCAAATTCCAAGGGCGTTGTACTTACACGACCGGTTGCAACAGTACCACGTCCGGAAATCGAGAATACGTCTGCTCATGGTTAGGTTCTACAAGCGATAAAGGAGGGCTATCCGAACCTTCTATGGGCATCAGGAAAGGCTTCTCGAGATCACCTGGAATGATTATAAACGTGAATGGAATAACAAAGTGAAGGACAGTATATACGAAGAGGGAGTTCGAGCCATTCATCACAAGCATTGACCAATTCCTGAATCTTCGTAGCGCCGATGTCGTCGTTGCGTCCTTCCAGTGCAGCCAAAGCCGATCCCATAATAATTGGGGTTGATTCGCCGTCGAAGTTATACGTGGTCAAGAGGTCGCGCATTTCCATATCCACAAGTTCAAGCATTTCAGGGTCCGAGATTTGGTCAACTTTGTTGATGAAAACAACCAGCCGTTTTATGCCAACCTGACGCGCCAATAGCAAATGTTCACGAGTCTGAGGCATTTGGCCATCAGTGGCAGAAACAACGATGATAGCGCCGTCCATTTGTGCGGCGCCGGTAATCATGTTTTTGATGTCTTGACTGAGATCAGGCAATCTGGACGAGAAGTAGAGGCAAAATAAACCTACAATCAGCGTGACCCGGGCAATCAATGTGACCGTAGTGGCGTGTCGCTGTCTCGTATTCAACGTGAGCAGAGTTGATAGTGATACCTCGAGCTTTCTCCTCTGGGGCCTTGTCGATCTGGCTGTAGTCGGTAAACTTTGCTCCACCCTGTGTAGAAAGAACCTTGGTAATGGCGGCGGTCAATGTTGTTTTCCCGTGATCGACATGGCCTGTTTTGGAGGGGAGGTTAGCCAGCAGAACGAGGAAGTAAGGCATGGAAACGAGCCAATGGTCCCAATGTTCATATGAGGCTTGGACCGCGAAAATTGTTCTGCATAGCCTCTGCAAAGAGCTGCTATATTGTTAGAAATGAATGGAGGCCACGCAGCATACGAGCGCACCAAAGCTGGGAATACCCGACCTGGGGCTACGTTGACAAGCCAACAGCAAGGATGCTGGGTAGAAAAGAATAGTTTAACGGAGAATTCTTCACAGCAAGGGGGATACTACTCACAACGTGCCGCGGTTAAACCACGAGATACAGCTTTGCAAGTTGCGAGAGGCAACATATTCAGTGGAAGACAAACCTTGATTCAATCCAGCAAAATTCGTGACAAGTGGCACACGGCAACGTCCGAACGCACCTGATACCTGAGGTTAGGGTTGGCTTGGTCCTAGATTAGGGTTGGCCTTAGGTTAGGGTCCCGGCTCTCGGTTATTGCCTTCCTCTCTTCACTATGGACCGTCAGGAGCTTATTCGCAATGCCGTCGCCTTCCTTGTCGATCCAAAGGTATTGTGGGCTCAAAACCCTTCATACCATTCTTTCACTAACCCTGCTCACAGGCACAAGCCTCCCCTTTGACCCAGAGGATTCAATTTCTTGAGGCAAAAGGATTAACTCCGCCAGAAATTGAGCTTGCAATGAAGCAGGCATCTGTCACTACCGCAGGCCCATCTCAACAAGTTCCCTATCCCTATAGTCGTCAGCAATTCCCTTCTCAATCCCGTTGGGACTGGCGAGATTATTTTGTCAGCTGATCTCAACAACCAGCGAAACATGTGCTAAAGTTTGGAATTAGATTACGGCGGTCGTGTCAGGCGCAATAACTTATAGCGCAGTTGCACTCTTTAAGGTATGTGGGCTCTCCGTGTTCTTCCCTCGACTGAATTTTAAACACAGAAATATCTCTCCCCACACTTGCAACCCCCGAACTCTTCAGCGTATGAGGAAGATCGAGATGCTCTCACTGCGCAATTTGACGCTGCGGAAGCCCTCTTGAAGGAGATACAGAATGAAACCGCTGCCGTTCGAGCTGCTGTGGAAGAACAAAAAGACAAGATCGACCAGACAACGGAGGACGTAAAAGCTGTCGTGTCTGAAATGCGTGAAGGAGAACTTAAGACTCGAGACGAAATGCGTGAAATACGGGAAGAAATCACCAATGTGCGGGAGATGCTCCCAAAGGTGGGCCGCCGCCCTTTCTTTGTGTATCTTTCATAATTTTCCGGGCCAGATGATTGAGAAAAATAAAGAGAGCCAGACACAGTCTTTGGCTGAGCTGCAACAAGAACTCAAGTCTCTGAAAGCGTTGCTTTTAAGCCGCGGGCCTGGTCTCTCGGGCACTCCCACATCGCCGTTACCGACGCTGGGCCGACCAGCGATACCAGCGTGGCAGTTGGCGAGCCCTCCCAAAGCCAGTGATGTTGAAAGTTCTTCGACTTCACTGGGTACGATATCTTCATCTGTGCCTTCCATCAATGGGAAGGGAAAGGAAAGCGAGGGCCCAGAAAGCTCTGTGGAATCGTAGACTGTATACTTGATTCACTTTATGTTACTTACAAGTTACTTGGATGTGATTATAATTGGCCTACAACGAAAGCAGCTTCCCACGGGTATTTTGAATACAACGTCAGTAACTTGAAAGGACCCGCCTCACCTCCACAAAGCGCACCTTAGCGAATGTCATGTTCAGCCAATTTCGTCAAGCTGTCGAACAGCTAGCGCAACAAGTTCCCCATGGACTAGACATTTCATCGCCGGAGGACCAGCGTGACAGCGCATCGCATCCTCGCTCTCTGGATTCACAGCCAACGCGTTCTGCAACACCATTATCTTCGGGACAATTGGCAGAGTCTGCACTATATTCTCTACGCAAGTCTCTGGCCTCGCAACGATCCGGAAGTCCAGCCGGACGCACAGGGAGCCCATCGTCTTTGCCCGAGAGTAGGACACCAAAAGGCAATCTAGAAGAAAGGTTACGTAGAGCCACATTTGCCATCGGAGAAGCTTCCGGCCCCTCCACTGCACAACCTTCCGCAAGAGCTTCACCATCATCTACGCCACGCACAATAGTTGAACGTCACCCGCTATCACCTTCCTCTACACCGCTTCCTGATTCTCCCCTGCTTACCCCTTCTACCGAAGACACCTTTCAACTCGAGCCTGCGCCAATGTCTCCACCTTCTTTAACCCTTTTGAATTCAGAGGCCCCCCCTTCACAGCATACAAAGTTGAAGGAACTCAATGGCGAAAATCTTATGTCGCCAGAAGCAATCTCCTTGCTCGACGGCGAATGTATTAACTTTGACCATTCCAATATACCCGATTCCACCCTCCCATCGAAGGAGAATCGCGCAGGTGACAAGGAGAGTGACCAAGTTAGGGGTCCACCACTTGAAGAGGAAGAGCAACCGACCTCACAAAACTCTCCAGGTACGAATGTGGAAGATCTTCAAGAACGACTTCGACAAGTAGAGCAACGGTTTTCGGGTGTGTCCTCAACTTCATGCTCCAGCTGTCTCTGTCTTTAACCTCGTCGAAGATGTTTCGACATCGTTTAAACGGCTACAAGCGGAAAAATTAGCTGCGGATCTTGTACTTCGTGACTTGACATCATTGCATAGCATACAAGATACTGCTGCATTACGGGATTACCTGCAAGACACTAATACAAAGGTGGAGGTTAGAAGTCTATGATGGTTGGCTTTCGTATATATCCTGATATGGGTGATGCAGCATTATAGGAGTGAAGTTCAAGGCCTGAATAAGAGATTGGAAAGTGAGTTCGACGTGATTTTCTCTTTTTCACGCTCATTTGGTATCTCAGGCCATGATGGGCGTCTGCAGCAACTTCAAGACACCCATCAATTGCAGTCAACCTCCCAGTCGGAGCAAATAAACAAACTCAAAACGCAGCTGAGTGAGACTGAAGCACTTTTTCAGGCTTCTCAGAGTTCGAACACTCAGGCGGAGGAAACGGCAGCCACTCATAGGTCCGAGGTTGACCGCCTTGTGCAAGAGTGTGAGCGGTTCAAGACTCTGGCCAAGGAGGAGGAAGAGAAGCGAGTGAAGGCAATAAGCCTTCTGAAAACTCTGAGACAGAAACTTGTCAAGGCGGAGAAGGAGAAGGAAGACGCTTTGAAAGAAGCAGCCTTTTCCAAAGAGAAAGAGAAGGGCGAAAAGGACAAGGAACATATTGAGAGCGCTCGGTTGCATCAAGAGATCGAGGCTCTGAACAAGGAAAGGGAGAAAGTCATATCAAATTTGAAAGGTCAGTATGAAAGGGACACTTCCAGCCTGAAAGATCGTTTCGAGAAAGAACTCTCTGCCGTGCGGGGTCAATTAGAGCTAGAAATAGCTACATCCAAGGTAAAGGGTGAAAACGAATTTCTGTGATTCCTTAGTTGATCATGGCCTGCAGAGTATGCACCTCAAAGAATTGTCGTCGAAGAACTCGCAAATATCAACCCTGGAGAATTCGCTTAACAATACAACGAGGGACAAGAATGCCTTCTTTGATCAACTTCAACTACGACAAGCTGAACTAGAGTCAGCGCACACGCATCTCGAGTCCCTCCAACACCAAAACACCGAGTTCCAGTTTCAGCTACGGGAGTCAAATGATCGCCTCGCACTGCTAAGAGAGGAATATGCAGAATTACAGCGCGAGCAAGAGGCAACGGCGAGACAGCGTGATCCCGTCACACCCGCTGGCGATGTTGCGCACCTGATATCTGCAGTTGAGGCCAAGTGCGAAGTAAAGATCTCGGAGCTAAAGCGAAATCTTATTACACTTGAAAAGGAACGGAATGAAGCCGAGGGAGATTGGAGTCGAAAGCTCAGAGAAAAAGGCAAGGAACTGGATGAACTTAAACGCGTCCTGGGCTCTGCAGCCAAAACGCGAGAGACCGACGAAGGCGTGGCCTCCGAACTCCGTGCAGAGGTGTCGCACGCGAAGGAGGTAGCCAAAGTCTTGCGGCAACAAGTGTCGGAGCTGCCCCTTCTTCAAGATCAATTGAGCGAGCTCAAGGTGAGTGGTTTGATCTGTTGATTTAGGTCGATATCGTAAATTTCGAGGAATAGAAATCGGCGAAGGAGCGTGAGACGGAGTTTGCCCTCAAGATCAGCCATTTGGAGCGCCAGGTCGAGGAGGGGCAGAACCGCGATGCTCAACTTCGGCAGAATAACAAGGTAGTTCCAACTTTTTTCGCATGCTTGATAAAATATGAATTCGTTTTCAGACCCTACGTGAGGAGCTGCGCAAGGTTCAGTCATCTGCAGCGCTACTCGAACGACAACGAAACCCCGGAGTGGGATACTGGACTACACGTGGTAACCCAGAAAACAGTCCTGCCGAGTCACGAAATTCTTTCTCCCCCATTCCGACAGAGTCTCCTTCACGTACCGCGTCACCTGCACCGAGCTCGACTAAGAACGAGGAAGAAGTCAATCTTGAATATTTACGGAATGTCATTCTCCAGTTCCTAGAGCACAAGGAAATGAGGGTAAGCATCTGAATTGCCTCTCACGAGCATCACAATGATCATTTTGGTGCAACCAGCCAAACCTTGTAAAAGTATTGTCCATCATCTTGCATTTTACCCCACAAGAGACCCGGAGGCTTATAGCCAAGGTGTAAACTGCCACACTCGTTGAATTCCAATACCAATATTTGTTCCTCCGGGTTGATCGTCCGATACAGTACATTATACAGATGGTAACATTCCAAATTTAAAAACGAGAAATTTACTGCGAACCAGGTTCTTGATAAGGAGGCAGATCCTCATCAGCTCCATCCTTCTTTGGGGGCCCTCCTTGACTCGAACCTGCCTGCAAAAACCTCTCCCGTTCCTCTCGCTCCAGCCGTTTCTTTTCTTCCTCCGCGCTCTCGTGAGGTGGTGAAACTGCCGCAGCTGCTTGAGGAGTGGCCGTCGACGGAGCTGAGGCAACAGCGGAATCATGCAGGGTATACGCAGCCGCCAGCCTCTTTTTCTCCTCCTCTGCAGACTCAAGTTTCTGAGAACTTGCGACGTTGGAGGCTGGGGGTTCACCATATGCAGGTATTTGCGACTCATTGCCAGGTAGACCTCCACTTCGCGGGCCAGCGAGAGAAGACGCTCCCCTAATATCGTGCAGCGAACCGCTAGCTGGTCCAGGCCCAGATGGCCCAGCAGACACGGGAACGCCAGTCTCTGCAACGGTCGGGATGATTGTTGGGACAGTGATGGAGGTATCGCCAGAGTCCAACGCGATCGGGGTGGTGGCTGCATTCACAACGGCGGGAATTGGTGACGGTGACTGGTTAAGTGTAAGCGGGTTAATAGGTGGCGACACTGCCTGTTCAGGAGGGGAGGTCTGTTCTGTCGGGGGAACCTGGGCAAGAGGTTGGCTGACGACTGGGGGTGTCGTTGGGATGCTCGATTGGAGACTTATGCTGTCCGTGCTGATATTCGACAGCTCGCTGGCATGACTTTCCCCGAAGCTGCGGGTGTCTGAGCGGCTGAGATCAGAACCAGCTACTTGAGGGGGGAGATTGATGTGCCCTGTTTTGTAGTTGTCTAAAGCACGCTGGAGGGATGCGCGAGCTGCTCCTGTTACTTGAGCACCTGTGTACGGACTGGCCTGGTTTGGTGGCAACGTAGGCAGTGCTGCGATGATTGGTGTTGCTGTTTGGGAGAGGAGAACCAACTTCTCGCCGTACTGGAGGGCATCCAATCACAAATGTTATTCTTGGATAAATAAATAAAACCTACTTCACGAAGGGCTTCCCATTTGAGTCGCTCGCTTTCCCTGACCGCTTTGCGTTTCAAAAGCTCGATTTCTCGTTCCAGCGGTAAATCGTCCTGTTCAGCTTTCTTCAGTTGACCCCTGAGATCGGAAATGGTTTTCTCCGTGCCCTTCTGCTGGGCATGCTCGAGACGACCGATCTGATTCTGTATCCCGGCACGGATATTCCGACGTGGTAGAAGGGCTGCTTCAGCATCCCGAAGGGCCTTCATGGAAGCCCTGGCGGAATCAAGCTTGATGGCGAGTGAACTAGCGAGGGATCCCTGAACAAAGTTTAGATACGCAAGTCTGTCGGTCACTTGATATAGGCTGAGGTTGATATTCGAGAGGAACAAGGGATAACTTGCCATCTTTCAGATCCTCTGCTTCAGATTGACCCCAGGTATACAGCTCTTTGCTTTGAGCCTTTGAGTCGCGCGAAACGCTATCGAAGTCGATCGCAACACCTTTTTCTGCAGTAATGACCTTCTGGACTGGAGAGGTAGTCCTAAATAAGATAAATTGAGAAATATCACAAAGAGATATGGACGCCAACTTACGAATACTGCTGTTGCAGGGAGCGAAATTGATGCTGAATTGCGTCGAATGTGTGTGATTTATGACCGCCTTGCGCAGCAGAATCGTTGGCAGATGGTTGATTGGCGGCATCTGGGCTGGTTGGGCGTGATGAAAGATTAGCTGGAAGATGAGCAGCGAGTGGCGAGGCGTTGATTGCAGACTGAGCCTTGTCAGCGAAGGAGGCCAAAAAACTGGGAACGGGCATTGTGGAGAGGAAGAAAGGTATAAATGATTGATATCTGGGAAAGATAACAGCTCTTATAAGCGACCCTAAAAGTAGATGATGTCATAACATAGCTCCTAGCAGACAACCGTACACAAGATACAACATCAAACAACAATCTTCTTTGGCTTGCCCTTTTTCTCCGAGTCCTTGTGCGACAGGAACTCGACCTCCGTCGCCAGTGGCCCAGCAAGCTTCGCGCCCTCGGGGTATCCCAATACACTGATTTTGAAGTATTTTCCAACCCCCTCAATTCTCTCCCGTAACCCATCTTCGTCGGCACCAGGTGCAAGGCGCGTCCATATCGACAGTCGATAAAACTGCGGACGCGTAGACACGATCACCCCCGTAATCAATGACTGCGACCCATTCTCCGAATCTGTGGGTGACGGATCAAACGTTTCGCCTATTGCAGCAAGCATCTGAGCGTGATGTCAAGTTAAGGAATGATGCACGACTTGCTTCACTCACGGTATACAGCCACATCTTGTCAACGTTGGGACGATTTTTGTCTTTAGGCAATTGAATGCTCCATTTCCCTCCATTCTTGTTCGCCTCGTCTTCCCATGCGGGAATAATCCCCTCCTGCGATGCACAGTCAGCAAACAAGATGTCTCTTACAACTGAGATCTCACCTTGAACAGATAGTAGTTAGCCTTTTGCGGCAATTGAGACGGTGGTATAATGTTATTGTACAAGCTAAAGTCAGGGTCAGTGATATTGAAAAATCTTATCGTCGAAACTTGGGCATACCCCCAGAATTCCTCGACACTATCGAAGCTGATGACACGCTTGATGTCCTCCATCCAGCCCTGGGCCGCAGCTGCACCAGGAGTTTGGGGAACCGGCGTCTGTGGAAATGCGGAGACAGGCGTCTGGGGCATATTTCGGCCCTTGGTCGCAGGGGAGTCGAACCAAAGTGTCCAAGGCGAGTAAAGGGGATGCTGCGAGATGATAAACAATATAAACGTCCCGTGTCACTTTGGTGACTTACCTTGACATTAAAGTTGGTAGGATCACTGAACACAGTACGGATACCTTCGGCTTGAGCTTCCATATTCACTTCTTGTATTTCACCAGGCTCCAGACCCTCCTCTGCTGAAGTGAGGGTTGATGGTGGCTGATCGGCCAAAGCAGCAGAAAGCGCAGCTCTCGAAGCCTGGAGAGCAGCCCCCGACAAAGAAGAGGTCGCCATTCAAAGTAGAGACAGAAAATCAGAAGATGCAGAAAGAAGAGTGAATCAGGATGGATAACAGTCAGAAAAGAGATAGGGTGAATCTAAAAGAAGGAAAAAGGAAATAATGTATGAAAGGGGCCGTCGCAGGTATTGAGAGCGAGAAACGGGCTGGGTGTAGTCTGAAGATTTGTTCGTCGTCGTTTTTACTATTTAGTGAGAGTCAATAAATCCAACAAATGTTCACGTGACGCCAAATGTAAATTGTTGCAACTCCGCTTATCAGATAGCAAGTGTCTCCTTGACTCCCATAGTGCTCATGGACAAATTTCATGCTAAAATCGTCGCTGCCGCGACTGGGTCCACCTTGACGGCATTGACCAGTGAGTAACTCTTTTCATTTTTTGTTCTCGCTCACTTGCGAGCCCGTCTTCAGTGACACCCTTTGACGTCGTGAAGACCCGGTTACAGACACAACCTCCACAACTAAAACCCCTTTTTCCTCGACCTCCGCCTAATACTTGTTGCCAGCCCAGCAATGTGGCTTCCTGTGTGAGGAATATGTCTTCGCTTGCAAGACCAGTAGGGGAAGAAGTGGTTTGCGTGTGGGAACGGGGAGTTTTGAAAACTGAGCGTGTCACCGGATTTTTGGACGCTGTTCGGCATGTTTTGCGCGCAGAGGGGATACCTGGTCTTTGGAAAGGTGTTGGGACAACATTGTACGTGATATGGTCTGGTATTTGAGCAACATTTCAATAATATACTACTAGGGTTATCAGTGTCCCGTCAGCGACAGCCTACATCCTAACATACGATCACCTGCAGAAGGTTGTTCTCCCTCCCCTCATACCAAATGATACCCTCGTTCCCCTCTCTGCTGGAATTTTGGCCCGTACAACTATCACCTCCATCATCTCACCACTGGAACTCATCCGCACCAACCTGCAATCAACCCCACTTTCACCTGATAACCCGCATACCCTTCGGTCCGTTCTTACCTCTGTTCGGTCCGTTGTCAGGCAGAAAGGCATTGGATATTTGTGGCGCGGCCTTAGCCCCAGTCTATGGCGGGACGTGCCGTTTTCTGGATTCTACTGGGCAAGCTATGAGACTTGGAAAAAATCTTTTGCGAGACGAGGCCATGAAGGTACAGGGGTGGCCTTTGTGAGCGGGGCAATCAGTGGGATTTCAGCGGCCCTATTAACATCCCCGTTCGACGTGCTGAAGACTCGACGGCAGGCCCTTCTCATGTCAGCATCGAATACCCATATCTCGAGGACTCTGCCCCTCCTTATCCGCGTAATACGCACTGAAGGTTCGTCGGCGTTATACGCTGGCATCTTGCCTCGGATGGCTAAAATTGCTCCTGCATGTGGGATTATGATCGCGTCCTTTGAGGTGAGTGAACTGCGCATACCTTTTGTGTCAATTCTAAAAGCATCTTAAAGGGCGTTGGCAAATTCTTAACGGGGCCACAATCATAGATGTTACAAAATGAGATTATCTACATAATGTCCTTTCCTCCGATATAACCAATCCCCCTACGTAGCTCTATAATTGACCAATTAGATCCAGTAGAAAAGACTTGGAGATGCACATCAAGAAAGTCGGTTGAGTTGCCTGTTAGTGGTCGTCAGTTTCCCTCCAACGCGGTCAACCTCATTAGAGAGGTCGTCCAACATTTCGATTTGATAGGCAATTTCACTACCGATTGCCTCCCCTAGCTGTCTCTGCCGTTGCAGTATTGTTGTGAGTTGGGATAGTTGGTTATCCTGCTGTTGGATCTGAACTTGCTGAAGCCCAACTAAGCCAACATTATCCAAAGGACGTGTCATCTCGGTCTCTTTGGGAGGAGAAGATGCACCAAAGACACGTCGCGCAGGTTTAGCAGCGTGTGAGGATCCCAACAACGCCTCCCTGTCCGATTGCGAGGCAGGGTTCAACGCAAGAGACCCCCCTGACGACAACGGTGCCGCAGCCCTGGCGGATGTTTGACGTGCAATCGTGACGACTCTACTGAGCTTTTCACAATCGTCCTGCAGTCGTGCGACCATGTCCGTCCGCCGCTGCAGCTCGCCCTCGCTCATCCCAGCCACCCCAAGTTCCTGCAAACCTTTCCCCAGCACCCCAATTCGTGCCAGAACACCAGCAAGCTTCGACTTTGCGGCCACGTTGCTTTTGTGGGATGCGCCAATGTCTCCTCGATCAGAGAGGGCATCTCGTTTATTGATCTCAGCCCAGACATCCCGAAGCCGGGATTGAAGCTCTAGATGTTCATCTAGCCAAGAAGCTGAAGTCAATTGACTCGCTTCGCCAGCCTGCTGTTTGCCGACTGGTATGCCCAAGAACTGCTTGAAAGCGAAACTCTCCCGCCACTTGTCCTCCTTGGCGCTGAGGATGGCTCTGAGGTACGTTTCTAGCCCTACTCTCCGTTCATCGAGTATCTTGATATCTGAGTGGGAGCGGAGAATTGCGAACTTGTGTTTAGGAGGTAGGACACAGGGTGGTGGTGATCCAGTTGATCTTGAAAGGTCTGTGTGTAGATCGTCAAACTCCGAATACCTTCTCCACATCTGCCATGATCGAACATTTGCTTGAATGTCAATGCGATACACGGTGTGTGGTTTGGGAGATGAGCGTTCTTCGTAGCCACGAATGAAGACAGCTTGGATGGCGGTCATGTCAGGAATAGTACATAATTATTAGTAGCTGTAATACAAAAGTAGTACCCTTCAAGTTACAACCAGAAAACTATGACCCATATTTCGAACCGCCAACAATCACGAACCTGGCTCCAGCTATTGCGTACCACTGAAAGATATAGCCAAAAATCCACCATCCCCATCCTCGCCCCTTCAGAAATTTCACAAACCCAGGAAACACATCCTCCGTGATATCTTCCAGCACTACATCCACAAAGCCGATCTGCAGCATGTCTTGAACATACTCTTCCGTTGATATCATATTGGCAGAAGGCATCACTCTCAACAGCGACGTTATCAACCGTGTTTTCAAGCTTTTGAGGGCTGACGGTGCAAAACAGATGTCAGCCAGCGCAATCCTGCCCCCGGGGGCAAGCTTCTCGAAAGATTGGCCGAGAAACCTGCGACGAGTGTCAAAATGATAGGCACAATCTAATGTGAGTATCGAGTTGAAGTAAACCTCCGATTCAGGGTGCAGAGGATGGCTTTTGTTACTCTCATCACACACTGCATCCGCTGAGTAGAGATCGACTTGAATATTTTGCTTCTGGAGTTTCATGATTCTGCCCTTGGAGCGTTCACAATGAGTCTCCAGCGACGTGACGCCAACGAGCCGCGAGGGACGAGGGACAGAGTCATTTGAAAGGAGGAGGACAAGAGATTGGCCAGTCCCATATCCAACATCTATAGCTTGAATATTAAACGCTGAACAAAACTACTACAACCCAAATATTACACACCTAGCACTTTGCCGCCCACCTTCAGCCGCGCTTCTGAAATTAATTTGAGCGCAAGAGCTATAAGGATATGCCTGGGGTGAGGATGTGGGTAGAACTGGCGTGATATTTCAAACCTTCACAGGCGTCTGGGAAAACGTTGGCTTTCTACTGACTGGTTTGTCAAAAAAATGCGTCGAGCAAAAGAGAAATGGAAATGAACCTTCCAATATCCCATATTGAGCCATTCTGTACGCGGAGGTGTGTTTGCATCTTCGTGCGGTAGTTTGTTCAAGGAAAGGTGAAAGAGGCCATAAGGATCCGTTGCCCCCAGAGACCAAAAGGGAAGGCAGACCGCAAATACGGAAAGGGCAAGTGAGAAATATAATTGCTTCGCATTTGAGTCTGCAAGGTACTTGAACATTGCGACCACAAAAATTACGCAACCGACAATGGGTGAACTAGAGTGTTTGTTCATTTGGCTGAAAAGAATACTGTCAGTTGTTCATCTTTCACACAGAAAAAGAATGTATGGAGAACCGACTAGAGATCTTTGGCTCCTCCACTTTACTTGCAAGCATATCAAATAGCGATAAGTGGGCTTTTGTCATCGTGCCAATAATAAACGGCATAAAGATACAAACACCCTGTTTTGTTTCAATGCGTACTGGATCGCCGAGAAGGGTGAACATACCTTGACAACGATATTCTCGCTTACTAGAACTGTCCCATCCGATTGTTCCACAACTGTGAGTTGATTTCGTAAACTTGTTCCAGCGTTAGCGTCAACTTCAGCAATGAAGCCGTCAGCCATGACATTCATGTCGCATTTGAACGTTGTGGACGATTCAAAGTAGCCAAGAATCGGGAGTTTTTCCGTTACTGTGAACGACGATGGGCGAACTGGATCGGGAGTGACTGCCACAACAAGAGGGCTGAGCCTAAAGAGAGTGTCGGGGTTCTGTAGGATGTTGAGGACATCGCTTGCCGAGGCCCGTATGCTCCTCTGTAAATGAACTGAGCGACTAATGATGAACGGCCACATAGTGTTTGAACCAACAACAATCTCGTCCCAAACAACTCTTATGCCCTCTTACGCCACAGCATGGCAGCTCAGCTCCCAGAATGCCATTCAATAAGGATCACGAACCACGGGAAGATGAAATCATGGGTTTCATTCGCCTTGGATCATCTGGAGGTCGGTTCACGGCATTCGTAAAAGGATTTGTGTTCACCTTTCGCAGCGCAATGATAAACCTGTTGTTCTCCACACGCTACCATTGGTCCAAACTACAAACGAAACCGAGAAGACTCAAGGTGCATTATCAAACGCGACCACTGTCATTCCACGTTTGGTGTCTGTGGTGGAGATAATCAAGCGCGAGTATTTGAAGTCCCTGGAGCTGAAGCAGTCAACCAGGTTGACTGGGTTGCATCAATACAATGAGCTCGGCTGCTTGGAAGACTTGGAGGCTGAGGATAACCGAATGGAACAGGATACGCCACAGGCTGCAAACGAGGAGGCACGAGTGCAGAACATCGTACAAGCGCTGGGGGGGAAAAATCAGTATGTGACGCTGGTCTATCTTCGATCAGTCAACTCATTTCGCTGTTCTTCCTCTCCATTGACGCAGTGTGAGGCAGAAACAAACTCCCTTTATGCGCATCACCCTTTCAACGCAATCTCTGCCTGAATTAAAGGAAAGGGGTGCAACGTATCAACCTCCCCTGATCA
Organism: Laccaria bicolor S238N-H82; assembly: GCF_000143565.1. Classification (NCBI taxonomy): domain Eukaryota; kingdom Fungi; phylum Basidiomycota; class Agaricomycetes; order Agaricales; family Hydnangiaceae; genus Laccaria; species Laccaria bicolor. The sequence continues at coordinate 332,545 of NW_001889872.1, read as the reverse complement.
GGAAATTGTCAAAATCTGCAAAAGCACGGGCGAAGAAACGAGAGAAAAAAGCTTTAGAGGTGACGGATCTGGAGAAGGATGGGTAAAGTCGTACTTTGGCCCCCACAGAAGGGAATAGTGGATCCGCATCGAGGTTTGGTATGTCCTCAAGCTGTCGTCCGCGATACTTCCCGCCGGATGCTGGACAATGCGAAAGGTTGCCTCGTTCTCGACCAACCACGAATTGCTGGATGGTGAGCTGCGTATGTCAGTACTAAACTATGGAATTTACAAGTGGTGTATATACAAATTGGAGGTATCTGGCTCTAGGAAAGTAGAACATATGTACATGAAGGCAAGAAAAGAAATACAGCCTATAACGGCAAAATAGGTCAAATCAGCTCTACTCCCTCCCCAATGTCTACTTGGCCAATGACGTATCGCAGGACATCGCTCAATGTAATGATACCCAATAGCCTACCTTTCTTTCCTCCGCGCTTCTCTTCCTCCTACAACGACGCTGTTAGATCAACATGAACAACATCGCAAATATCATAAAGTACCTCTCCCTCAACGACAACAAGGCGATGCACTCGTCTTTTCTTGATGAGTTGCAGCAACGTTCCAAGAGAATCTGAAGCAGTGCAGACGACAACGCCAGGGAAATCAGGAGACCTCTGATTGAGAGCCTCCGAGATTTTGAGATCTAAGGATTGGTATGCGCCTAGCCGGACGAGTGTCTAGAAAAATCGAATAAAGGCGGGACACTAAGAAACAAAGGGTGCGCCAACTTACGATGACATCTACTGTCTCATAAAGGTTAACCACAACGCCCTGCTCATCAATGATGGGAACGGCGGAGATCGAGCGTTCGGAAAACATATGAACAACATCAAAAACAGGGGTATTGAGACTGGCAGTGGCAATTGGATGGTAAGGATTTTGGCCTTCACGTAGTTCCGAAGGAGGTGAGGCAACATAGGTTCCGATTCTCAGTTTGCGCAATGATTGATGGAGCTGTTGGATCTCCTTGTGACACTGATTGGAGAGTTGTGTGAGTTGGGCATGGCAATGAAACCTAGTTGCAAGTGACACACGTTGATTGAAATGAACTTGAGCAATCGGTATTGGGTGAGGACAGATACGATGACCTCATGGCCCGTCTCAGTGTCATTGTCAAGCAAGGGTAGCCGTCGCGCGTGGGTTTGGATAAGAAGCTTGGCAGCATCATACAACGTGCTTGATGGATGCTCACGCAAAAGTGGTGGTTGAGCAACTCCCAGTTCACGTTCGATGTCTGTCAAGTTGAAAAGACGTGCATCCAACAAATATAGAGAAGAAAGACAAGTATGCACCTCTCAGGGATTCCAAACGAAATGTCTCGACATCGGTTGCGGCGTAATCGTATGATGCAGTGCGATAGTAATACTGAATGAGATGAATGATGTCCAGAACGGTGAGCATGCCTGCGAAACGGGATTTTTCGCTGTTCCAAAGGGGAGCGGAGACGACGCCTGGGGTGAGATATTAGTGATGAGAGAAGGAACAGATAACAAGGACAAGCCATTGAGGAGAAGACATTGAAGAGCTTTCTTAACGTTGAGCTTTGTGTCGAGGACTATGAGCCTGAAGCTCACAGGGAAGGCATCGTAAGAAGTGTGACACTTAAGAAAGGATCGGATGGCATTGACTGCGGCATCGTGTGATTCTTGTGAGTTGTAGGGAGGAAGATGGGAATTTTGTCGACGACGAGTAGAGCCTTTTCGTCTAAGGATCTTTGGAGAATTGCTAGGCGATAACGTAGAAGACATGTAGCCTTATTATTATTATCATTATCATTACTATTTAAATTATGCTAACGGCTAATCCCGGTCACACAAGTGTCGCACTGCCAAGGGGTTGTCTTCGTCGTTGCCAGTAGCCGCGCGCCCCACACCGACGACTCCCCTTCCACTGTCATGATCGTCTCTGCACGATTTGAAGCTCTCTTTACTCAGTCAACGCCAGCTTATGATCCTCCTTCAGACGGGCCCTCCTCTCCACAGCAGCCCGATGCACTCCTCGTCTTACTCCCTTTACTCATCGTCTTATCCACTTTTTTGTTTCTGCTCCTTACCTTTCTTATCTGCGTCCTTCTCATAAGAAGACGGCGGGGTATTATTCTGGGCGACAACGATGGCCCCGTCGACATGAGTCGTGAAGAACTCATCGAAGGTGAAGGTGGCTTTGAAGGCGTCGAATCACGATGGCTGGAAGGGGTCACAGACACCGTTCGAAGGGCTTATTTACGAGCTAAGGGTTTGTACCACAGTATTCATCTTTACTTGACTTCTCACCTCATCCTTTCATGTAGAATATCAGCTCCAATATCCACCTAATTCTTTGCCGACAGATATCACCCTATCGCAATTCCTCTCAATACAGGAAAAAGGCGTCGCAGCGTGGTGTTTCGAACCAGACTATGAGACTGTGAACTCCCTGCTTGTTCATGCCAGAACGGAAATTACTTTCCTTCCAGATCCTGCTTCCTCGTCATGTGTACAGTCCAACCTCCCATTACCCAAGCTCAATGAAGTTTATTATTGGGAAGTAAAGATGTTTGATCTTCCGGAAACAACGACCGTGGCCGTGGGGCTTGCAACCAAGCCATATCCTCCATTCCGGTTACCTGGGCTCAATCGATACTCCGTTGCCTACCACTCGAACGGTGACAAGTCCCACAATTTTCCTTTCACCGCTGCGCCATTCGGTCCCATACTCAAAGAAGGTGATGTCCTGGGCTTGGGTTATCGACCTCGCACAGGGACAGTTTTCTTCACTAGGAACGGACGTAAGACAGAGGATGCGTTTGTTGGCTTGAGCCGATGGAATCTTTTCCCCACCATCGGTGCTGATGGTCCTTGCAGTGTCCACGTAAATCTGGGACAGGCTGGATTTGTTTTTATCGAAGCAAATGTTAAGAAATGGGGTTTGGCGCCCAGTGTCGGTACGCTCGCCCCACCTCCTGCATATGGTAGCGAACGTGGGAGCATTCTTCTTGACGTTGGAGGACGCGTTCGAGCAAACGCCGATGGCACTCCCAGCTCGTCTTCCCCATCTTCTCCCTCTCGCCGTTCGCATCGTTCACGACGTCCGAGACATTCGGCTAGCTCGGTAACAGCGTCGTCTCCCTTGCGGACCTCTGCCTTTCCGGAACCTCTTCCCTTAACACCGCCCCCACCCATCACTCCAATCGATGAAGCCCCGGAAGATTATTATGAGGTGGAACCATCAACATCCGACAACCCCACACAACCGTTGCTCACAAGAGCGTCTGGGAGCCATGACTCAGAGGACCGAAGTGCATCTGTTTCATTATCGCCAGCGTCGTCTAGATCTCTTTCCCCCGACACAGGTGCGCGAAACCCATTTACCACCCATCGACCTCAGCGTCATTCCCTTACTCACTTCGCCACCTCGTTATCAGTGCCAGGACCTCAGCTAAGTGTGCAACTACACCCCCCTCCTGATTCACCCATGAGCCCCGGAAATCCGCCGACACCCAATCAGCGCGACATTCATCTGCAAGCACTCACCTCAGGACACCGTCGTTCGGGGAGTCAGGGACACGATCGCTCCGCATCTGATGATCGCCTTCTTCCAAGTACAGCACTCTCAAGACGAGACCCTCCAGCTTATTCGCCTCTCGACGCATACACATATGCCGATGGGGTTCACATTGATCTTCCGGCGGAAGTTATAGCAGCGGCTTTAGAGGGTAGCTCTGTTCCTGCTAGTGCTATGGGTCAAAGCAGTAATTCCCGTCCGAACGAGCGACGGAGGACGAGAAGGCGCTGACCTCTGATTTTGTGTTTTTCCACCTTGCATCATTTCGTGGTGAGTTTGGATGTACACCGTTATGATGTCATTTTGACGGATTTACTCTCTCTGCTTTGACAGTATTATGGGATATATTTGATCTGACCTGTTGTAGTAAAATCCCTTCTCTGCATACTTAATAGATATCCATGGCAATACACCAGTAATGTCTAATCAACGGACATTTTAGAGCCCCCCCCATCTTTGATCTTGCCATCTGGAATTACCAGGCCTCTTCGAAAGGTTGCCGCCAAGTGCTGGGAGGTATCCTTGGTTCCCAAGATAAGTAGTTGTTGCTATGCGTAAGTGTGAGCGGGGTAGGTATCAGGTGCGCCCAATTGTTGCTGAAGTAACCCCGCTTCTTTGTTTTCACCTATATCTTGCAGCCCTCCTCCTGATGGCATCTTAAATAATGACAATTGCGGCCTGACTATGACGAGGTCCTTCCCTGCAATCAAGAATCATAAAACTTCTTTCCTTTTCACAGGTCAGTGGGACGGCTACCTGGAGGGAAACTGCGCGTATGCGCTCAAGCTCCCAATTCAATTCGAAACGACACCCTCTGCCCTCTTTCGCTCGGCCAGGCTCTGTAATAACCGATCCACAGGGAACGAAGACATCGCGCGATTTTTGTCTGCCTCTTGGGGGTGAAGCCTCATGCCATTTCTCGCGTGCCATCATTGAGCCCTCGGTCCGATTCTCTTCCCTCCCTGATTTTCCTCGTCCACAACAGCTATGCGCCTCCATCATCCGCCTCGGCCACTTTCCCAGCCATATCCACAACACGAGGACGAGCAGTGCCATGCCAGCCACCATGCCAATTCCAATGTATCGATGGGGTCCTGGTTTTAGAAAGGCTGTTTGATCAAAGTTTTCGCGGTCCGGTTGTTGGTCTATTGGAGAGTTGCTGCCGGGTATGGCACCGGCCGCTGAAGGGATGCAGGATGCGTATCCAGGAGGGCAGACATCGGTTTCCTCAGAGGCTCTCGGGAGGTACATAGCTTAGTGATAGTTGGGGAGCAATTCAAGAGGGTAAAAAGAAGAGCTTCCTCCGGGATGAAGGGTATATGTAGTTGCATAAAGCTCAAGCTAAACTACTTTTAGCTTGGCGGCTGACGATTGGTATCATAACTGAGACTCAGTACCGGGCTTCTATTCGGATACACATGTGGTGTGCTTCAAGCTTCGAACTTCTAATTCTTGACATTTGGAGCTATATAGTACCGAGTATGATTCCGAAGTATGTTGTCACGGCTCCAACCGCTTGGGATCTCTTGGGAATAACGACGCACGTCTGATGTTGTTCAACTTCAAAAACAACATCACCACTCGCTCTAATCCGATTCCTCCTCCACCGTGAGGGTTGCATCCCATGCGGAAACCGTCAACGTATGGTTTCATCGATTCGGGATCAACACCTTTCGAACGCATCGCTTCGCAGAGAACCGCAGGGTCGTGGATTCGTTGAGCACCCGAAAGAATCTCCTCACCACGCATGAAAAAGTCATAAGAGTTGGAGAGTGTCTGAAAATAACAACATTTAGCCCACAAGGTCTGCAGCACTGGTAAAGCGCTTACGGGATCTTCGGAGTCTCGCATGGTGTAGAAGGGGCGAAGTGCCATGGGGAATTTGTCAATGATGTAATAGTCGGTATCATACTTGGCCTTGATAAGTCTCCCCAATCTCTTTTCATTTTCAGTACTGTTTAGAGTTTAGATGGTCAGGACGTGTTTTTGCACGTAATAAAATTACACACCTAAAGTCGTCTAGATCCTCTCTACGGACACCATCCTCCACCAAGATATCAACGGCCTCGCGGAAGGTCAACCGCAACGTTCCCTCAAGCCCTTCCCTCCACTTGAAATCATCTGCTGGGAACTGCTTTTGTACAACCCCGATCTCTTTGGTGTATTTCTCGCGGAGGCCCCTAAATATGCTTAAAAACAAGCCATCCAATACTTCCAATACTTCGTGGTAGTGTTCTTCAATCGTCATCTCGAGATCGAGTCCAATAAACTCGGTAAGGTGACGGTGGGTATTCGAGTCCTCGGCGCGGAAAACAGGACCAATTTCGTATACTCTTTCAAAGTCGGCCGCGATCGCCATTTGCTTTGCTAGTTGAGGAGATTGCCCTAGGTAAGCATTCCCTAGGCGATTGTTCGAAATTAGGGCGATGGAACTTGTCAAATCACAAGTAATTACAATCACACCTTTGAAGTAGCCAACTTTGAAAACAGAAGCCCCCGATTCTGTGGCAGCTCCTTGCAGTTTTGGGCTGTGGATCTCGATGAATCCGTGAGAACTTAAGTATTCACGGAAGAGATCTCCAATGGCCGACTGTATCTTAAAAATGGCTTGGCTGGTTTGTGTCTTAAAATAACGTAAGATGGACGCGAATCCGTTTATCCAGTAAAGAGCTTACACGCAGATCGACAATTCTGTTGTTGAGGCGAGTTTCCAAAAGCACACGGTTATATTGAACATCCGATGTTTCTAAGTCGGTATCTGGGCGCGCAGCGTCCTCTACGGAGAATGGGAGTCTACCATCGATCCCAGAGATCAAATGGATCTGTGGCAATGTTGATTCGATTTCAGCCCACAAAAAAAAAACTTACCTGATGTACATGAATTTCAACGTCGCTTACACTTGCGCTCTTGATCGGCTCTTGCACCTTTGTCACGGTGCCTTCGACTAGAATGATGCTTTCATCGGCCAAGCCGGCCGTCCATTTAACCATCTGCTTGGACACCTTTTCAGGAGTGACGGTCAGAAGAGCCTGCACGGTGTCGGTGGTCTGACGAAGATTGAGGAAGACCATCTTGTTTCCTTGGGCTCGAGAAGTCTGTACTCGTGCACGCAAAACGACGATTTCGCCAACGCGCGAAGATAAATCAGCGATTTTATCTCTTGGCCTACGTGGTCGGCTTTGCGATTGATTTAAAGGCAAGGCGCCATAGAAACTTGTAGCGCAGTCCAGGTCGGCCTCTGCTTTTTGCTGGGCAGCAAGTTCCTGTTGCTTTGCAGCTTTTTCAGCGGCGCGTTTCTCCTTCTCTGCAGCTTTGGCTAATTTTTTCAATTCGCTCTTAGATGGACCGGTGTTCTGCGGTCTTGTATGACGATCAGGCTAGGGTATTTGTGGATAAGGAACACTTACTGGTCGGGTGATTGTGAGTCGGACATGATGGAAGTGTGAAGCAAGATGACTAGATAGTAGATTAGATTAGATCCGGATTGGTTGATCGGACAAAACCGTTTGATCGGACAAAGTGACCGCCATAAAATTTGTTGTGATTTTTGTCATGCCCTTGAACTACCCTTGAACAGATACCAGATACCCTTCATAGACTTTATTTTTTATGCTTGCCACTTCTCTTGCCCGCCGTACATTTGGCGTAACCGCTCGTTATGCTTCAACTTGGTCCGCTGTCCCTGCAGGTCCTCCCGATCCCATTCTTGGTACGCCCTTATTTTTACGCGGGTCCCTCATACCTGATAAAGTCCTCCAAAGGCGTGACTGAGGCGTATAAGGCCGACAAGGACCCACGGAAGATCAACCTTGGTGTTGGAGCATACAGGGATGAACACGGTAAACCCTATGTCCTGCCGAGCGTGAAGGAGGTGAGGTGCATTGTATTCATTCAAGGTTCTTTTACTGATGTAATGACCAGGCCGAGGCGCGTTTGTCTGCTCTCAAACCAGACAAAGAATACCTGCCTATCACAGGTCTCGCAGAGTTCACCCAAAATGCCGCTCTCTTGGCGTACGGTGCAGACAGCGAGCCCCTTAAACAAGGCTCTGTTCGTGCGCTTCTCGGGTCATCAATTCTTCTATTGATTACACTTCACCTCTCAGATTTCCGTCACCCAGTCCATCTCTGGGACTGGGGCTCTCAGAATTGGAGGAGCTTTCCTTGCTCGCCACTACCCCAATTCCAAAATTATCTACTTGCCCGTTCCCTCTTGGGGAAACCACACACCCATTTTCCGTGATTCTGGCCTCGAAGTTCGTGGCTACAGGTACTTCGACAAGAAGACTGTCGGGTTGGATTTTGAAGGCCTCAAGGCAGACTTGCTGGCTGCCCCGGAGCAGTCAATCGTACTGCTCCATGCATGTGCCCACAATCCAACTGGCGTTGACCCTACTCAGGAGCAATGGGCACAGATCTCCGATATCGTTAAAGAGAGGAAGCTTTTCCCCTTCTTCGACATGGCTTACCAAGGATTCGCCTCTGGTTCCACGTCTCATGACGCATTCGCTGTGCGCCATTTTGTTTCTGAAGGCCATCATATCGCCCTTGCCCAGTCCTTTGCCAAGAACATGGGACTTTATGGCGAGCGTGTTGGCGCGTTCTCTTTGACGACCACCGACCCCGATGAGAAGGCTCGAGTCAACAGTCAACTGAAGATTGTCATCCGACCCACATACTCTAATCCCCCGTTGCATGGTGCTAGAATTGCGAACAAGATCCTCGGAGACAAAGCCTTATACACCCAGTGGGAGTCGGAAGTTAAAGGCATGGCCGACAGGATCATCAGCATGAGGGAAAAGCTGTATTCCGCGTTGACTCACGATTTGAAGACTCCTGGAGAGTGGGGACACATTAAAAGTCAAATCGGAATGTTTAGGTGAACACCTTTCTCCCCTGGCGGCTGCTAGTGCTGACAGAACCTCTAGCTTCACCGGCCTTACACCTCCGCAAACCAAAGCCCTGGCCGAAAAGGCGCACGTGTACATGACTGCCGACGGACGTATTTCTATGGCTGGGTTGAACGGAGGCAACATCGAATACTTTGCAGAGAGCGTTGACGCCGCTGTCAAAGGCAAATTGTAAAGGATCATTGGACGGCAAATGTTACCAGGTTACCCGGATATTTTACACCGCTGTGGAATTATTAAATTGTATCCAACAGTTTAGTAAACTTCTCAGTCACGAGACCGCGATATAAGCTTTCCATTCGCTTTTTTCCCCTTGACTGGCTTTTTCTCCTTCCTTATCCCTTCATTCTCTTCTACGACGCATGTTCTTGCCTCCCCAGATTGCTCGTCTTCAGAAAATGGCGCCACGCAGCGCCTCCCCAGCTCTGCCTGGTGCATGGCCCTTACACACAACACCTGACAATGACCACACCCGCAACGTTATCTTTGAACGCTTGTCCCAAAGCCAGCCATCTGAACCCCTTGCGGCTGGCTCTGGCCTCCACCACGCTCTTGACGAGCTCCCCGTCTGTGACACAGGGACAAGCACAACTCGAACAGATCCTGTTTTGATTGCGCCATTTCCCCATTTACCTCACGTTGTACGTTTCACGATGAGGCCAGTTGTTTACTCTAACCGCTTTACTTATTTCAATAACTAGGCGACACCACGTGAGACAGCATATATGGCACTTTCGGCTTCGGGATCAACGGATTTTTCAGAGAAATTGACCGGAGCGGACATCGATGCCCTTGTGCATCTCACCTACCCACAGCCAGCCCTTGATTCAGAGCTCGGCCTTGCGTCAAAATTCTATCAACGGGAGGCTTCACACGCAAATTCGGTGATAAACTCTGATTCATGCGGGCTACTGGGTGTTACTTCAGAGCTTCCTGTTCAAATTACGTCATTGACCGAAGCCTCACCGCCTTTGATTTGCACGGAGCAACCAAACCCTGTCCCATTTCCCCCTTCATTGGAAACCGCGATTCAATTGACGCCTTCAATCCAGATGCTTGCTCGACGTTCTCAAGCGTTCCTGTTGGAATTTCCCGGCTCGCAAAATCCCTGCGAGAACTCGCAAATTGAGAACCAGGACAACCAGCATCACGATTCTGGGTCCGTCAGCCCCTCTTCAATGGCCACACCTCATGACCATCTGCTCCCCGTGTCTAATGTTACGTCCACTGATGTAGATCTCCTCGGTTATCCCAGCCTGCTTTCAAGCAACACCGGCACAGAATCCACCCGTGAAGTCAATGGGGGCCTGGACCTCGATTTTCTTTCCCTTCTTTCTCAACCAGACGGCGACGAAGCCTGGACGCTGCTGCTCGGCTCAGCTTCTGAGTGTCTTTCTTTTTCTTCCACTGCTTCTCCGAACTCGGTCTCTCTGCCTCCGGCCTCGTCCCTAAGACCTAGTGAAGAAGTCGAACAACACGTCGGGTTTTCCTCATCATCATCTTCCCCCGATGCTCGTGGGGTAGAAGCTCTGCCCGAATCCGATGAGGACGGGGAAACGGAAGCTACGCAATACGCTGCTGCGCTTTTAGAAACTGCCCTAGCTACTGTAAACACTATAACGGGACCCAGCTCCTCGGAGGATGATGCACTCGCGATCGGTGTTCGGATCCCTGATGCGAATGGCCAACAGGAAGAATCACGCAGTCGAGATAAGAACGCCTCATCACACTCAAACGTAGTTGTTCGGCGCGTCAAGAGGCTCGGCGGGAAAGTCAAGAGATTCTTCTCGAAGAAGCAAACCAAGGGGAGTGGGGATCAACGCGAAGGGCAGCGCCCAGGGCCCAGTATCGCAAGTTCACTAGTCTTTAGTCAGGACGAAATTGTGGACATGGAAGGCACACCCTACGAAGATCAGCAGGGGGGTTCTCCTCCCTTGAGATTGGCAGTACGTTGATCAGCAATTCCAGTTTTACTTACATTGTGATGATATCTTTGAGCAGACCAGTGTCTCTTCCCCTATTTTCACGTCAACACTTCCTCCCCGAATTCCAATATATACCTCAAGAGTTCCCGAAATACTTTCTCCGCCCAGTGGACACCAATCATCGGCTGCATATCAAAATACCATCGCTGCGTCTCAGTCCTCACCACTTGACGGTACCGTTGGATCGATGAATCAACATTCACTCCATTCGTATGGCATTTTTTCAAGGCCGAAAACATTGGCTGAGATCAAATCAAAACGTCGTTTCTCTCTTCCTACTTTCAATTCCAGTTTCCCTTCTTCCACCTCGCCCCCGCTCGGCACTTCTGTTGTCGCCGCTTCTACGCCTCTCACCAAACCACAGTCTACGATGACTTGCATGGGCAATGGAAGCGCCCCTGGAGGACCATCTGCCAGTGAAGTTCAGAGGCCACGCAGCGTAATAGAACCTGTTATTGCCGTTTCTAGCCGTCGGCTATCGCAGCCAGTGAAGAAGAAAATCTGGCAGTCTCTTCCAAGGATTTCCGCACTTCGTAAGAGTTAAAAATTAGACAGTTAAAGGATAGCATGCTATTGACAGCATTTGCAACCCTCTTTTTTTTTTTGGAAAAAAGAAAAAGTATCGTAGTGTTTCATTCGGATGGCAAATTCTATATGTCTAAATCCTCGTCTGGGTCATCGTCGTCGATGTCGTCCGCTGAATCAGGATCGTAGAAAATAGCACCATTTTTGTTTTGGGCTACTCCCTGAGGTCGGCCTTTTTCTCTGAGGTTAGCGCGAGCGCCTGGCAAAAAAAGATCATTTACCTTCGTGTGCGTACGGCAAAGGCACCTGAGCTCGAGACTCTTGTTGAGATGAAGTCAAATTGAGGTTGAACGACAGATTCTGCGTGGGGTCTACGGCTGGTGTCTGTGTAATACAAAGGATCGGCGCAATTCTCGGTTAGCAATGAGATAGACTGTACCTCAAACACTGTTTGCCTGACCCATAGGGACCTCACGCCCTCCAAAGCAGTTAATTCACACGAAACACCGCTGTTAATAGACCAACCCTCCAATGCTCGCTGTACCGCGCGCTTCTTGCCAGAGCATCTCACAAGAACCTCGATGACAATTTCTTCACTGTCACCACTTCCCTCCCCAGTATTTCCGAAGACGAGACGCTCCGCCTCATGAGTACGCACGCTGAGCGGGAGGAATACACCCCAGAACTTGACCTCTGGTGAAGCTGGGGGAGGGGGGGTGAGGTACTCTGTAGCTATATGCTTGAGAAGCGCGGCAGGGTGCGCAATGATATGTGCCAACGACGAGGAGAATGTGGTCTGCACCAGTAATGGCGTGAGTTCCGAGGGATGTGTAACGTGAAGGATGAGACGAGATCCTGAATATGAAGACCTTTCTGGTTATGAGGGGAATTTGTGAGCGTTCAAACATACCCAAGTGTTCCTCGACGAGCGCGAGAACCTCTCGAAGGAATAGGTATGTCTTAGACAACGATCCAATGTCCAGCAGAAGGATGTCCACCGAATCTATCACAACATTGAGAGGCAATGGAGTCTGAAAAGCTGTTGTAGGACATTTAACCGATGCGATCTTAAAAGAATCGGAGAAATGCACCTGCTGAAATTCTCGCAAGTATATCGCCTTGTATGTCAGGCGATGCGTCGTATCCTGGTACGTGGTCAAGGAGATCATGAATTTCGAGATTTTCATATTCCAACCCGCCGAGGAAAAATGAGGCTGGATATTGAAGGGAAAACAGAAGGCTTTTGCGTGAACTATTCTGTGTGGTTAGAATATTCCGAATGATAGGCAAGCTTGTCTGGGCAATGGACGATTGAAAGACGACAAGGGAATGTTTGGGATCATCGATTATGGCGGGAAACAACGCCATTATTACATGTTGTATCAATTACACTAACAAATTCAACCTGTCTTTGTCTTTTTCCACTCGCTCCGCTCCATCACACGAACACCCAACTTCCAACCAAGAATGCCGACCTTGTCTGTATACTGATCCAACTGAAATCCAGCCTTTCGCAAAGCTTCGCGAGTGTAAGACGCAAGGGGTGAATCGGTTGCCTGAACGGCCACAAGAGTGGGGTCATTGGAAAACGCGAAGTCTACTGCGTGGACCAGTAGGTCGTCTTGAATCCGCGCGCCACGAAAGGCCTCATCAACATAAAAGTGGCGGATTATCGCAGTGTGGGGTGTCTCCCCTTGGTTCGTCTTGGCTTTCTTCGACTTTTTGGCACCTTCATCACCCTCGATTTGCGCTGGAGAAGCGTCGAGGGCTATGAGTCCAACGAAGCGGTTTCCATATTCAAGAATCCAGAAACCTGAACCCGGCGAAAGAGTATAATGTTCCGCGATTTGGGTCATGTCAGGTTGGCGCAGCGTCTCCTGCGTGAGCTTTTCAAAATAAGGCCGGTTTATCCTGAAAAAAGCTTAATCAATAAGGAGTCATTCCACGAAAGGGCAAAACATACCAGTCAACAAAGAACATGATGGGAACGGCCATTGACGCTAATGCAGGAAGTGGCCTTAAATAAGACACCCATCCATACTCGGTCGATGCTGGCCACCATTTCATGTACTGGACGAAGATCGCAGAGAGCAGAACCCATAAAGAAATCGTCACAGGGTTAGTGTACACTGGCATGAGGATCAGCAAAGATCAAACAACGAATCTAATAAACCACACACCGCGATTATTCGCCATGGCTAATTGCTCCATATTCGCCTTGCCGACGATGAAGAGGGCCAACTTGCTATCTTCAGCAGCGTAGGGACGAATTTCTGCCGTTAACGGATCCATAGTGTAGTGGGAGCGGAGAGGGGCCTGCGTTGAGGTACATGTTGAGGAACATAAATTTTAAGCAATTTCCATCCATCCAACACACGTTCGTCATTGCTTATGTAACAATCCAGGTACTAGTACTATACGTTCCTCTCCGTCGCAGTCTCCAAGTCCTCAGTCATGCTCGTAACAACAAGATACTACGATGTTCCCACTAAGCTTGACCTCAACGGTCGCCCCGTTAGAATATTCGTCATTTCCCCTAGCGTGCAAAACTATCCACAGGCAAAATTTCCAGGTCGATCTTACCTTTTACATCATGTCCCCTGACCAGAAGGATTGACCCTGCCCAGGCGTAATTGTCTTCAGGTATGTATTCATTCATTTTTCAGGGGGAAAAAACACTCACCACAAGGCATGTAGTGAAATTTACCAGGTCACCGGACCAGTAGAACGCTTTGCAGGTCAGATCGCGAGCCACGGATACGTCGTCGGTGCGTAAGCCAAGGACCGCTCTGCGCGCCCAATTCAACTTCGTGACTAACTAGCGTGTCCGTCCGTATATCATGAATTTCAAGGGCCCGAGGCGATCCCTTACGATGTTGAAGGTAATATTTGCGCATTCATTCGTTCTCACTAAGTTTAAGCTGCACCAAGGCACCGACAGAGGAAATAAGTACAAGGTGCGCAGCGACGAATTACCTCGTACATATAAATACGTATCCCTCACCGTCTCAGATTGAGAAACGCGTCGAAGCGTATGACGAGGCATGAAATGATCGCGGATTAATATTGCCTGACCTCACAAGGATATTTATTTCTCAAGGATGCAACACTTGCGACTGATCTCTTAATGTCCTTGGAAAATTGCACTGGACGAATTGGAGGTCCGCAAATATGTATTCACGATATCCTTTCTTAGATTAACTTGCTACCGTGATAGCCACGGGAATGTGCCTTGGAGGCCATCTTGTGCGTGACTTGTCCGTTTCTTGTATTATGCACGCTGACGGTGAAGCCCAGGCATTCAGAGTCTGTCCACGATGGCTATATGACCCTCTTAACGTTAACACCTGACAGGCTGCGTTTGACCCTCGCGTCCTTGCGTCCGTCTGTTTCTTTGCAACCGATATTCATAGCGCGACTCTTGGAAGGGGAAAAAACGACGACACCCTCGTCCGCGTGCGTAAGGGCGACCTTGCGGGAAAAGGCGAACTTGTGGTAAGTAATTCCAGGCAATTTTTGTTAATTGGCGTTAATATGCGGTGTGCTTGCAGATAATATTTGGAAAGCAGGTAAGTTTTTGTTGTAGTGTATTAAGATGTCGAATCTGAAAGCTTGTCACGCTAGGATACTCATGTGCCACGTAGTGGAAGAGATCTCATCCGCACTACCTTGGAGGATGCGAATGTTACCGCATCGGTGAAAACACTCTGTCTATTTTTGTAAGCTTGCCTGATACCCTCTAGTTTCTGGAAGTCCAAGCTCAGCACGCTTTCATTCGCGACGAACATTCTAAGGGTAGATGGGATGCTGCCTTGACAAGATCCCTCTTCACTTTTATGTTAGAGGTGTTTGAAAGGACAATCGGGAGAGACCTTGGTCCCAGAGGTGGAAACAGCGAGGCACCTGAGCATATCTGTTGATGTCGCTTGCATCTATGCGTACTCCGAGTGAGATGAGAAATGGCTGAGAGTGTTCTCACGTGAGGGCCCAAAGTTGGAGACAAACAATCGTGTTTGGTCGCCCAAGCTCTCTCGCACGGATCCCGCAAGGGGAGGGCCGAGCTCAAGCCGGCACAGGCGAATAGTATGTAATACATGAGACGTGAAAAGCAAGAAAAGGAAGAAAGAAAAAAAGAAAAAAAAAAGAAAAGAAAAGAAAAAGAAAAGGGTAAGTGGTAACGGTGGGTGAAAAAAGAAGATGCTCGCTAACGAGCTCTATGTGAGTGGTATGAAAAGATGAGGGCACAAGGATGTGTAGGTGAGCGAGTCATAGTATATATGAAGACGAGACAAAGAGAACACGAGGGAGGGACAGGAGCGAGGCGACAAAGCGCAAGTGATAAGAAAGGATCACGTGTCGCTGCATAGACCCCAGTCAAATGCTTTTGACTGGCTCATTGTTGCGCTTGCACTAATACACAAGTCATCCGCTGTTCAGCGTTGATATGCTGGACGATAAATCTCTTTCGAAGGACACTTCATAAACACATGCGTCGAGAATTCCGACGCCAGCTTCATTATCATGAGTACAGATGAGTTGATAGAGCGTTGCAGATGATGACCGGTATGAAGAGAAAAGAAAAGAAATAAACGAGACGTGATGAGAAAATGATACAATGATTCTACATCTAATTTATTTCTTCTTGGCGGCCTTCTCGGCAGACTTCGTCACTGAATAGGGGATATTTGTTAGTCGTCAAGAAGATGCTAACATGGGGGGAAACATACCCTTTCCACCAGACTTGTCGGTCTTATCAACGGACTTGATGATTCCGACAGCGACGGTCTGCCTCATGTCACGGACGGCAAAGCGACCAAGAGGAGGGTACTCGTTGTAAGACTCAACACACTGGAGGCCAATGACGTCGTTATCTTGGATACAAGAAACAAAAATGGTATTCAACGAACCATAGGCTTGCTGGGAACGAGCTTGACGATGCAGGCGTCACCCGACTTGACGAATTTGGGTGAGTTTTCAATGGATTTACCCGTACGACGATCGATCTTCTCGATGAGCTCGGCGAACTTGCAGGCAATGTGGGCGGTGTGACAGTCGAGAACCGGGGCATAACCAGCACCAATTTGACCAGGGTGGTTGAGGACGATGACCTGTGCGTTGAAAGAGGCCGCTTCCTTGGCGGGATCGTTCTTGGAGTCGGAGGCCACGTTGCCACGACGAATATCCTTCACTGACACGTTCTTGACGTTGAAACCGACATTGTCACCGGGGTTACCCTGCTCGAGCTGTTCGTGATGCATTTCGACGGACTTGACTTCAGTGGTGACGTTGGAGGGAGCGAAATTGACGACCATTCCGGCCTTGATGATACCAGTCTCAACACGACCGACGGGCACAGTTCCGATACCGCCAATTTTGTAGACGTCCTGGAGGGGAAGACGGAGGGGCTTGTCGGAAGGTCGGACGGGGGGCTCAATGGCATCAATAGCATCGAGGAGGGTCTTGCCCTTGACGACACCAGCCTTGGTCTCCTTGGTCCAGCCCTTGAACCAAGGCATGCTGAGTGTGACATGAGCGACGGGGCGATAATGACGATACGAGAATACTTACTTAGGGGACTCCTCCAACATGTTGTCACCGTGCCAGCCGGAAATAGGAACAAAGGCAACGGCCTTGGGGTTGTAACCAACCTTCTTGATGAAGCTTGACGTCTCCTTGATAATTTCGTTGAAACGGTCCTCGCTCCACTGCATGAGGTGATGAGCATGTGGAAGAAGCCTAACTATAAGTTAACTTTTCTTACCTTGGTGGTGTCCATCTTGTTGACGGCAACGATGAGTTGCCGCACACCGAGGGTGAAAGCGAGGAGAGCGTGCTCGCGGGTCTGGCCATCCTTGGAGATACCAGCCTCAAACTCACCAGTACCACCAGCAATGATGAGAATGGCGCAGTCAGCCTGGGAAGTACCAGTGATCATGTTTTTGATGAAATCACGATGACCAGGGGCATCAATGACCTTAAACTCAGATAAGTGATTGATCGTTGAGATACGAGAGAAAACACACAGTGACCATGAACTTGGGGGTCTCGAACTTCCATAGGGCGATATCGATAGTGATACCACGCTCACGCTCTGCCTTCAGCTTGTCGAGCACCCAGGCTTGAGAGAAGAAAAATTTTCAGAGTGCAAAAAAAATAAGAAAAAGATGTTCGGAACGTACCATACTTGAAGGAACCTTTACCAAGTTCAGCAGCTTCCTTCTCGAACTTCTCAATGGTACGCTTGTCGATACCACCGCACTTGTAGATCAAATGACCGGTGGTGGTCGATTTACCGGAATCGACATGTCCGATGACTAGATGATGTCGGGTGAACACTTAATGAGTCAGATCGATAAGATAAGGCGCGCACCGACGACGTTAACGTGAGTCTTCTCCTTTCCCATTTTGAATGAGTTCTGAAATAGGTGGCAACAGTTAGTTAACGAGATCGCAAAGATCGCACGAGACAGAGGGATAAAAATGAAGAATCAAGGCGAAGAGATTATCATCGCAAAGGTGGGGAACGAATCCATCGAGAAAGTTCACGACCAAGAGCGCCAACGGGCAAGGAGGGAACGAAACTGGGAGCGACGACTCACTTATTTGCGAAAAAAAGGTCAAAAGTGGGAGGAAGGTGGTGGTTGAAGAAAAGGAGGATAAGCAAGACGATCCGTTAAATGTTTGGTCTAGTTATATCACTAAATTTTTTTTATCGATAGATCAAGATAGATCTGATGGCTGATTAAAAAAAAAAAAACGGCGTGACACAAGCGTGACGATGACTCCATCTCCGATCTCCGGCTCCGGCTCCGGTTTAAATAATATAATAAATAAAAAATGTACATTACACTTATAAGTCTACACCAGATCGGATGTGCACTGTCAGAACACCTAAGGGATACAGGATTAAATAACCGCTTTGTGCTTTGGATACTGCGAGGCCTTCTGCCATCGATGATACATATCTACAGGCGACGTTATCGCCTCATTCTTCGGTGAATCACCTCCATCTCTCAGATCCCCCATCCCCCATTCCCTGCCAGAAAACGGGACTGCAGTATCTTCTCAAACGTCGGTCGCGCCGCAGGGTCCACTTGAAGGCATGCTCGCACTAGAGCAGCAGCAGCGCCTAATGCACTACCCCCATCTTTTTCTTCCCCTTCCATTTCCTTTCCCTCGGCACATCGTTCGTCCAAGGAGATCGAAGCGTTGGCGAACGGAGAATCAAACCCTTCCTGAGCTTCAGCCGCTGTCATGAATGGACATTCTCCAATGAGAAGGACATAAGCGACGACGCCGAACGCCCATACATCCTGCTCTTTTCCGTAATATCGCTCACCCCGTAAAATTTCAGGTCCCGCGTAATCAAGCCTGGGCCAAACTGTCAAGTCTTCCTCCATGTACGAAAGTAAGGTCAATACTTACGTTCCGCTGAATGTGTCCCATCCACTCTTTTTTACCAACCCAGAACTACCGAAATCAATGAGGATGCATTTGCCAGACGGCCCCAGAACGACGTTCTCGTCTTTGATGTCGCGATGAACTGATTATTTGGTTTACTTAGATGAAACCTGGGGAAGTATAAATATACTCACCAATTCCCTGAGAATGCAAGAAGCATAGGGCATCTGCGATTTGCCCAAGGTATGTTCGTATCAGACTCGGCGGCAGTCCATGAGGATACGTCTCCACTAAATCAAAGAGGTCGGAGGGAGGGGGAGGTTTGTTGGGGTCACTTTCTGGGGTACTTGAAGGCAGCACGAGGTAGTAATAATGGTTGTCCTCGAAAAAGTCTAGCAATGGACATATGTTCGGGTGACCCTTGACCACCTTTCCCTCAACCCATTCATCTTCAAGATCGTCGGCATCCATGTGCAAGGAGTCATTTTGCTTAATGTTTCGAGAGGGATCCCAAGGGCGACGCGCAGGAAGGATGTAAGAAGTATTGGAGATGGCAGACATGACATAGATTTCTATCGGGATCGTTCCATGAAGGTGATGTTTCTTCCAGCAATCTGCTAGAATTCGCGATTTTATAACTTGTTTGATAATGAGAGGAGGCTGTCATCGGGAGCGATGAGTAGGGGGTTAGGGACGACGACGAAGGAGACGTACCCCAACAGAGCCATCGGAATTAATTTCCCTAGCTCGCTTCACCAGACCGTAAGCGCCTCTGCCGATCTCTCCCTCGATGAGAAATTCAGAAATGCTCCTTCCGCCTAAAAAAGACTGATTTTCTGAAGAGGTGGGAGATGGTGCACGGGTACTTGCGGCGTTGCTCAGGACACTACCTGAGCTGGGAGTTCTGCGAAGGCTTTGAGGGAGCATGGGGGGTGGAGATGGTGGTTCTATCGGGGCGATCAAAACGCGACCGGCAACCAAGGATACACGCTGTTGGGATGAGCGGCGGCGGGGACGTGGCGAGGAAGGAGAACTCGTTGGATTGGAACGGTAAGGACCAATAGCCCCGTTGGGAGAAGCTGATCGGGAAGGGAAGGATGAGTGTTCTGGGGACATCGAGTAGGTCTGGTTAAAATCGGCCATAAAGGGAGGGAAGTGGAGCTTGGTGATGGGACTGGCAGCGATGGGACTGTCTAAGAGTGCATGATCAAGTTTGTGATCAAGTTCCCCCGCTGTATTCCCTACTTCAAGCCGGTCGAGCGACTTGAGAAAAGGCGATGCTAATGCAGCTTCCATAGTTTCGCCGCCGTTGTCCCAGTCAAAGCCTCGTCCAATGGATGTTACGCCCCAACTACGAACACTGCTGTTTTTGTAAAGTTTTGGAGAATGTGGCGGTGGTATCCATTCGTCGTCGTAGAGTTCGACAGCAGGTGCCAACAGCATATATCTGAGCAATTGCACGACGCTATTGCGAGGGTCGTCCAACAACAAGGTGGATACGCAGTGGATAGGGGGTCAGACACCGTCAAACGTTGTGTTCAAGTGGCTCACAGTAGACTCGGAGCTCAATAGGCTCAATATCAATCTACAACAATGCCACGTGCGGTCTCGTGTATTTCATTGCTCTTCACTGCTCCTCAACTTCTCCGCCAATTCTCCGGTCCTGCCTCTGCGCAAAAGTCGATTGTAATCGCATTGACACTGTGTCTCTACCCTTTCGGATGGCTGGTCTTTGTTTAATTACATAATGATCCGCACAGCTCAATACCCCCTGGACCTACCATCTTCTTGCACGAGGATCAATCGATATCTATCTAATTTCTACGCCAAATCTAGTTTCGAGCGATAACTGTGTTTGTCGCACGACTGGTCTAGTCGCCTAGATGTCCCTTCTTCCACGCAAACAGCCTCATCGGGCTTTTCCACTTGCGGTGACTTGCGCTCTACCATTTGGGGCGAAGCGTTTCTTCAACTCAATCGAGATAAAATTCCGTGCAAAGATATTTATGCGCTCCATCAGTCCACTCTTAGTCCACTCTCAGCCGAGTCTTTGGCGTAAGGAACGCTTGAACACGATCCTCCAGGTGGCTCTTTTGCTTCCCGTACGGTGATCTTCGGCCGGAGAAGCTTTCAATGCATAACTGTTGATTATCTGGATTGATAACGCAGTGAGTCAGTAACGGACGGATGGTATCCAGAATATTGTGACTCTATCACTGGGCTTCTCAAAGAAGAGGTTTTGCGTTAGGCCGGTGCGAAATGTGGTGTGACAGTTCCTCATTGGGACCGCTCGAATACAACTCTACTTCTACCTCATATATTTCAGGGGGAAAAAAGCAACAGTACCTCGCAGCTTTCTCGGTGTTGTCACCTTGAGAGGGATTGAAGTCTAGATTGTTGGCTGAGAAATAACTCGAAGGCAGTTGTAATGAACAAGGCGTTGACGGAGACCACGGCGGTAGGGTGTTTGAATAAGCTTAAGGGGATTCAACGTTCAACGTTCAGCGCTCAACAATAAATTGAAGATGGCCGTAAATGGCAATGTAAGTTGATTACATCAGCATACCAAATTCATTCCAAGCTCTCGGGATCGTCACCGTCGTCCTCCTCAAGCCCAACAACTCGTAAGTACGCTCAATCCACATCCATCTCCATTGTTATGTTGGTCTCGTGCATTCCGCGACTCCAGAGATAGGGATAAGGCGTCAAACCGTAAGATTTGGGTTGGATGGCGGGTTGTGGAGACGGATGACGTTCTCGCCCTGGAGTATACTGTTCATTCAATCGCCATACTAACCCGCTTTTTTTTGCTACAGTCCGCGATGGCCATCAAGATCGTCAAAAAGCGCACCACCAAATTCAAGTCCGTTCGCCCCCCTCGAAAGACCATGTCATTGATACTGACCGTCCTTTAGGCGTCACCAGTCTGACCGTTACCACGGTGTGAAGGAGGCATGGAGGAAGCCCAAGGGTATTGATAACAGGGTCAGGCGTCGCTTCAAGGGCCAAACGCCCATGCCCAAGGTGCGTACTTATGTCGCTACACCATTCTTCATATCTCATTCCTTGTCAGATTGGTTATGGCAGCAACAAAAAGGCGAGCCATGCACTGGGTTTTTAATGTGACGCACAACTTACACAAGCCACCAGACACGCCATCTACTTCCCAACGGTCTCAAGAAATTCCTTGTGAACAACGTCCGGGAGGTTGATCTTTTACTTATGCACAACAAAACTTTTGCTGCTGAAATCGCTCACGGCGTGAGCAGCCGAAACCGCACTACTATCCTCGAACGGTGAGTTCTATCCAAGGCATCGAACGTATTCCGTGACCCATCCATTGCCTTTAGTGCGAAGGTGCTCGGCATCAAGGTCACAAACCCTGCCGCTCGTCTGAGGTCGGAGGAGTAGATTATCACTTTTATCAATGCATTCCATTCCATTCCACACATGACATGTAATTCCACATATGCTGATGTCTATGCGACCATCTTTTGGGCTGAATTTTGGTGTGCGTTACGTAAGCCCCTGGCATGACTGATCGATGGACCATAACTATCTGCAGCACCTGTAGCTAGAATGTAAGCTATGTTCTCCTGGTTTATCCCCTCCTTTCTGAGATCTTCTATTAGGTCGAGATCTGCAACGCATGCTGGCAGTTGGTACACAGAAGAAGGTACGAGTTGAGCATGACTGCTACGCAACTTTCTATCCTAGCCCATCTTACAGGAGATCAGTTAAATGCTGAACTTACAGGCTGGTTAGAGGCTGTCAATCCTCTTGACGAATCCTTTCCGATCAAGGGCACCAAAGCTATTATTGCGCCGTCCGTCAGCGTTGTTTATAACCCAAACGTCGGCTAATCGCCAATCGACTTTGGCAGACACGCAGGATACTCGTACTCAGGGGCCGCAGCCGCCTGGGCTTACAAGGCCATCGATACGTCTAACATGTTCGTACTTCTTTCTCAGCTTGAATTTTAAGAATGACATTCTATACAGTAAGCGTGTTTTTATTCTTGGACCGTCCCACCACTTCTACCTAGATGGATGCGCCATCTCTTCATGCGAGGAATACGATACCCCAGTGGGAGCGCTTCCCTTAGACATAGAGAGTGCGTTCGGCCCGTATGCGAATCGCTCCGGGGAAACTGACCTGTGGGACAACTAAGCTATCAAGGTTTTAAAAGCAACAGGAAAATTCGAATCCCTTAGCTTGAAAGCTGATGAGGCCGAGCATAGCATTGAGATGCATCTGCCTTACGTTCGAAAGATATTCGAAGGGTAGTATACCCTCGCGTTTTTTGGATTAGATCCTGATGGGACTTGATAGGCAGGACATCAAGGTCGTCCCGATCGTGGTAGGTGGCATTTCCAAGGACGACGAGGCTTTTTTTGGCGAACTTTTGGCTCCGTTTCTTGCGCGAGAAGACACATTTTGCGTTGTTTCAAGTGATTTTTGCCACTGGTGAATTTTCACAAACATCGCTTGATGTTTATGTTTCTGACTTTTGTCTATAATAGGGGATCGAGATTTTCATACACATACTATTATCCTGCGCCACTTCCAAGCGAAGAACCAGGCGTCCGTCTTTCGCGTGCGACTTTGCCCTCACCAACGTATCGAATCTTCGAGTCGATCAGCCGCCTAGACCACGAGGCGATGGAGCTATTGACCCTGCCGCCCTCTACCGCGACCGACGCACACGCACATTTCGAGGATTACCTCGCCAGAACTAAGAATACGATATGCGGACGACATCCGATTGGAGTTCTTTTTGGAGCTCTAACGTTTTTAGAGAAGGAGAACAGTATACAACCTACGGTCAAGTGGGTGAGGTATGAGCAGAGCAGCGCTTGTCATACCATTAAAGACTCTAGTGTTAGTTACGCAAGTGCTTGGGTCCGTTTCTAGTTTATACATATTTAGAAAACATCATCTTGTCGTTATATTTCTATGAAATCATTAAA
This sequence comes from Laccaria bicolor S238N-H82, assembly GCF_000143565.1. Taxonomy (NCBI): domain Eukaryota; kingdom Fungi; phylum Basidiomycota; class Agaricomycetes; order Agaricales; family Hydnangiaceae; genus Laccaria; species Laccaria bicolor. Next base: position 309,169 of record NW_001889872.1, on the reverse strand, counting down.
GATTGCTGTTCATGTGGAGGGGTATCTGTGGGCCGACGGGATGATCCACTTCATCTTCAGTTCCAGGCACCCCAGGATCATCGACGACCTAAGGTAATGCCAGGTGAGCTAGGGGCTACCAACGTACAAGGGTGGATACCTACCTTGCCTTCCTCAACCTCGATGTCCGCAAACCCCCAATCTCTGGAAGACCCAGCGTCGAGATGCGTGCCATCCGCCACCTTCAATGCTTCCCAGCCTCCGACAACATTCGACGCACCGGGCCTACGTTTCAACTCGGACAAAGAACAACATCCAACATTGAATCGGAGGTTCCTGTCTCCTACCAAGGACATCACAAGAGAGATAGTCGTGGCTGCATGGCTTACGATAAGTATCCGGGCAGCCTTCTCGTGGAACTTTTGTTCGACTGTTGGAACAAATAATTCGAGAAATCCGTCGATGCGGTTGTGGATCTCGTCTACCGTCTCGCCCTTACGAGACGGGTACCAGATGGTTTCCCAGGATCGATCGATTTCAGAGATATATTCTTTGAGGGACGCCGAAGAGCCTGGGCGTGGATGAAGACCTGTACCCGGCGTCGCTGGCGAGTACCATTCCGCGACGCCATGTTCTACATATATGGGTATGTTGAGAGCATTGGCCACCGGCTTGGAAGTCTGTAAGCACCTGTCTGGAAACACACGACATTTGTTATCAGCCGTCAGTGGCAATCAGTTCCAGAGTGACTGACAGTAGGGAGACGAAAATAGCGCCGTCGGTCGCTCTTCCTCTGGTAAGGATAAAAAATATTGGGCAAGTTCCTCGGCCTGGGTCTGCACAAAAACGAATCAAACGGTAGTCCGGGGATCTGGCAGAGAGGCTGCTCACCTCCCCGTAAGCTGTGAGAGGTGGGTCTCTTTCTAGACCGGTGACGCTCTTCCTGGATTCATACAGTCAGATGCAATAATTAGGAAGTGTAAATGGCGCCCTAACCAGGTGGAGTTGATAAAGCTAGGTCTAACGCCTATTGGTTTAATTAGTTTCGCCAACAAAGAAAGTATTGAGCACTGCACCATGTCGGGCGATGTAAATCTTTTCTACCATATGAACAAGCGGTTAGGACCAGAAACGCTTGAGCGTTGATAGTAACTTCAGGTAAACTAATGTTAGATAGATAGATAGATTTATTCCCGTGCGGTCCCAATGAAACTGGTTCCCGACATAAGTATTGCAAATATTCAGACGAGTGTACAAATCTTACATTTCATTCGTGAATTATGGCAGGGTAAAAGCAAGACAAAGTACGAACGTATCAAAAGAACGAGAGGAGATTCGAAAGATATGCAATGGGGACCACAGGTAAAAGTACTGGGGCTCAAGCCCACAGGATGCGTGACGTTTTTTTATTTACGTTCCCACAGAGACCCAACCGATTAGTGCTTTAAGACAAAGACGGGAAAGCGGTTTGATCGTCGACATTGACGGCGGGGGTACCATTCTGGCGGCCGCCCCTTGCACCACCACGACCACGACCACCACGACCTCTGTCTCCGCGGTCACCTCCACGATCGCCACCACGACCCCTTCCACGCCCACCGCGATCCGGACGCTCGAAACGCGCATCAATTTCAAGGAAGACTTTTTCTTCCTTCTTCGCACGGGGTTTGGGCGCGTTTTTGGACTAATAGGCAGGTTTAGATGCGGAAGATTCAATGCATGCAAGAAATATCACCTTTCCAACAAAGTAAGCGTCTTCTTCCTCGTTTTTGGACAAGGGAACGACATCTTTCCAGATGTTCGCATCGGCACCTTCGTTGGCCTTGCGGGTGTTCTCCAACTTTGGGATGACGGTATCCTTCTCTTTCTGCTGAGCGAGATACTGATCCAAGGTCAGGGTGTTGTCCTCCTCTTCTGGCTCCCTTTCCCTGCGTGGACGACCTTCTGGCTTCTCGCCCTCTGCAGCAGCAGGGGTAGTAGCAGCGGCAGTGGCATCTCCGGCAGGGGCGGCCCAAGCATCTGCACCCGCCTCGGGAGCTCCCCACTCACCCGCGGCGGGAGCACCAGCGTCACCTGCCCAATCATTGGTGGTAGCTTCTACGGCCGCATTGGTGGTAGCTTCTACGGCCGCATCGACGGTAGCAGCTTGCTCAGCCTTGAGCTCAGTATTGCCATCGTCGCCGCCCCAAGACTGGTGGATCCTCTTGTCAGTGTCACTGCGAGAGACGTTAAAGGGGACTGAATGAATATATAAGAAAGAAAACTCACATCCTTCCGGTTTGACTGTGTCTGTCGTACTGGCGACTCCTGCCTCGTCCTGGACCTCCGCGCCCTCCACGCCCTCTGCCACGCCCACCTTCGACTACTAACGATGAGATCAATAGATGATGGAGCAAAAATAAATAGATGACGGACGCTTCCTTTCACCTTCAACGGTTGAAGGCTCTTCGAGAGTCTGGTTTGGGTTGGCGTCCCTTGCGGGAGGTTTGCCGCCTCGAGAGTAGTACTTTCCACCGCGAGCGGCAGGGCCACCTCTAGGTTTTTGTGAACCACGAGCAGGAGCGGTGGGAGGAGTAGGGGCATCGGCTAGTGGGACAGCTACTGGGCTGGAAGGCCTTGAAGCGTCTTCAGCTGTGAATGAGATGATTAGATTTTGAATGATAACCAAATAAAATAGAAACAAACCATCGAGGAGGGCGAAAGGGTTTTTTGAGGCCACCGACATTGTTGACGGGGCCTTTTTAATGGACGGTCAGTGGGATGATATAAAAGGGTCAAGCTGAAATTGTGGCAGAGGAAACGACGACGATAATGACAGCGACAAGTCTATTTTCGCAGGCTCGGTTGGGTGCATTCGGGGTCCTGGCGAGGTACTGTACAGTTTTACAAATCATATAAATATCCCTTTTTTATTTTATTCTCTTCTTCAACGCAAAAAATGCACAGGTGAGAGGGAGCGTTTATATTTTCACAAGTACTAACGCAAAGAAAACAGCCGCTTAAAAGCATCTCAACGATGACTCGCCCGCCTGTTCTTACAGGACTGGAGTGAGTCGAGGACCTTGAGACCGTCATAGAGGGCTGGAGAAGGAACGATGGGACTTGGGTGCGGTGCGCTTGTTGATTTGGCTGTTCCTGGCCATCTTTTAGGCTGTGTCGCAATGTCTCGTTGTACAAATATATTTATGAAATCACTCGATCACATGTGACTCGATCTGCCAACTAATCCCTCTCGTCGTCGTCGTCAACGTCGTCCTCTCGCGATCATGTCTCGTCGCCTCGACATTTCTTCCCTTCTATGCAACGACGACACCCCCAATGACACTGTCGTGCTCGCTCCACACCTCACTCACCGTTCTAATCCACCCTATCATGCCCATCAATCTCCGACGACATCCGTCTCTGCCCTCGGTGGCCTCGAAGCCCTTGTCCAAGCAGCTACAGAAGAACGTCGTCGCCTCAGCGTCTCCGACTCTGAACCTCCACACGATGACAAACGTCACTCTCAACCCATCATTTCTCCCCCTACTCGCCACCAACATCACCGCTCCTCATGGGGCCAGTCATCCACAAGTCCACCAGACTTCATTCGTCCTCCTATCCACCATCATCTTATCGTAAACGAAAAGGAGGACGATCCCGTACGCAGTAGCCCCATAGATGGTTTCAGAACTCTCGCATCTCCCTATCCTCCGCCACCACCCCCTCGTCAGCAGTACCATGAGGATCATCGCATCCATATCCAACGACAACGTCAGCATCACGAACAGCTCCTTCAGCAAGAACAACAGTTGCATCATCAACGCGCGCAAGAGGCCGAACACGTACAAAGAGTTCAAGACATGGAACGAGTTCATAGGCAGCAAGAGGTAGAAAGGCAGCAGAGGTTACAGGAAGTTGAGCGCCATCGCATGCAGGAGAAGCAGCGCTTCCAAGAATTGGAGCGTCAGCAGCGTTCCCAAGAGCAACAGCGGATGCACGAGTTGGAACGCCAGCGCATACAAGAGTTAGAGTATCGCCAGCAACGAGCCCTCGAACAGGAGCGTCAAATACGTTTGCAGGAGGAGCGTCATCGCCGTTCTCAAGAGATGGAACACCATCAACTACTTCGGCAGGAGGAACTAAGACGTCCTGTTGTCCCTCTTGAGCCGAGAATGATAGAGATTCCACCTCATATCCAACCACGAAAGTCGGACCCCATCCAGATAAACCTACCCGCAACTCCCATCCGCCCAGATCCGCTTGTACCGACGTCAGTGTCTCAACCTTTACCCCGAGACCAACCGCGCCTGGCCAAGAAACGTCGATATTCGGATTCACCTTCCCGCCCAGATGAAAAGGAGAGAATCGCAGCTGAACGCGAAAAGATGTCTGTCGGGGAGCTGGGGTATGGCCGTGTCGAGCACCCTGTCGCCGGGCCTTCTTCCATCCCACGGCGACCGGGCTCTGGGAATGGTAGAAAACCGGTAGTACCATTGGAGGAAAAGCCTGCTCTTCTCGGTATTAAAGTCGAGGCCAGATCCGTTTCGAGAGATCGGGACGCGCACCGAGTCTTGAGTCCGCTCGGAAGGAGGTCACCACCGGGAAGTCAGATCGGGAGAGCCAAGGCTGCGAGAAAGTCGGATGAACATCTTGACAGGAGAGAACACCTGCACCACGTCCCTCACCCCGTCGCACATGAGGTACCCAAAAAGACCAAGGAGGAGGAGCCCAAGCCTCGACATCGCCATTTGGAGGAATCGCAAGTGGGTTCAGAGAGCTCTCGTCCAAAGAAGGCTAAAGAGACGAAGGACCAACGACCCCCCCTTGCTATACCAAAGGAGCAGCAAGACGATCCTCACGAGTGGTTGCTTGAACACTACGCAGATCAACCCTCTCCTTCAGCTTCCGTACGGCTCGAACCTCCTCGCTCCCCTTCTCCTTCCCTTAGTCCAGTCATCAACACCCTTCCTGCGGCAAAACCTGCCTCTCGAACGCCCACCCCACCCCCGACTAAGCTTACCCCCTATCCGCCAGCCCCTCGACCGGACATTTCCGTCACTCTTGAAGACGAACTGGAGGAGCTTGTCAGTGAGCCTACACATGTTGCCAAACAAGAGCAAGACGTTGACATGGATGTTGATCTTGCGGTGACGGAACTCGTCGCGGAGACTCTGAATGATAAGGTTCAGGATGTGGGGATGGAAGTTGACGATGAGCTCCTCAGTCTTGTTGATGATCGTCTCCCTGTACAATCAAGCTCGTCGCGCCGCACTGCATCAACGGCCATGTCATTGGTGGGAACTTTGCAGCCACCCAAATCCACCTCGCGTCCCGCTGGGGACAAACGACCTGCTTCGCCTTTTGCTTTGGCAACACCCGTTTCTGCAACTTTGTTGTCGGTTCCACGGGCCTCTTCCTCACGTCCCACTCCTGAGCGAGGTTCAATGCCCCCGCCGGCTTCCATCAACGTTAGCGCCTCGAGTCGTGGTAAGGATAAAGACGATGGCGGGACGAAGAAGGAGCGTGCTGGGAGTGTCGCGCCAACTGCAACCGCCAAAAAGAAGAAGGAGGCAAACGCAAAGGTTCGTTGTTGTTATCTCTCAATGTAACGCTGAATTAATTGTGCGACATCAAAGCCCAAGGCTACGCCGGCCGTGACGAAGCCACGAGCAAAGCCCGCGCCGAAAGGAAAGAAAGCAGAAGCTTCTACAACCTCTAAATCAAGTGCTGGTCCGCCTGCAAAGAAAAACACTCCTAGTTCCCGATCGCGATCGACTTCTGTTCTGCCCGGGGGTTCGGTTGGTGGCGATACCCCAAAGGCGGATAAGCAGGAGGAAGAGGAAGACTCTGGCGCCGAAAATGAGGATGATAAGCTGTATTGCGTCTGCAAAACTAGGTACGACGAGGATCGATTCATGATTGCATGCGACAAGTAGGTGAACCCATCTGAGTTTTTGTCCAATTGCTCATCGTCTGTAGGTGCGATGAGTGGTATCATACACAGTGTGTAGACATGCCGGACCTTGAGGTTGATCTGGTTGATCAATTCATATGTCCTCCGTGTATTGCTAGTATGTGAGCCTATTCATTTCAGAGCTTGTAACTGATAACTCTTCCAGAACATCCTCATCTTTCCCTTCGCACGACATACAAACAACGTTGCCTCTATGGTTTGAATCACCCTGACCCTTCGTCGACCAAGGCTTGTCACAAACCTGCCCGTGGTTTCTTTTCAAAATACTGTTCGGACGAATGCGGTCTCAAATACATGCAGTCACGGGTCGAATCTTGGACAAAGAAAGGGGGGAACAAGGAGAAATTGTGGGAAAGCGTGAAGAATGCAGAAAAACGGGAAGGCATTGTTGTTTGTCTTGATGACAAGCAGGAGAATGGGTGCAAGCAGGAAAAGGATGTAAAGAAGATCGTGGTACCGAAAAGGGGCAGAGTCGAGCAGGAGACGGAGCGTCTGAGGGGCTCGCTGGACAATGTCGTGAAGCTGAGGGAAGATATCAAGAGAGGTATGGAGGTGGTTGTTTGGAGGGAGCGGCTGCTCCAACTGGCAAGTGAGAGGGCTGAGCAGGTAGGACAGTGTGGATGGGACCAGCGCCTTTGCTTTGGAGACGATGAATGGGTAGATTTTGGAGTGGGCGTTTTGGAGAGTTACGAAAACGTCAAGGAGGAGAAGGATATGGATGTGGATGGTGTAGCTGCAGGAGAAGGCGAGTGGTGGTGTCCTGGGGAGACGGTGTGTGATCGACATGCTGGGTAAGTACTGTATCATGTTGGATGACATTTGCTGACCTTTTTTTTTTTCAGATGGCAGACTGTCCGGTATAAGGATGTTTGCAAGGAAAAGGAGAAAAAGGAGGAAGCGCTTTTGAAGCTTACGACGCGGGAACGAGAGATTCGCAAACGTATTGAGGACATTTCAGACCCACATGGCGACCGCTCCAACGAAAATTCTACTCAATCGCCGCTCAAAAGCACTAATGCGAAAGTATCCAACGGGTATGTTAGAACCAAATCGACTGGCGATACTTCGAAAAAGGGAAAGAAACGAAAAGCTCCGACCTGATGATGATCTGTATTTTTATATGACCTGCTAACGGGGTCTTTCTTGCCATGGCATTCATTATGTTGCCAGCTCTATGCGTATGATAACAGTAATAGGTGATCGAGAAGATCACACAGTATATGGGCGTAATGAATAAGCCTTCTGGTCGCGCAACGGCGACGTCGTGTGCGGCAGGAGTCTTAGTAGCCGTCGCCTTCGCCACCTTCCTTGCAGAAACCCTTCTGCTGGTACAAGACGTGAGCCTTTGCATCCTCGCGTTCCTTTTTCATGTCTGCATCTTGTTTGTGGTATGGCTCCAAGAGGTGATAGTCGACTTGAGTGAGGGGAATATCGTCTTCCCTGTCAAGGTCCTAATAAGAGGGTAATGAGGACCTTGGTGGTCAACTATGAGTGGTATAGAACGCACGATTTCTCCGAGCAAGACGACGTTCTCTCCGCGTATGAGAAAGAGACCATGCCAGTTTTCTGCAAATGCGTTGCCGTGATATATACGTTCAACAGTGTCTTCAAGAACGAGGTTTGCTGGCTGGGGAATGAGGAGGTGGGTCAACAAGTAGCGGGATGCTCACCAAACTGGTCATAAGAACGGAGGACGCCATGTAGTTTCCTGCCGTCTCTGAGAATTACCAACATCTTTCCTGAGAGGGGATGTGTGTTTGGGATGTGGATTACATTGAGCAGACGTACTGTCCACACAATCTACCAGGGATCCCGATGTTGTGAATGGGATCAACGAGTCCATGGTTGCCAGTTAGCTGCGAAGGAACACAGAAGGGTTTAGTAGAATTAAAAAAACGTGACTGCTAGCTACATAATATCTTCTATGTATCGGAAATTAATCAGCTGGAATGGCCGAGTCGTTAAGGCGAGTGATTTGAATTGTTCTAATAATATCACTTGGTGTTTCACCGCGTAGGTTCAAATCCTGCTTCCAGCGAATACTTTTATCTTTTTACATCCGAATGTACTCCCACTGCCCAGCTTCTGCCTTTTCTGCCAATGGTTCCCATCTGTTTATCATTCCAATAAGTTTCGTAGACGCAGTATTAGAGCTAGCTTTGACTCACGCTTTCCATTTTACCATGTTGCCTGCGAGCTGAAGCTCATCAGCCGCGATATCGAGTGACTCCTCAATCTGTCCTTCGTCCAACTGCTTCTCGACAGCTCCAATGTCCCCCTTGCTCTCCTGGACGATCTTGAGCTTGTTCCGGGTGAGTGCCTCGGCTCCTTGACGGTACACGGAGGTTTGCGGCATGGATGCGAGAACGGTAAGCGTGGACTCGTATGTTTTCGTGAGCTCGGGAAGGGGGTTGGGATGTACCAGAAGCCCTGTTATTCCCGTTGTCCGTTTCAGCGATGACGCCAGTGGTCGTGTAAGGCGGAACATGGTGGTTGAGTGAGTAACGGAGTCTAAATTTTTCCCACTTCTTCAAGTCCATGATGGCCGTCCTCGTCCCCGCCTTTCGCAACTCCCTCTTGAGAAGTCTCCTTCCTCAACCCTTCCTGTTTGTCCCTCCAGCTCTAACATGGTCGTTGCCGTCATTGCAGTCGCTGCTTGAGCTCTTTCCTCCCTTTGTTTTGGCCGTGCCGAAATCGAAAACATCCCACTCCCGCAAAGCTATGCGAAGCGCCAACAAGGGATTGAAGGATAAGCATAGTATGTATCCCAACTTGATGTCTTCTGAATGACCCGAATGCGACGCGTTGCACAGACATTACCAGTTGTCCAGGGTGCGGCTCACCGAAACTCGCTCACCACTTGTGCTCGAATTGTTACGGCTCAATAACCAAAAAATGGAAGGCGGAGAAGAGGGGTGAGGCCAATGGAAGCATACACGAGATGATATAACCGTCCATCTGACGCCTTTGGGAAAAGCACGTAGTTGGACAACGGATCTTAACCATTAGTGATGTAAATATCCTCAGTGCATTCTACTCTTCCTTCCGTCTTTCATGTTCTCCATCACCACGCAACAAGTTTATCTACCTACACTCCGACGGGCAGCTAGCACCCAAGCCAAGCCTCGCGGTCTTCAGGGCATTCTTGAGAAAAGATCGAATGATGTTGTCATTACCTTTGCAAAGCGTACAGCGGTGGGAAGAGCAAAGAAAGGTCAACTGAAGGACACTCCAGTCGATGAGCTCTTGCACGCGTTATTCAAGGTGTGCTGCATTCCAACCAACCCCTTTGCCACCGTTATGCAACTATCTACCAGGCTACCCTCGCTGAGACCAAACTAGATCCATCCAAGATTGACGACATTTGTGTGGGTACGACTACTTTCTAGCAGTCGCTGGTCTCGATAACTGAGGTCCGTAGGAACATGCCATCCCCCTTCGCCGCTTTACATCTCTCGAGCGGCGGCACTAGCTGCTGGAATCCCTTGCAATGTTCCCATTTCTACAGTGAACCGTCTTTGCTCCTCAGGCCTAATGGCTATCCGTAATATTGCCCATGCAATTCAATTTGGAGAGACCTCGCTCGGCCTCGCAGTCGGCGTCGAGAGCATGAGTTTGAAGTGCGTCGTTTTCTCCTCCATACCGCCGTTCACCAATTCTGCAGTCCACGACCAACGCCGGAAGTGGTGGAGTCTATTGCCAGTAATCCTCAAGCCCATGACTGCATCGAGGTGAGAGATATGACCTTGTCGCTTGTGCCTTGATTCATGTCATGGCGCTTCAGCCAATGGGCTGGACTTCTGAAATGGTTGCCCAAGCCTTCAAAGTGTCACGCAAGAAGCAAGACGAGTACGCACTCATTTCACACAGCAGAGCTAATGAGGCGAGTCTCTCTCCCAGTCGCTGTCGCCGCCTCTGGCTTATTCTCTTGATTGCAGGCCGTCGCAAGAGGCGTCTTTGCCGATGAGATTATACCCATCGAACTGAACGGAAAGGTAATATCCGTAGATGACACTATCCGTCCAGGAGTCACGTCGGACAGTCTCGCCTCTCTCAAACCAGTCTTTCCAAACTGGGGCGAATCATCCACAACAGCAGGCAATGCTAGTGGGGTCGGTGATGGAGCGGCACTTTGTATTCTCACGACGCGGGAGCGAGCGGAGCGGGAGGGAATGGATATTGTGGGCAAATGGGTCGCAAGTACCGTTATCGGTAAGTGTGTTTTCTTCCGCAAAACCTCTCCCAACAACTTGTTTTAGGGGTGGAGCCGAGGTACATGGGTATCTCGCCCATCTTTGCGATCCCCAAACTTCTGCAACAAGTGGGGCTCTCGAAGGAAGACATCGACGTGTACGAGGTGCGAAGCCATGCCCCAGGCATTAAAAGGAAGCTCATCATATTGCACAGATCAATGAGGCTTTCGCCTCACAATTCGCGTATTGTGTAGAGGAATTGAACATACCGATCCAGAAAATCAATCCCAAGTAGGTCTTTTGCAGCTTTTCTGCGACTTCTCATTGACCTTGCCATTCATTCATAGTGGCGGGTCAATTGCCATCTCGCATCCCCTTGGAATGAGTACGTCTATGGCTACTTCTGTGGTTCACGAACTGACGAGCTCGAAGCTGGTATTCGTCAGGTTGTGACGGGTCTCGCAGAGTTGAAGCGCAGAGGTGAGAAGGTGCTTTGCACAAGCATGTGTATCGGGAGTGGAATGGGAGCAGCTGGTATCTTCGTAAACGAAGTTATTCATTGAAGATGTTAATTGAGTATATTGGAGCATGGTACAGAACGTAAGATTAAATAGATTGCGGTTCAAATCTAGAGGGAGGGTAGATGTTAGCGAAAAGTCGGTCTCCAGCGAGAAGAAAAAAGAAGAATCTCAGGAAGTCATTGATGTCAGTGAATCGCAGTATGAGTACCGCGACACAAGTCGACTAAGAGGTGCCAAAGGTTGAGGAAACAACACTCGTCATTGAAGAGAAGAATGGATGAAACGACTGACCTCGACGCCGGGAACAGGAAACAAGAACAAGAAGGGTTATGTAAAAGTTTTTAAAAAATCGTTCTCTTTATTTATACAAAAGTCATGTGATTCGGGAATAAGCGGGTATATCATTCAAAGATTATCTACACCGACAGCGCAACACTCTTCCCCGCCGTCGTGTTTGTTGGAAGCTGGAACTTGAGGGTTTTGCTGCGGCTTGAACCCCACCCCGTAGGTTTCTTGCCTTGATTGCCAGTCGTCAACGTGACTTGGACTGAAGTCAAGTTCTGAGATGGGTCAGAGACTGTGACTTTTTGGCCGTCGAGGTCGTAGACCAGAGCGATATTGGAGTTGGCGGCGATGGTGAGTGGTGCGCAGTTGCTAGCGGGAGTGAAGGTGACTGAGCCTCCGACTGAATTCCAAAAGATGGCCATCGCAGTGTTGTGTTTCTGGTCGAAAATGGCTGAGATGTTTTGGTCATTTTGAATTGTTTGTACGCGCAACTGGCTGCGTTTGCTGTTGAATGTAGAGTAGGTAGTTCCGGGGAAGGTGGTATATTCGATAGATGTATTGAGTGAGGTGTGCTGGATCCACGCCGCGAACAGGTCTACGGCAGATGCGGGTTGAGTCGACGTTCCAATGGAGGACCAATTGCCGGTCTTATTTCCAAATTGCACCGAAAGGGAAGCCGGTTTGGGGAAACTGTAACCAACATCCCCATGCCAAAGAGAGAGGGCAGTAGTGGAATTCGACTGGCGTTGCGCCGAGCCATCAACCATAATGGATCCATTATGAAGCCTTTGATCGAGGACTGAGTAGACGGGCGCGCCACTGCTCGACGCGACGCCAGAGACCATCACGTGCTGGACGTCATCCTGGAGGAAGAACCACGCCTTCTGCCAGTGCAGAGCTGTCGTGTTGGGGTTGGTATATCGCATGGCGGCCACCCCAACCTGTCCAGTTGAGACACCACCAACGAAGGCTTCTACTCCCGAGGCTGCTGTACCATCGCAGTTCAAGGGAGTGGCGCCGTAATCAACGGTTATTCCTGGGATGAGGTTCCAATCCCAGGCCGCGGATATGTCTTCGTACTCATTTCCACGAAGATATGTGTACAGCACGCCATCAGATAAATGGAACCCGAAAGGCTGTAACATGGTCAGTTGCAATCCAGAAACCAGAATTATATCAGTGCTCACATTTTGTAAATTTGTGCATTCCGTGTTTTGAGTTCTGGAGGAGTACATTTTAAGTGTCGAAACGTAGTTCCGACCCCGATGCACCTTATCGTCCAATTAATCGCAGTGACTTTTGTGAGGAGAAAGGAGACATACCATGTAGTCATTGTCATAGAACATGTTGTTACCCAAGAGGTTGCCCGCGTTTGCGCTGTCGCTCCCCTTCGACAAGCTACTGGCAAAGGAAGTCAAGGGAGACGAGGACCATCCAGTTCCAAGTTGCGTAACTTCCGTTAGGTTTATCTTGATGCTGCCTGTAGCTCTTTGCGGAGTTTCAGATGGGAAGGACATGATTTACAACAATGGAGACGTACTGCTTATCGATAACGGGGAAGCTTATAAATCGACCCAGTGCAGACTATTATCAAATTAGAGTCAAATCTTCTTCTAGTGATGCCACTCACAAAGTCCCAATGTAGTACGCCAGTCAAGGTATTCCGATAAATCATCCACTTATTCCCGGAAAAGAGAGTGGCAAAAGCGGTCTTCGAATCGGCTCCAGCAGCAAACTGGGTTCCTGCAGCTGCAACCTCGAGGTCGAGAATATCGTTGACACTACGGCAATCAGAATCAGCGCTACAGCAATACAGACATGAGATGTCTTACTAGTCCTTGCCTGTGTAATGTTGTGAGCGTAAAGAAATGTGTGGCAAGTTATTGCGCTTACCATAGTTTCCGTTGTATAGTATACCTTCATGTTGTCCTGTGTTTCACGCACGATCAATATCACACAGGAAATGAATATGGATAATATAATTACCGAATGAGCCATCAGGTCGAATGCCGTCGGCCTTGACCTGAGTCTTGATGGACAGCTCCGAGTGAACACGTCGATAGGCGTCTGTGAGCATCGAGACGTTCAAATTCAACAGGGAGCTATCGATGCCCATCTTGGCAACATCCAATGTATTCGCTCCGGTCAAGTATCCGATACCATTGATATAATGATCGAAGGTGCCATACGAGCGGCCAGTCATTCGGGCACAATTGCTCAGTTGCGTCGCGGTGAGGGTATCGTTGAGCATGAGACAGGTTTGACCCGCTAGCCCAGGAATAAGAATGATCTGTAGCGCGGACGGTGAGGTAAAGACTAAAGGAGTAAGCAAGCCGGCGTACATTTGAGTACCAGTTAGTATTCCTGCAGACGGGTCAGTTAAAGTTGTGTGCTGCCTAGTCTGCTGGACGACTTACCACAATGAATTGTCCGCGTTGTCACACGGGCAAGCTGAGGTGCCACCTAGGTCCATGCATGCTAAATTGGTCAAATCGCGTCCGAACCAATAATCCATAGCAAGAGAAATCGCGGCATGAAGAGTGTCGTTTTTTACGTATTGATCGCCACCTGCAATACCTCCATGCCACGCGCCGGTCATTACAACTGCAAGAGAACAAATCAAGAGAGATCACGATCTGGGAACGTGAAACGCACGGATACGCTGCCAATGGGTCTGAGCTGGCCAATTAGCGCGTCGCGCTGCACATCCCGTTGTGTAGTCAACTTCGCTATCTGGCCATTTTCCATCAGCGCCCAGGGTAGAAAGCCTACCGACGAGTACTTAGATGAGCAAATATGATTAGAGGATTAAATTACACACCAAGCGGGAATAGAATTCGGAGAAGCGAGGGCACCAATGATACTTGTTAGACGGCGTTCATGAATGGTCTGCATATCTTGCAAGGTAGCGGCATTGATGGACTGTGCAGACGACGTAGCAGCAGGTGGAGCAGACGAGGTGGCAGAAGAAGCTGATTGGGAAGTCGTCAGAGTGGTGGTGGTTGGCTTGAAGGGTGGGTTGCGGCCATGAAGGTCGGGTACTAAGGCTGCAAAGGAAGTGAGAGAAGCGTTTAACAGAAGAGCGGCAAAGAATGTGGTGTTAAGCTTCATCGTCGATGAAGCTTAATGAGAATTGGGATGTATTGGGTTGGTATTGGGGTCAACTGGGGTATGGCAACGAAGCACGCCTCGACGACGAGCGGCTTTTATAAGTAAATTGGCATCGAATTTCTTACCCGGTTATTAACGTTGCGGCTGACTAGGGGCTATGAAAGTCAAATAGAAGTTCATTGGCGGAGCCGTCGCGTATTCTTGGCGTATTCGGTTGGTGGCAACAAATGGTCACACCGTGTGCTAACCCTTACACATGACCGTGATGGCAGCGTCGGCCCGATTGCCGTGGGCGGGTCGGCGGCTTACAGCGGCCCGTACACATCCACCCAGAATTAATTATGTACGACTCCTAACATAGCCTAACATACAGTGCAATTATGTATCACTCATTTCTTCGACGCCATTACATTCAACTTGGATAGCGAAGCAATAATGGGCACCGCTAAAAACGCGTATGCCACCCAAACCACTACGTTCGTCAGTACTTCGTAGACAGATCATTGATGTACAACGCACTCGTGAAGGCGTTACCAGTGTTGGCAACGAGTTTAGGTCCTTGTTGACCTTGACTCGTAATGCTGGCGTTGAAATCCTGGACAGCTTTTCCGAACCACATTCGGAGGATGAGGAAAGAAGTGAGTCCTTGACAGCATGTAAATCAATAAAACACGCAGGTGATAGCAGGCGAAATTCCAAGGTACCAATGATGAACCCGAAGAATCCAATCCATGCCGATAAACGTTGCAGTATGGGTTTCTCCAATATAGTCGAAATTTTGGACCCCAGTTTATTGCGGAAGGAGATTAAAGTGAACGTGAAGAGGAACAACGCTGAGAAGGAGATCGCGACAGCAATGAACGCAGGTGTAGCTGCCGTGGGTGCCGAGAGCAGAAGGTTCGGAGAGTTCGCAGGAAGCACGGAGAGGTCTGAAATTTAAACAAGGTTTTTAATCAAGCTGGAAAGAATCTCATTCTTTAACTTACCATACTGCGGAGATAGGGTTGGCGCCGTGCAATTCACTGGTGCACTGTTTTTTGAGCGTGAACACGAACCTGGATGAATCTTGTCAAGTCAGAAGGATGCGGGAAGATTCAGCGACGTACCTAATACCCCCAAGAAAACACTTGGGCCATCCACGCTTTGTGAAGAGCCAGTTTGAAGCAGTGAAGTAGACGGTGTTACAATAAGCAGGGCGACTTGGTCGTGGAGCAAGAGGGACGGCGCTAGGTACGCAAAAAGAGTAAGAATCGTCGCCGTAAGTGCAAGAATGGGGGCGAGGTATAGAGTGACGGCTTTTGAAAGTCCAGCTATCATGACCTGCGTTGAAGAGAAGCAAAGAATGTGTGAGGGTCGTGAGGTGGTATGAAACGCCCGGCTTGCGGCTTTGGATGGAAGACAAAATAAAAACGTAGGAAGACGCGATCAAGCGATATAGAACACTCCCTCTTGGGCTGCAGGTCCATTTTATAGCTTGACCGTGGGCTGTCGGCGAAGAATTGATGCAGGAAGACAAAGGCGTAACGAGGGTCGGTGGTTACGTAACCGATAGCCATTGTTTTCTGCGTTGCGTTACTTCATTCAACATTGTCCACAATGTCCGGCTCCGCGGTAGGTGAAAGTATACCGAAATCGCCTTTATTCGATTTGAAGCACTGTTTATGGTCATCGTACTTACCAGGTATGCACTTAGCAACTGGAAGCGGACTTCGCCAAACAAACATACATCGGACAGTAAAATAAAGTTTTGTTCAACTGCTATGGCCTTGCCCAAGGAACTTGGAAATGTCTCTGTCTTTCTTCATGAACCCTCACAGTTTTTTGCCTCTGGGAGTCAGGGTGCCCAAACTTCAACCTTAGCTGCTGTCAAGTACCTCTTTGATCTGTGTAAGTGCAAAGCTAGGCCCGTTGTTTTATTGTACCAATCCAACTTTCAGCGATTGAGTCCGAAAATACTTCAAGACCTCATATCGTGGCCCTGCTATCTTCTTTGCAGCCCTCTCATGCTCCTCAGACAAGGTCTCAAGCTCGGGCGAATGCAGCCTCTCCCAGACCCCCGCCTGTTTCGAAAGGGATCTGGAACCCAACACCTCTAACGTCGCTATTCATTGATGGTTTGGACGAAGATCAAGTTTGGGCTCAACTGGATCTCCGGACAAAGCCTGTTTGTGATATGCTTGAAAATGTTCTAGAAGGGGACCCTGCAGAAGACGACGTCAGTGAAGACGGAGAGCAAGCTGAAAGGCTACGAGATGCTCTGGCCGCTCTTGGAGAAGATCCGGAAGCTGACATGGATCAGTTTTTTGACGACATTGAAAGTGATGACTCTAGTCTCTCAGAGAATTTTGCGGAGGAGAGCGGGGATGAAACGGAGGATAGCGTTGAAGGTGGTGAGGAGGACTTTAACGAAGAAGGTGTCATGACATTGCGTGGCCCATCGTCGGACGAAGAATCTGAGGATGAATCGCTGAATAGCCGACGAAGACCAGCTCATCCAAAACAAGGAAAATCTGTGCTGGACGACGGATTTTTCGACCTCTCCGCTTTCAACGCCGAAACAGAACAAGCAGAAGCGAGATCCGCATCAAAAGGTCGCTTGGCGGACGAAGATGATTCTGATGACGACGCGTCCGTAGACCTTTTCGCTCCCATAGCTCAGGGTTCGAACTTTGAAGAAGACGACCTCGAAAACGATCCCGGAGGTATGGGTTCCTTTTAATACCTCAGGGTAACGCTGAGTCTTTGGTTAGAAGCATTTTATGGCGACTTTTTTGAAGCCCCTCGTAAAAGTGTCTCCCGAGTGAAAAAAGTACCATCACAGGCGAAAATATCAAATGGGCCTGGCGGAGTACGTTTTCATCAAGAAGTGCGGGTTAGGACGATCAAACCCTCAGGCAAGAATAAATCATTGTATGAGGATGATGAAGACGACGAAGACGAGGATGACGAATTCCCTGTGAGCAATACCCTTGACGTAGAGATGGCGGAGAACGACGATATGGAGTTGGATCTAGAAGATGAATCTCAAGACTCCGACGAGGAGTCTCGTGATGAAACGCGGAATTCAGGGCACAGGGAGACGATTGAGAGGTTAAAAGACGATTTGTTTGCGGAGGAGGAGGACGACGCTCTCCTCGAAGGTCAGTCTTCCAGGATCGTCTCCCTCTCATTCTAAGTTAATTTTTTTTTGTGGTTAGATTTGACCGCACACGAACAACGAATGGCTGCGTTGCGTCAAGAGATTGCGGAGCTGGAATCAGAAAATGTCACCAAGAAGTCATGGACGTTGATGGGAGAAGCTGGCTCTCGAGCTCGACCGCAAAACTCGCTCTTGGAAGAGGATCTGGAATTTGATCGCGTCATGAAGGCTGTACCGATTATCACAGAAGAGATAGTCCAAAGTTTAGAAGAAACAATAAAGGCTCGAATTTTAGAAAACCGATTCGACGATGTTGTCAGGTTGCGCCCACTCGAAGACAAGCCTTTTCTACCCTCTCGATTGCTTGAACTACAAGATACAAAATCCATTCAATCTCTGGCGCAAATATATGAGAATGATTATATCGATAGCGCAGGAGCTGAAGCTGCAGATGATCGTGATGGTAAACTGAAGAAGGAACATGATGCCATCGAGGCACTTTGGGAGAAGATATGTGGAAAATTGGATGCATTGTGCAATGCACATTTCACTCCCAAGCAGGTGCGCTATGTGTATAATTCTTCTCTTGCGTGCTAGTTGACGAATATTGAACAGCCCAAAGCCGTGATTTCAGCCATTGCCAATGTTTCGACGACGACCCTCGAGTCTGCTCTCCCAACAACAAAGTCCGCTGCCACAATGCTCGCCCCCGAAGAAGTCTTTTTACCCTCATCTTCGGAACCACGCGCTCGAAGTGAACTTACACCCACCGAGAAACGCTCTTTACGCGGAAAAGAACGCAAAATGAAAAAGAAGCAACGCGACGCATTGAACACCTCCGTTGACAAATTTGCCAGGGCAAAGAGTATTGGAGGTGTGAAAAGGCAAAAACGAGCAGCATTAGAGAGTGTTGTGAAACGCGGAAAGGGAGTTACCGTGGTAGGAAAGCAGAAGAAGGACTCGACGAAGAAGCACGACCGTAAAAGGACATGAGATTGGAAGGTTTCCATTATGTACCATTGTCTGTCTTGTTTTCAAAGTCCACCAGAAATACATAATCATGTGACCCTATTTATTAAAAGTAAACAATTGCAATACAAAGTAAGTACAGCTCATCACTGCCTTCGTATCCAAACTACTTACCACTTCTCCTCATCCTTCATGCCTCTTTTCAAGAAGAAAAACCAAAACCTGATTCCTGCTGTAACACCACCAGCTTCTACCCCGAATACTTCGTCCCCTCGACCTGCATATCATCACACATATGTTCCCAGCCGAGACGGCGACCCTTATAATTCGCCAATAAGCAGATCAGCATCAGCGTACTCTGCAAGCGAAGAGAGCGCTTCTTTGGCTGATAAGTACAGCAGGAATAGAGGAATCGGAGACGTGTATGCCCGCGGCGGAGCTGAGCTCGAAAGTGATCGCAATGAGCTCTTCTCTGGTTACAACCCGCAGAAGTCCGGTTCTGGTCGATTCTTCGATGGCCCTGACATCGGAAGGGATCCTACACCTGGCGAAGAGAAGGATGAAGACATTGAAGGCATAAAGCAACAAACTCGTTTTGTCAAACAAGAGAGTGTCAACTCCACTAGAAATGCACTACGCATGGCCCGTGAGGCCGAAGAGACTGCCCGTCATACTTTAACGAGATTGGGTGATCAGTCGGGTATGTTTCTTCTCATATTGTTCGGTTCAACAATTGACTCGTTCTTGCAGAGAAACTTGCGAACACTGAGCGTCATCTCGACGTTGCTAAGGGCCACTCCCAACGTGCGGATGACAAAACAGACGAACTTAAGCAACTGAATCGTTCCATTTTCCGGCCTGTCATTACCTTCAACAAAGACGCGAAACGAGCAGCACAGGATGCTAAAGTTCAAGCACGATTTGAAGAAGAGCGTACGGAGAGAGAGAAAGCCATGATGGACATTCGGGAGTCTCATAACCGTCTTGGGATGGCGACCACCTATGGTCGTGGAGACGATGAAGAGTTACTCGGAGGTCGCGGAGCCAAGAATGCGTCGCAGCTAGCCATGCAGAAGGAACAACGGAAACGATATCAATTTGAGTCCAACGCCTCTGACGATGAACTTGAGGATGAGCTAGATGACAACTTGGACGAAATATCTTCTATGACTAAACGACTCAAAGCACTGGGAACGGCGATGGGTCAAGAGCTTGAAAATCAGAATGCTAGGATTGAAAGGATAGATGGTAAGACCGTCGGCCTCGACGGGAGGATTCACAGAAACACAGAACGGGTGAATTATTTTGCACTTAAATGCGAAACGCGCATTCACATATTTTTTTTATAGCTCAAGAAAGTTTAGCTGGAGACAGTACAAGTCTTCACAGAGTCTTAAGAGTAGAACTCAGGTTACGGATAGTATACCCTTATTTATGTAAAAACACGGTCATGTGATGTGCCTACACGTTCGAATTTAAGCGCGCTTCAGGTGCTCAAGGTGGCTCCTCATAATCATTGGCTCCTCAGGTCTACCACTCTGACTCTCCAAACTTGCTTCAAACCCTAGGAAAATGATATCCGAATATGAAAAGTCTCGAAATATCAATATTCAGAAAGTTCGTCATGCATTCAAAATTCGTTGACTAAACACGCGAACTGAGCATTCCTTCCCCAGAACAAAGCAATGCTTGAGGCACTTGGGCTAGATAAACCCCTTATTGAACCAAAAGAGCAGAAACGAAAACCTTCTACCAGTTCAAAAAAGAGAAAGTCCACCGCCACCAATGATGAGGCATCACAGCCCGCCGCAAAGAACCAATGCGTCGAAATGGCGACGAACTCCGATTCTACTGTCCGAAGAAGCTCGAGAAACACCGGGAAGCACGTCGACTATCGAGGCGAAATTCGAGCTGACCAGGCCCTCCCATTGGCATTTTCGAGTGGTGTGAAGACGTCGGAAAATGAAGGCCCTCTTGGACGCGACGATGGCTTCAGGAAGCATGATCCGTTTGTGTTGCTTGTTGATGTTGAAAAAAAACGACACACATACCACTTGAATAGAAAAACCTATGGTTCCATCCCAGGGATAGGAGTTGGAACGTGGTGGGAAACTCGACAGGGTTGTAGTATCGATGCCATCCACGCGTACGTCTACTCCACCAACGCAGACGTGATCTGAGATTTTATTAGTCCGTGGGTTGGAGGTATATCCGGAGGACGTCAAGGAGCACACAGTGTAGCACTCAGTGGCGGTTATGACGATGACGTTGACTTGGGTTACGCATTGTGAGCACAAAAGCCCTCCCTTCTTGACGCCTCATCAATCTTGTCGCAGCACATACACAGGTTCAGGTTGGTTCCATGCTCGTTCCCTTGCCTTGCTCCGTCAAACGGCTGAATTCCATCAGGTGGACGAGATCTTAAAGGAACGAAAACTGCTCCAAAAAATGTTAGGAGTCCGTTAAACTTTGGTGTGCTTTTCTCACTCGCAAATGCAGCTTCGTACAGCTCCCCAGAGCTCTGATCAGACATTCGACAATACTGTTTGTTTTTCCTTATATTATTCGTGTAAATGATGCTGAGGTTCTGCAGTTTAATCAGATGTTGAAGGTGTTCAGCCTCAACCTCATATGTTCTCCTCAAGCTTACTTGCCCTGTACAGCGGTCATCCGAAACCAAGAAACCTGTCAGGGTAATCCGTGGGTTCAAGCTCAAATCTCCCTACGCACCGAGTGAAGGGCAAGCGTTTCACATACAGACAATATCACTCTATTTAACTTTGGTTGGAATTTACTAGCTACCGATATGATGGTCTTTATCGCGTCGAACAGGTAAAGTATGCTGTCACACCTCGCCATATTTTACTCATTCACTGCACAGGCCTGGATGGAGAAAGGCTTGAATCCCAAGGGATATCTTGTTTGCAAATTCGCATTCAAGGTGAGAAATCTCGACCTTTCTTACACTGTGCTCCTCATTGTATGACGTGATTTAGCGACTTCCTGATCAACCCCCATTGCCTCGGCGTGACGGCAACGAGACGACCGAAGAAAGTGCCATCGAACCCGACCCCTGCGAGGCTTCGTCCTGAATCCAATTCAAGTTTTTCCGTTCTTGTTTACATGTTATCTGATGCTTTCAAATCTGTTGTACAAAGTTATAATTTCAAACCGGAAGTACATCTAGCCTCTACCAAATATACCCGAGTACCTTCCAATTTACCACCTAAACCTCTCTGCAGTCAAGCAGTGAGGTGCTCGGTCTTTTCTCTCCTTCTGTCAGGTATGGAACCTGGATGAAGCACTTGATGTTACACGCAACAATAATGAGGCATTTGCGCACTTGCGGACCCCAATATTCAAATCGCAGATTCATCCAAGGCTTGCCGAACGAGAGTCAAAAACAGGCCTCGAGCCTCATCCGTGTTCTTTCCCTGTTGTCCTGCGAACCACAGACCGTAGATACCCTTGATACTGTCGCGCAGGGCTTCTTGCAATTCAGCAGTAACGGTTTGTGGGTTGGGCGTGATTTCGACTTCAGTGGAGGGCGCGTGAGGAGAGGGGGTGTCTGAGTCGGATGGTGGGGAGTCGTCGAGCAATTGGGGGGGATCAGGTCTTGATGAGACCAGGGTCAATCGACGGGAAAGGGAATTAGGAGACGGAGGATTGAGGGGGTTATAAAGTTCAGCCGCGTTCTGTTGAAGCTCGTTACAGGCAACGATGACACGTCGATTGGTGCCGCCGTCCCCTTGAGAGAATGTTTGCTTATTGGGGAGGGGAGAAGGGAAAGTAGAGTCTCCTGAACCTGTCGAAAATATGATTGAGTAGTTGATGATTGAAACCGGAGACATACCTTGGACTGTTGCATATTGAGCCCAGTAAGCATCTTCCGAGTTTAGGTGATGGCCAGGCTTCGTATCCAAAGCCGGGGGCGAGTCGTCACCCTTCTGAGAATAGGAGTTCCAGTACGAATTATCGTTGTCGTCGCCATCCACGACCACATTCAGGGAATCGGGAAGAAAATCGCAAGAAGACTGGTGTATGGCAATGGCATCAGAAAGAGCAGAATGTGAATCCTTTGGAAAGGGCATGGGTGCCAGATTGTGGTACTGCCAAGATGACTGTTCCGGATCCCATAGAAATACTAGACGGATGCCGGGATGATGGGATGATTGAGGAGTAACACGAGCGTGGGCAATGATATATTGATTGTCAGCTGAGTAGCGAACAGAAAAAGAAGAAGCTTGTTCTGAGATGTCGAGGTGGTCTAGAAGGTCGTCGTCGTGAGGAGGCCATGCGAGATAATGAAGAGGATTGTCCGGAGTCAGATGCAAAAAATGGTGGCGTTGCAGCAGGGGCTTTGACAGGATATGGGGAGGAAGAGATGCATTGAGAGGACATATGTAGTTTAGGACGGTGGCGACAGCGGAGGAAGAAAGGGGCTCAACGTTCATTATTCTGTGTGATGGTGGTAGTTTCGGGTTTAGATCAAAACTATGTTCATCAACTCCCTCCTCGTCCTCCTCTTCCTCCCTATCTTCGCTCTCTCTCAGGTTTTTTGATTTCATCTTATATGTTTGCAAGTCATTCCTAACGTTTGCCTAGAATGCTACACGGATAGTCATCACCTCAACTTCCCTTTCTGCCTTTGTCACGCAGGGCAGCACAGCGACGAGCACCTTCGTCTTCACCACTACTCAACAAGTTGTCCTTTCCCCCAATTCCACCGCTTCATCAAATTCCAGTGCATCCGCCACCGCTAGCGGTAACGCTACCAGCTCATCGAGAACCACGACGTCCCAAAATCTTCCCACTGCTCCTACAAGCATTGACGGAGGTGGAGGGAATGGTGCGCCTGTCCCGGGTGCTACTGGAGGGGCTTATGGCCCAGGTGACGGCTACATCGCTGCCGCGATAGCTCTCAAGCAAAACGCTTTAGCTGTTGGCGTCGCTGGATTCGTTCTGGGAGGAGCATTGCTCGTGCTATAGGACAATGACACAGACATTTTGAGCTATGCTCCAACTAAATTACTCTTACGGTCTCTAATTTGCATCGTATATCTGGACATTTTCCTTTATACCAGTTACGCACACATAGACAGTTACACGAATTTATGGCTTTTACATGGCACAGCAATGTCCATTTTAGCCCTCTTACGTCCTCTCTCAAGGCATCTGCGATCATCACTTACCTCTCGTTTCCACCTCATGGCTACCCCCTCAGAATCCAAGCGACAAAAGATGGAAAGAGTGCGATCCCTTTTCTAGTCTGATCTCGAAACTTAGAAATGCCCCCCTTTCTTTAGGTGATCGGAACCCATAACGGCACATTTCATTGCGACGAGGCCCTTGCCGTCTTCCTGCTTAGGCAGACTTCAACCTATCGAGATGCCGGTAAAGTTTTTATTTTTTCATGTCCCCCGAATTCTGATGCATCGTCTTCAAAGGTCTGAAACGTAGCCGTGATCCAGCCGTTCTCAACACTTGCGACATCGTGGTGGACGTTGGAGCAGTCTACGACGAGCCAACGCAGCGTTTCGATCATCACCAGCGCGGATTCACTGAGGTTTTTGGGCACGGATTTCAAACGAAGCTCTCGTCAGCTGGACTTGTATACAAGTGAGTTTTGCCCCCTATATCATCCATTTATAACACCAACATCTCAAGGCATTTTGGTCTCGATGTGATTGTTAACAAGACTGGGCTTCCCGTGGAGGACCCCAAGGTTACGACTCTCTGGCTTAAATTGTACAAGGTACCACCTTTCTACTTCCTTTGTTACTTTGACGAGATCCCATTATCATCCAGGAATTTATTGAAGCCATTGACGCAATTGACAACGGAATTTCTCAGTACCCCACTGATATCAAGCCGCTCTATCGTAGCCGCACCGACCTCTCTAGCCGCGTTGGGGCGCTCAATCCCGCATGGAATCAACCTGCCGATTCTGAAACCGTTGATGCACGTCACACCCTCTGTTTAGTCGCCGATATCTTCTCATCTACTCTCTACAGGCTCAATTTGTCAAAGCATCTCTGTTAGCTGGAGAAGAGTTTCTTGGCCGTCTAAACTATTATAGCAATGCATGGCTTCCTGCCCGAGACCTTCTTCTAGCATCTGTTTTATCAAGCAAAAGCCTCATCGATCCGAGTGGTAAAATTATTCTTTTCGAGAAGTTTTTGCCTTGGAAGGTAGTTAGCTGACGCCCTCTGGCGATGGCACAAAACTGATGTATTTCTGCAGGAGCATCTATTTGAACTAGAGACCGATGGCTCGAATCCTGCTATCGAGCCCAACCAAGCCATCTATGTTGTTTATCCCGATGAATTTGGTGGTAATTGGCGTGTCCAGGCAGTTCCCGTGTCCCCCGAGAGCTTTGACAGCCGCAATGCGTTACCAGAAGTCTGGAGGGGTTTGAGGGACGAGGAACTCTCCAAAGTGTCTGGCATCGACGGTGGAATTTTTATCCACGCATCCGGATTCATTGGTGGTATGCACGGCCCCCTCTGTCCTTCCTTGATACTCACTATCGAGTGAACAGGCAACAAAACAAGGGAGGGTGCGTTGAAAATTGCTCAAATGGCACTTGAGATGTAAAAGTAAATTCGTACGTAAATCCGACTCAGGGAAAACCTGAGAATGGACAATCGTCCATTCGATAGCCGCTCATTTTTAATGAGTGTACGGCGGGTTGTTGTCTCGAGACTCCGCCGGAGATAACGGATGAAATCAATGCAGCGAAATCGCACTTGCGTGTGTCTGTACCACTCTGTGTTTTGCTCGAACATGCCTCGTTCTCTGATTGGACGGCTCATTTCAAGTTCCCTGCATTGTGAACACGCACTGCACCGTGACGCTGACGCAACAACCTCAGTGAACACGTGTAGATGAGCCACACTTCATTTCATTTCGGTGCTCTCTGCCACCGTTTTTGACCTCTTCGTGGATTTCGGATAATGTTCAACAGATCCTTGGTGTGGTTAACAGCCTAGCGATTGCTACTCAGTATTCTTTTATCGTTATCCGGTTTAGGTGAGAATTTACTCCATGTCTCAAATTCGGCTCCCATCATGCGTTCACAATGTGTTGTTGATTTATGAACACACAGCGTCTGTTGTCGTTTGAAGATGCGATGTTACCCCCTTTGCGTGTCCCACCCGCCTACGGCATCCTCGCGATATTTCAACCAACGATCTAGACACAAAGGTGCCAGATAGCTACCAACACATCCATTCCCTTCTTCTTCTTCTCGGAAGCAACAAATCCAAATTTCACTCTACGAGACCTTTGCACATCATCTTCCGGCTTCGCTTTGAAATGTCCCTCGTTGAAGCTCACTATCACCCGTTCTTATTCACGACGTTAACCTTGTGTGCTATGGCGGAGCTAGGCCTTACCGCGTTCCTCATCAATGCAAGCGTCGACAAGCAGACGTGGCCAACTCCACGATATCACCATTTGTGAGTATCTCGCAGAATGACTAACCTTGAGAGCGAGACTAAGCGATAGAAAGGATAATCCTTTTTTGCTTCAACGGGGCGTGGACTACATTGTTTGGTTCGACCTACTTGCTCTGGTTGGTGCGTGATTCAAGTTCAGGCCTCTATACTTCTTCCCATTGTGACCATCTTTCACTTTGCCAGGTCGATGGCGCAGGACATATCCTAGCCAATGTAGCCAGCTCTTTGGCATGGCTATTGGTTACGTCAATATTATGGGTGAAGCTCTTTGAAAGAAAATCTATATTCCCACTGACTGTCTTCAATTTGTAGGGATCGGCTGCCGGGCTGATGCATAACACTAGGACCGGCGGAAGCTGCCCAGGCAGCCCTATCATATCCCGGTATGCATCGCATATCGATGTTCAACTCAGCCGTTCAATATCATGATCCACAGCTGCCGTCAGTCCCTTACGGTGGAAATTCTTGGCTGGTCAGCATTTGGGTTGTGCATTTTGGCGATTATTGCGACTTGCTCGTGGCTGGTGGCCAGTAGACAAGCCGCTTTGAAAGCAAAAAACAGTGACGCTGATAGCGCATCACGATTGGTATAAATGGTGTGCTGATTGTACCATGACATCCTTGGAAGTGTGTTGACCAGCAGTGTTGACCGCTACTTATTTTTTATCGAGTCTTTATGTATGCCAGAACTTCGGAACAGTGCCTGTACTTAGGCTCGAACCAGTCGCCTCGGAGTAATCGCAATGTAAAATTTGAGGGAGGGGGGAGCATCTTGAAGTCGAGACTTGAATCACGTGAAGCTTTATACCAAGCGTACTACTACTTAGCTGGTACTTGGACTGTGCTTCACACTACTTGATATTTCATCAACACCCATCTTGATTAGTTGACGATTGAACCCAGGACTCTCGTTTCTGCACCCCTGCTCGTTGTTCATCGATGCCCACTGATTCAGCGGCTGGGTTGAATCACCTTCGTTCGTCATGCAACGAACTTTTAGCCAAAGCAGACAGCGATTCAGACTCGGAACACTACAGCGAGCCCGCAGAGCCAGATGGATTGCTCGGCCTTATAGAGTTGGACGAAACCCTACAGCCTGCGCTGGCGCAGTCGATCTCGACTCGCAAGCCGTATTCGCGGCGAGCATCTTTCATTCGAGGTTTAGCACTCCTGTGTGCGTGTAGTCTGAGTGTTGGGAGTCACTAGTACGCACAGAGTTTTGAATGGAGTGCTATCTGAAACCAGCGTCATCTAGTGCATCGAATTTGCTAGGCCCACTGAAAAGTCGGTTGCAACGGGAAATGGGCACATCGCACACAGAGTTCGGACTTCTTATCGCTGCCTATAGTTTAAATAGCACTTGGACACCCCTTGTAGGAGGAGTGCTCGCGAGTAGGCTCGGGACGACGTTTACCAGCATCCTGGCCACCGGTGTCATACTGCTGGGTGTGTTTACGTTTATCACATTTGGAAAAACGACGTTGAGTTTTCATAAGGCCAGATTATACTTCTGCTAGGCGACACATGGGGAAGCGTCAGGTGGATGACTCTTGGCCTCTTTATCTTTGGAGTGGGCATCAGCCCCCTCTCCGTCGTGCAAGAAACTATCATCATTCGATTCTTCAAGTCGCATGGTCTCGGTGTTTCTATGGCTTTTGGTCTAATCGCAGGCAAAGGGGCATCATTCATTTCTGCACGGACTTCATACCCACTCGCGGAACACTTTGGCCCCCGAGCCCCATTCTATGTGGCGACATTCCTGGCTGCTTTGTCTGTTATTGTCAATTTAGTATACGTAG
This sequence comes from Laccaria bicolor S238N-H82, assembly GCF_000143565.1. Lineage (NCBI taxonomy): Eukaryota > Fungi > Basidiomycota > Agaricomycetes > Agaricales > Hydnangiaceae > Laccaria > Laccaria bicolor. The sequence continues at coordinate 281,757 of NW_001889872.1, read as the reverse complement.
TGTCTTCAAAGTGGCTTGTTGAAGGCGCAGAAGCAGAACTTGAAGCCTCCGACATAACTGAGGAAGCTCGTCGGCGTCTGTCGAGCAACATGACTGAAGCCCAAGCTCTAGAAAACGTGGCCGAGAAGAGGAAGGTCCACTTTCGTCAGATCGCAAGACTTGGGGATGTTTTTTGGGCGTACGCTGGTCTTCGATTATAGTTGATCCATTTATTCACGACGTGTGCATAGATATATAGGCCTCAACATTTTCTGCGGAATGATTTGGTCCCCATTCACCCATCTTGCAGCGTTCGTCGTCGTCTTTCCATCTTCTCGCGTGATCTTATCAACCTTCAGGAATATCATCGAGAAACGCTATGGAATGTCGGAAGAGGGCGCTGCTAACCAAGCCTCATATCTTTTGGCTGGGAGCTTGGTGCTATATCCGATCGTAAGCTGGATGGAGGATATTGCGTATTCTTTATCTCATGCTCTTATACTAGTGTGGATTTCTTGTTGATCGCTTCAAGCATCGGCCAATTGTCATACAACTCTTGGCTTTGTCTTCCGTGCTAACGTTAACTGCCTACACATGGCTTGCGTTCCCTGCTAAGATAACACGATCCCCTGTGCCAGCTATTTTTACCTTTGCAATTGGCCAAGGTTTTGCACCTTGTTAGTGATGTGCTCTTTCACTCGGGATGTGACGGGATGACGTTCTCATGGCTTACAGTGTTGCTCGTGATGCTTGTTCCAAGGATTGTGCCTTTGAAATATGTTTCGACCGCTCTTGGAGCGCACAAGAGTGTAAGAACATTTTCAAGGTGTATCCGACACCCTGATTTCGGAACTTTCTCTAGATGGAACAGACAGGATCAACACTTTTTCAAACGCTCGCTGGTCTTGTGTTAGACATCAAGGGGAAGGGCTCTGGGCCGGCTGCAGCACAAAGTCTTCTCGATGCCTTCCTGATCCTGAACGTTTTTCAACTATTGAGCATTGTGTGGTTAATTTTCCTTGAAAAGCACAAGGAGCGCTGGGTTACCATTTCAGCGAGACCTCGGGAAAATTCCGTTCATAGTGTTGACCAAGAGCGCTCGCTTTTGGAGGACTCGGAAGGCCATGATCCCGGCCGACGCAATTCAAGAGCCCGAATGGCACATTACCGAGATGTGGACAAAACCAGGAGGGAAGTGCGGCGAGGAGAATTTTTTGGGCTGCTAGGACTGTTACTGATACTCTCTGTATGGGTTCTATTTATGATCACCGCTTTGGTTAAACTCAGAAGTTAGATCTGTTGGTAAATAAGTATCCAATGTACTGTATATTATAGCTTCTGATGCGGGGAACCAGCCCAATTGACTGGAAAATACTTATCTCAAGCTGGTGGCCATGGGGCAGTTAGTCTCGTACAAATTCTATATGGTCAGGATATGCAGATTTCACTTTAAGTTTACAGTGTTCCGGCACTCCTTCGGACAGGCTAAGGACATTCCCGTTTTGTAGCGGCCACACACCAAAATAATCCATTCTGACTTGACATTCCTGTTTACCAATACATCTTCTATGTAATTCCACATTTTCAAGATAAACGAAGCCCGGAACATGAATAGATACGCTGTTCAAGAAAGTGGGCAAAATGTCACGGAATTCACTCCTTCGGACACCATGTGACACCGCCAAAAGTGTGGGAGAAATCAGCTTATGGCCATACCGTGCAGTCACATCGTCAATGTTCAGTATGTGTAACATTTCCTCTGCCCCCATTTTCCTTCTAAACGTCCCAATTCTTTTATTAATACCGTTGCGATAGGGTTTTATATCTACGAGATTTTTTGCTGTATGGGTGGTTCGTCGGATCTGAGCAAAATCTAAGATTAGCATAGCAGCCTTTCACAATTTGATCACTTTCAGTGTAATTCACTCATAGCACCTTGAGAACTTCACCAATTAATCCAATTTTATATATACATGACCTCTATACCTATCTACAGACATATGCCAAGTTTGACGATGAGTGATGTTGATCTGCATGAGTTAGAGCCAAGTGTCCGAAGGAGTGATAGTGTCCGAAGGAGTGCCGGAACACTGTATGTGCTACATGAATGCCATCAAAACTGGCAATGGTCACATGATAAGAGTACTATACAGTTCTATCCCACGGTCAAGTCAACGTAAAGTATTATCGTCGCCGGCCTCAGCCAGCCCCAACATCCTCAAGCCACAGGTGTGTTTACTCATCTTCAACATGTTAGTCCGATTGACGACGTCGATTTAGCCGCAAGATGGGCGCGTACAAGTACATTGGTGAACTGTATAAAAAAAAGCAGTCGGATGTCCTCCGTTTCCTGCTTCGCGTGCGGTCAGTTTTTTCTGGGTACACTGGATCACCACCTCATCGTTAATGTAGATGCTGGGAATATCGCCAGCTGAACGTCATTCATCGCGCATCCCGACCATCTCGTCCTGACAAGGCCCGCCGTCTCGGTTACAAGGCCAAGCAAGGGTACGTCGTCTACCGTGTCCGAGTGCGCCGTGGAAACCGCAAGAAACACGTTCCCAAGGGTACGTAGGTGAAGTATTGTGAAGCAGCAGTTTTAAATCTTGTCGGGGTCTTTTTTAGGTGCCACCTATGGTAAACCCGTCCGTCAAGGTGTCAACCACCTCAAGTTCCAACGAGGCCTCAGGAGCACCGCCGAAGAGCGAGTAGGAAAACGATGCGGTAATTTGAGGGTGCTGAACTCGTACTGGGTGAATCAGGATGGTGTGTACAAGTATTACGAGGTGATCTTGGTGGATCCTCACCACAAGGCGGTAAGTTCTCTCTTATTTTCTGCAAGAACTACACTTCAACTTACCTCGGTTGGATTCAGATCCGTCGGGACCCGCGGATCAATTGGATTGTCAACCCTGTGCACACCCGTCGCGAGGCACGGGGTCTTACGAGCATCGGAAAGCAGGTTTGTGATGCTGTCCTCAAGACTTGGTCTTCTTCTGACGACGCCATAGAATCGTGGATTGGGCAAGGGTCACCGTCACAACCATACCCCAGCTCGTTCTACCTGGAAGAAACACAATACTCTCAGCCTCCGTCGCTACCGTTGATTATTTTTTGTCATCATTTCAGTTCACTTACGTCATCCATCCATGCGTCTCTTGCTATGTCACATGTATGCTACGCTACGAAGTCAAAACGATTGAGTTCGAAATTCATGCATGCTCGTATCATATTCCGGGGAGGATGTCGACAGCCGTTAATAATTACTGTCCTCTCCATAAACGCACTGAACACGAGGCAACAGCAAGACGTGCTGCGGCACGCATGTCGTTTCCATTGTTCGCCGTTCTGTAGCCGATAAAGTGGTGCGCTATGTTTAGCGATCCAACATCTTGTCCGAGGTTTGTTCACGGGATGCCTTGTCCGCTATATATAATACTCATCGCTTGCCTCCCTTTCCGATAACATCATGCTCCCTGCTTATTTCCTGATCTTCATAATTTACTACCCAGCTGTTGCAATACCCCAGGCCAGCTCCTGGTTTCCATCGCTCAGCGAACACTTGTGGCCTTCACGTAGCCTCTACGTTGCATCGGGCAATTCTATCAATTATAACCCTAATGGATCAAGTTTTCTTTGGTTACCGCAAGATTCGTACTCTGGGCAGACGTTTTTTGAGTAGAGTTCTATCTTTGTTCACCGTCTTGGACTCAGCTTACTTGTTCTACCGTGCAGTTTATGGGATTTCTTTACTGGCGCCGATCCAACAAAGTGAGTTCTCAAGAACACTTCTCCAAACCCTAATCAACGTCCTTCCAGTGGCCAAGTGAAGTGGGTTTGAATAGTACAGCCATCGTGATGCGTGTGGAGTAGAAACTGATCGTCCTTCAGCTACGTCAACGAAACTGTTGCTCGTCAGACTGGTCTCGTCTACGTGCAGGACAATGGTATTGTTATTATGAAGGCAGATAACACGACATCGTTGGCTTCAGGTGTATACCGGAACAGGTGAGCTTCTCCCTGCTGGCACCTTGAACAGTACTTCCTGTTTCCAACGTCTCAACCGTAGTGTCCGAATATCGAGTCAGGCCCAGTACAACACCGGTTTATTTATCCTGGATTTAAACAGAGCACCGTGGGGATGCGGTAGGTTTGTTCCAATCTTGTTGCAATGAATCTACTGAATTATTTCCTCCGTCAGCCGTCTGGCCCGCTTTCTGGACAGTTGGAGGGAACTGGCCATATGTTCGTTCATAGCGAGAGACCCTGCAGAAGTATCTGACATCTCAACGTTTAGGACGGTGAAGTTGACATCATAGAGGGCGTACACGACAACGAACATAACCAAGTGGCATGGCATACTGCGCCAGGTAAGCGAACAAAACGCCCGTCAACCCGCATGCTCTGAAAAGAAGACAGGATGCACATTGGATACTACTGCGAACTTCACTGGAACAATATCAGTGTGTTAAACCATCTTCTTGCTTGTCGTCTTTCTCACCACCTTCGAGTCAAGCGACGGCGTGAACCATACAGACTGCAATGCTTTCATTAATAGCAACTCCGGTTGTGGAATGACTGAGTGGAGTAGGGCGTCGTACGGTCCTTATTTTGACTCGCAAGGAGGAGGGGTTTTCGCTATGAAGTGGGATGAAAACAGCATTGCAATTTGTGAGTCGTGAGCTTCACTGTCAATGTTTTGCCCGACTTCAACGAGTGCAAAGGGTCATTTTACCGTGTCGCAATACCAAAAGATGTCATTGCAGGCACCCCAAATCCCTCCGGATGGGGTGCACCGTCCGCCGTTCTAGAGCCTTCGGACTGCAACCTTGGACAACTTTTTGCAAATCATTCAATCGTTTTCGGCAAGTACTTCCGATCTGTGGATGAGTTGTCTTCTAATGCAGAATCTTTGCGACAGACATCACCTTGTGCGGTAGGTGTATTCACTGTTGGTGATGTCGTGTTTTCGATCTGTTGTGTGATAGGTGACTGGGCGGGAAATTCCTACGCTACATCGGGGTGTCCAGGAACTTGCGAACAGAGGCTTATGGACCCAGCAAACTTCCAAGTGCGTGTCATCTGCTGATCTTCAAGTCGAAGCTAAATAATCTACTGACCTCAGAATGCATCCTGGAGCATAAATTCATTAAAAGTCTATCGAAAGGTGCTCCTTTCTGCACGGGTCACAAACTCAGTCACGTCTAAGTTGACAATGGAATTTACCACCTTGTACCTCATGATTTTGTTGGGAGGTCTCCTCCTTTGATGATTTTCTATGTAATGACCCTCAACGTACATCATAATGATAGATAGCGGACATATGATAGATACTAGATAGTGGACCATATCCTCGGAGAACCACGCCCTGATAGACAATAATTTGGGTATGGTGGTGCATATCAATCAGATTATCTCATTATATATTCAGTCCCATGGCCTGCCAAAAGTCTGTCGTTAAAGCGTCAGTACATACGTATGTAACTTTGGTCGTTGCAATTGCCAGCCCAAAAAAAACGCCACATTGCTGGTGAAAGCTACACACACATAGTACAACGCTGATATGAACAGGCCTATAATTTAAATTTCCATACCACAGAGTCAGGGTCTATATCATCGTGAATATGTGGTTCGCCAAAGCTGGCCCGCAGGGGCGTCACGCTCACCCATCCGTTGTGGATGGCCCAACCATCAGACCCAAAGGGAAGCATAGATGGAATTGGTGTAATAAGCCCCCTCATTTCAGGTGACCACTTGAAGAGCAGATCACCGATTTCTTCGCCTTCGTTTTTTGGCATAGAGGTCGTGTACGACGAGATTGAATCTTGATTTACAGTCGAAATGTTTTTGAAAAGTCTCCCATAGGAGTTGCGCCACATCCTTGTCCAACAAATCTTCAACCCTTCTTCACTCAGGATGCCTTCCACCAGAGGGATGTTGACGCTATACAGATCGACTTCGCCAGTCCTGAGGCCGCATTCATCCTCACCCCAGTTGTTCCAGAGATGCTGGATAATACGGCAAGCCAAATTGTGTGCTGGTTCAAAGTAGGCAGTTGGTGTGGGATGTACGACTGTTCCGTATGACAGCGCAATGGAGCGAATTTTGGATAACGAGGACGACATCGCTGCGCCAATGGTGCCGGAGGACAACGCAAATGCCGCTACGTGATGTGGGTAAGCCCGATATGACGTTTTTTTTTTTTTTTTTTTTTGTGACCCACAAGAGGTGTTGCGCCCAAGATTTGGGCCAGAAATCTAGTACAACTTGAGACGTCGATCTCAAGGAAATCGGAGAACATACAACAAGGTCAATCTTTTCATGAAAAATGTTGTGCAACGCAACGTTGGCACACGTCGCAGGGGTCTAAATTGATAAGTCAAGCTGTAGTCAGTTTGCAGGAATGTAGCAGCTGTACTCCGTCGAGAAGAATCCACTCGGCCTGAAGACCAAATCCTTTAAAGGCAATACATAGAACGCAAAAGGGAGACTAACAAGTTCCCCATCCTTCAAAGGCCTGGATTTCGGAGAGGTTTCACCCTTACCGTCTTCCTTGGGATAAAAGTAATTTCCTCTAGTTATTTCTTTGATATGGTAGGCCTTTCCTGAGGACGGGGACGGTTAAAGGCAGAACGTTCAGGAGGTAGTTGCGCAATACCGATCCATGACTTTTGAGTGCTTGGAAGAACGACGTGAACATTCCAGCCTTTGAGAAATATGAGATTACAGGTGAGTTCATAGGATAATTGAAAGGATACCAAGGACCCTGGTCAAGTGGAGATATAAGCCGAGAACATAAGGAGATTCGTGAAAATTTGGTGGGCCATCGTCGTTCTTTGCATTGTGAATATATTGGCTGGAATGGGTTAGGAGGATAACGCACCGTGAGCAGGACAGTTGGGGACATCGGGGGTAAGAGTAGTAGTACTTAAGTGCACCGATTGATGCGGACACACCTGTGTAAACAAGTGGCAACAATGCAAGCCTAGTTCCTCTACGGGGAACTTAGGTTGTTGCGAGGTTGCCCTGCTTGTCCTGCTTGCGGCCAAGGGTATTCGAGGTTCCACCAGAAGTCCCAGGTCAATTACAGGCCAACACAGTCCATTTCTCATGTCTGTCGCTCACCAACTTCCTAATATTCCGCCCCTCCCTCCACTCCATATCCCAGAGCCAACCTCGAACTCGATAACCTCCAATGCTCTCCAATCCCCTACACCCTCTTTTGCCACGGCGAACGCCTCTCCTTCTCAGCTGGATTCACCAACTAATCTAACTCCTGTCCTCGTCTCACCTCCACAGGCTCTTCGAAAGTCTCTCTCAGCCGACTCCCTTGTGAGCTATGGTCTCAACCGTACCTCGGGTTCTCCATCCACCACTCAATCTCGAGTCTTTGGTCCTAATTCCGTATCAACTTCAACCTATGATCCCTCCCAACGTCAATGGGTTGGTCGACGTTGCGGCGAGAGTGCCGCCTATGAGCGTGATGGACATCAGCCGTCGTCTCTCGTTGATAGCGATCCTGAACGTTATGAACCATCCAGCCCATTGCTTGAACGCTATCGACATGCGTCTCTAAAGGGTCAATCTCAACGATCTGTGATTCGCGGCGGTGAACTGCCACTTCCCTCTCGTTCTCAAACGCCAAGCCATTTCCTGAACCGAGGTGTGACTGCACCAAGCAGTTCGAGTCATCATGAGAATAGACCGCCTCTTCAATCTGTTACTTCACTGCAGTCCCTTCGACAAGCTGCTGACCCACCCACGTTGGATTCTGGGAGAATGCGTAGCGGAAGTTTGGGAGTCTACACCTCGAGTCCTGCGTCACGCATGATTATCAACACTCATCTGGGACGCGTGCGTTTCTCCATTCGATATCTTAAAATGTTTCTGACCGCTCTTGAATGGACAGTCTAATATTCCTTCGTCGAAACTGGTCGTTACAGTTGCTGTTGTTGGGACCACTGGGTGCGGCAAGTCAACTGCAATTCAGAAAGGGTTAGCAGGTTACGATCTTTCGGCACCCAGCTCACTTGGACCGTCTCCCAGTCCACTTCGCTGTAAGTTTCTGCTCTCCAAACTGACCTTCACTAGTAACTGAATAAACATAGTTACACGTCGAATTGGTCGAATACGTCAAGCTGAAGACTTGTCTGATTGCCTTCTTCACGTTATAGAAGTGGACATGGCGCCGACTAATGTTGGCCTCCCACCTATCCCAGAGGGTGATCCCCCCATAAATGGTGTTGTTATCTGTTATGATTCTTCCGATCAGTCGTCTTTCCAGCCCGTTGAAAATCTCTTGAGTATGTGTTTTTTTCTTCCATTTTCACTCATTACTTTGATTTACGATACACATCAGGTGAATACAGTGCTCTGAAATTGCCAATAGTAGTACTAGCTTGCAAAGCTGATCTGGATCCTCAAATTGAACCGGGTAAAGTCGCGGAAGATCTCAAAGTCCGTTACGATGTTGGCCTCATTGAAGTTCACAAAACTTCTGAACATGGGAAAGTCAAAATGAGGCAATCATTTGATTTCCTTCTGAAAGCCATATTTCGTGCAAGACGTGAGTCTTCCTTGACTGTTCACCTGCCGGGTACTAATAGGACTGCTTTAGGATCCAGTAAATTGGGTGATCTCGTTGCTGATTATCGAAATCCAGCCTCGCCAGATGTTCTCAACCAACAAACACCTTGGGAAATCTCCAGAACAGCTACTCCTACAGTGTCGTCATCTATAAGCACGATCCCTTTTGGTGCTGCTGTCGCTGGTGAGCTGCCGGAAGTACTTGACGCGTCTTCACTGCGTTCGGCAATGGTCCCTTCCTCTCCAACTCGCACCGCAGAATTATTGCAAGGTACCGACATGGTTAACGATGATCGCACGGAAATCCTGGTGGCCAAGTCTGAGAAATCTCTACTTCATACGTCGAGTTCCGACTCGTCATCTAAGGCTGAACCTGTGGTTGGCTCTTCTACCGATGCCCAAAACTCGGCTGATGACAAGAATCAAGTGAGGGAGAGGGATCCGTAAGTTTATTGATTACTTATTGGCGGACGTCCTTAACAGTCATTCGTCAAATAGACGACCAGCGCAGTGGGCCACATTGGATGAACTGCTTGACAAGCTTTTGTTTTTGGCAGTCAGTGGAGATGGTATGTTTGCTTTGAATCTTGTTGGATATTTCAGATCTTACTCGCAAACGATCAAGATCCAACGTTCATCAACCACTTCCTTCTAACATATCGGAGATTTGCGGCACCTCGCAGCGTGTTGATCGCAATGCACAAACGAATACGTCAGCTGGACGATCCTTGTGGTGATCCAATGTTCGCATGCTTCGCTCAAATGCGGTTTGTTCCTTTTACTTCCACTCCTTCCTTTTTACTGAAGCGAATCTAGGATATGTCATTTACTGCACATATGGACTCAACAATACCCAAGTGACTTTGCAGTGAAAGGTGTCGAGGGGGCCCTGAAAGCTTTGGTAGCCTTCATTGCATCCAAGACCCATCTCATTCATTACGGCTCAGAATTTATTCCGTTTCTTGAGCTGGCATCTACCTATTCCGACCAAGATGCTGCCTGGGCGTTAAAAGAAGATGATGCGAGTGATGATGGATATAGTTTTATTGAAGCTGGCCTACCTGCAGCCAACTTTGATTCTGCATCGGATGATCCTCCACAGTTTGATCCTGTCTCTCCCCCGACGTCCTCACGGGAACGCAAATCAAGCCTTCCCTTGCCAAAGTTGCTCTATCCTGGTCCAGGTTTGAATAGTAACCAGACCGATTCCGCGGAACCTTCTCCGAAACAGCAGATTAAAGACTTAGTCAAGCTGGCTCAAGATGTCATGAACTCGGACGCGGACGAAATTGCACAGGAGATCACAAGGCAGGGTGTAAAGCGATTCTTGGAAATTAAGGTTTGTCCTGGTCGGACAATTACCGACCGTTGTTGGCTTATTTTTACGCCTAGCCACGTCATTGGCTCTACTATACTTTTGTCTCAGGTCGAAAAACCGATTCTGAACCTATTACGGCTTTCAATGTCATCTCTAATCATCTAGGGGACTGGTAAGTTCGCTCAGTTTAGCTTCTTCTCCTCTTGACGATCTTATAGGGTGGTATCTCTCATTTTGTGTCACGACCGACCCAAATCACGAGCGCGTCAAATCGAGAAATTTGTTGAGATTGCCCAACGTCTCCGAACATTAAATAACTATTCGGCATTGCGAGCATTCGTCGCTGGCATCAACAATGCCACGTTCCCAGGTGACGAAACGATGGAACAGTTCAAAGCCAAGTCACCAGAACAAGCCAAGAATCTTCAATCGTGGGATGTCCTTCTTCAGCAGATACGCGCACATCGTGCGTATCGACTCGCTTTGCGAAACACCAAAGGGGCCTGTATTCCTGCATTGTCGGTTCGCTTCATTCCTCTTGACTGGCACTGCTAATTCAACCTCTTTAGGGAGGTTCATATGTCAGACCTCATCCGAGCTCATGAAGGCAACGAGGATATGAACCCTTCCGACTCCACCAAGATACACTGGGGAAAGTTCAACATGATGGGAAGGTTCATCGCCAGCACCAATCAATGTCAAGCCCAGTGTGAAAACGCACCAGAATATTCGTTTCCTGACCGTCCGAATATCGCCGAACTCTTCGTGAAGCGGCCTGTGATGAGTCTCGAGGTGACGTTCTCTCCCCCTCTGACACATGCCTGACTCCTGACTGTTTCTTGTGTTGCAGATGCAAAAGTCTAGGATTGCTTCAGCCGATTTCAACTTCGATGACAGTCCCCCAAGGTCTTCGTTAAACAATCAACCGAATGTTGCGGTCTTGCGCAAGCTATTCTTTTGGTGATCCCATTTTGCTTGGCTCGACTGGTTGCTTTGCTTCCTCTTCAATTCCCGCAGGATTGCATGTTTGGATACCCTATTGGCTTTTGTTAGCTATGTCTTTGCTCTGTATTGTGATCTGCTGTGTGACCCGATTTGACCCTCATTCCCTACAAGATACCTTTCGTTTTTAATAGGAAAACCTTTCCATTGCAAAAGAGAATTGAAAGTCAATGAAGAATAGCAGAACTTACATCACCATGCACCTATCGTCAAACTTTAAGAATCAGCCCCACTGGTAGCTCTTCTCCGCGACTTGATTCTTCGAAGCGTGGACTTCACATATCTATACAACTTGCAAGTCTTCTACCTAGAACACTAGCCTTGCAATAAGTACCCTGCGAGGGTAAACACAACTTTCCTCCTCGTTGACGCAAATTCCTTATGTATCGCATGCTGACTCAATGCGGATTCATCCGTCAAAGTCCCCCCGTCCACCCCTCGTACTCAACATGGTAAATTGAACCCTTGGAGACTGGATTGAGTCTACCATACAGCAGGCTAGGCTTTCCTTCCTTTGTGCTTAGCCCCCTTCTTCCCCAGTTTGACAGTGTCTCCCTTCTTTGCCCTGATACCTTCTTGGTTTTTTGCTTTCTGACCCAAGTCACGCTCAAACGCACTTCCATTTCGTGATTTTCGCTTGGCTTTTTTGTTCGACGGTTTGGCAGGCAACGGAACACCAATTTTCGATGGACGTGCCGATTTTTTGGCCATGCGGATGGCTGCGTTAACAGCCTTCTCGTCGCCCACCTCTTTATCTTCCTCCATTGCGAGCTTCCGTCGTTTGGCCTTTCTAGAGAGACCTGATAGTTTGTCCCGAATGGGCTAACACACAATACAGAAAGGTCGTCACGGAAAGTTGAACAAGTTACCTTGGCATTGTCCCCCCTCGACTTAACATCCCGCTCGCCACCTGTTTCATGCGCTTGCTTGCTTGTTGCTGGATTTCAAATCAGACACCTGGACAACGATACGATAGAGCGGTCACATACCTGCCGCTTTCTCTTTCTCTTTGCTGGTCTGGAACCATGTGCGAGCGGGCCTAGAATATATCTCAGCTTCGTGCTCAATCATGTTTTGACCCTTTGTCAACTCCATATCAGCCTTCCGAAGCTACCAAATAATCAGAATTTTTTGGAGATTTTGCATTAGAGAGTGCTTACCTGCTTTTCCTCTTTCTCTTCTTTGAGAATTTCTGCAATCTCTCCTTTCAGATCATCCAGTTTTTCGACCCATTTTTGAACAGTATCCGCTGCTATCACACGATGACGGACTTTATCTTCCCCACTGCTATGCTTGATGGCAGCTTTGAGCATCTTTCGGTCTGCCTCTCCGACGAGAGTCACCGAACTAAGGAACCGAAAGTTAGACCCTCTAGCAAAAAACAAAATGACGTAAAATCATCTACCGTCCTTGCTTTCCAGCTCTGGCGGTTCTACCCACACGATGGAGGTACTGAGATAATTGGCCAGGCATATCGTAGTTGATAATCGTCTCAACGCCCTTGATGTCAAGACCACGGGAGGCCAAGTCCGTGGCCATCAGAAAATCAACTTGTCCGTCTCGAAACAATTGCAATGCTTTTAAACGCTGTGGCCTAATTATCAGCAAAATACAAACGCCGCGCAGTCGAAGAGAACACGAACTTGCTCTTGAGACAAATCTCCATGTAATTCTTCGCATTTGAGACCCAACAAGCTAAAGACAATCCTCATCTGATGGGCAAGTTTTTTGCTGCGCAAAAAAATAATGACTCTGTTCTTGAATGTCCTTTTACAAAGTGCGACAAGTAGAGCGGATCGCTCGCTGTCCTTCCCAGCACGAACACGAACGAATTCCTGAACCAAGCCACGAGCCGTTGCTTTTCTCGGGTCGACGAACAATCGTACCGGCTTATTTAAGGACATCTTGACAAGCTCATCGACTGAGTCCGTCATGGTTGCAGAGAATAACATCGTCTGGCGAGAAACTGGGCATGACTTGATAATCTCCGCTAGCTCGTCAGCGAAACCGTCAGATAACATTCTATCGGCCTCGTCGAGTACCAAAATGTCAATAGCATCAAGTGTGAAAGCCGGGGAGTTGCGGATGTGGTCAATAAGTCGGCCGGGAGTGGCGATGACGATGTCTGGCCGAGCACGAAGAGCCACTTCCTGCGATTTGAGGGACAACCCACCTGACAGAGATAGTTTGTCAGAATTTCGGGGGGTTAACGGAGGGTATCTGATTTACCTACGAGAAGACATAGCTGAATGTCTGTGTGTGTCGAGAGCTTAACGCCAACATCAAAACATTGAACTGCCAACTCCCGTGTCGGGACAAGGACAAGGCACCTAGTTGCTGCAGCCTTTTTCCCTTTCTCGCGATAAAGAAGTCGTTCGACCATCGGTATAATAAAAGCAGCTGTCTTGCCCGACCCGGTCATGGCGTTACCAACAACGTCCTTGCCGAGTAATGCGACAGGAATGGCGGCTGCTTGGATTGGTGTGGGTTTATTGAAGCCCAGTGAAGCAATCGACTTCAACAACGGTCGAGAAAGATTCATGAATAAGAACGACTCATGAGTTTCAACTGGGCGGTGTTCAGAGTCAAAAAATGCAGTCTTCCGGTCTTTCTCTGCTTGGGTTTCGCCTTCAGAATCGGAATCATCGGAAGAAAATTGATCTTCTTCAGCCGCGCCTTCCTCATCACCATCCTCCTTTCCATCAGAATCTTCGTCGGAAGTAGCCAACGGGTCTGCTTCAAAATTGCCAGTATCGCTATTGGCCTTGTCGTCCTCCTCGTCGGTACCAAGTTGTGTGTCAGCGTCAAAATCATCCCCCCCGTCGTCATCCTCATCTACGTCCATTTCCTTCCGCTTGCGCTTGGAGGACAATCTACGTCGAGTGATTATTTCGTCCACTGAAATCGGTTGCTGAAGCAGTGCAGGGAAGTGAATGCGATAGAAGAGTTTCAACTCGACTCACAGGTCGACTCCCTCTCTTTACGAAATCCTGCAGGCCATTGTAAGTCTCCGCGAGGTCGGAGTAAGGGTCCCCGGCGAGGTCGAACACAAAATCTGGGTCAAGCCAACCTTCGCCGAGGTCTTGTTTGTTAGATATTGGCCTGGCGTCCTCTGTATCGGAATCGATTGTCATGACATAGTCGGACATGTTCGTGAAGATAACCCAGGGCTGCGCAACGGCAAACCTTGAAGAATAACCCACAGTAAAGAGGACAAAAAGGTGAAGAGAAAATTAGCACATGGCACGTGACGTCCTGTATAGTTCACTACATCATGTCACTTTCACATATACTTACACCTGCTCTACACTGCTGCGCTTTCAGGACTGCTTCGTACCAGTTTGAAGATACTCATAGCCAAGATTCACCTGTGGTTCTTCAAGAAGGATGGAAACCAATGCCTTCGCCTCCCTTGCGAAATTTAATCTTCCAACTGGGAGTCGCTTACTGCCATCTTCTTGTTGCCCAGACAAGGACCTCGTCCTCTTGATTTCTCGTTTAGGTGGCGTAGATAGAATGAGTCTCTGGAATTCAAACCAAGGTTCCAAAGTCTGGGAAGCTGATGTTGGCGAGGATAACTCCAGTACTCACATACTTGGCCTTTCCTGGAGTCCTGATGGTAAATAAATTCAATTGGTCGTTGACAGTTTTGCGATTGATTGCATTCTGGACAGCACAAAGCATAGCAGTCATCCATGACCCTCCTAGCGTTTCGCTTCACTCTTTACAAGATGGTCACAATCAACTCTCTTTGCGCCTTGATGTTCCATCAAACTCTCAGAAGCATGCGTGCCGCCTTACTGGAATCTGTTGGTTTAGGAAGGAGAACATTAATAACGATGCCCCTGTAATTCCGGACATTTTCAAGAGGAACGATGTGATAGTGCGCCTCAGTTTTCATGTTTCTAGTTAAGTTTCCCACGTCCCTCAAGACAGGAACAGCGCACTCCATCCTGCGGACCCTTCCACTATTAGACAACTTTCGGGAGGAATCAGAAAAGCTGACGTTCGTTTTTTTGGCTTCGTTTCTCGTCGCTGACTAATTCCGAACCCCCCACTTTCAGTGTTACAGACCTTTTTGCTTTCCAAGGCTCGCAAACCCATCCGAACCCGAAGCCTTTGCTCCCAGATTTTATTGACAATTGGCCCACACTCTCCTCGGAGTCAGTCACAGCGTCCATTGGCTCCCCTTCTCACAACAAGCTGGAGTCTACGAGAGAAATCCTAGACGAAAAGGATGATTCCAATTTGGATAGCATTCTCTTGGCGACCGACAATCTGGGGCACCTTTATTGTTTTTTGGATGGTACTTTCCCTCTTGGTGTCATCTCTTTACGCTCAGATGCGTCTTTTGCGTCTATTTTGAAACACCCCCTGCGCCCTACCCTCTTTGGACATATCCAGACGTCCTTGGGGAAGACCATTAATACGCAAGTACACTCTCTCATCGTCGACATCCCATCATTCGGCAAAAGAAAGGTTCGAGACTTCGCTATACTATCATCGACTGCTCGTGAGCTTGTTTGGTACATTATGAGAATTGTTAAGGAGATGCGTGCAATTTGGTTCGGGTCGGAAAGTACGAGCGGTGCTCGTGAACTCGGACCAAAGTGGGTTCGCGCGCTAGAGGCGAAACAAAAGGATCAATTTGGCTGTAAGATATTTTCCTTTGTGCCGTTGTAGTGCCTGACTTCCTTCCCCGTAGTAGAAGAACCGACTCCAATATTAGACTTGACCTGCCTTTTAACCACTGGAAGACCCTCTGACTCTTTGTTGGACTTTCTTGCAAGTGGCGAACAGATGAGCGAGCGGGTATGTTTCGCCATTGCTTTTGGTGTCCCTTCACACGTCTTCCGTTCAGGGTATTCAGAAGTGGGAATCCACGATGACTGAGGCGTTGGTGAAGCTGCGGGATTTTTCCGAAAAAAAGGTTGCCCCTGCATATCAACGACTTCATCTAGTCTTAGAGGAACTTCAAGGTTGGGCAAAACTGTAAGCAGCGTTCAACTTTTTGGACTTGAAGTCGACCCCTTGTTGTAGTTCGCAGTATAGCCTGTTCGAATTACCGTCTGAAGATCTAGATTTTTGTGTGGAATCGGCGAGTAGAGGTATCGTGGTTGCAAGCTGGCTTACCGCTGTTTCCCGTCGGGAATTGTCACGCTTTAGGGAGTTTATTTTATGGCTTCGTTTTGGTACGTCTCCCTTGCGCGAAAATACGTACGTATGTGACTTTCTAGCCAGAAATTAACAACATAAACTCACTAAACGACAACATTTCTCGCCACGACATCCTAGAAGTCAATAACTACTTTAAAGCTGGACTGGTTGTAAGCTCGATCGATAAATGGTTCCTAGGTCCTGTGCCGCGCTTTCTTCCAGAAGATTTGGGCATTCCGGAACGTGGCGTATCGTCTCTTGCACCTATGATAGAGCGGGCACGTATCGTTGCAACGAAACCATTGGTCTGGCAAGGGGTAGGTCTAATTTCCAGCTAGAAACCCTGAACGCATTTGATTAATATATCTAGAATGTCACTCATAAAGATCTTGGCCACCTGGACAGGAATCTCGATGCTTTGATACACGACTTAGCTGTACGATGCAGGCGCATCTTCAGCTGCGCTGCTGGGCAAGCATCTGGCTCCGCCACTGTTTCAGGCGGACATAGGCCGGGGGCAGAGCGGTCGCTGGCCTCAGGAAATGAATGGAAGTCGAGTTTTTCCATACATGAACGGATCACCATGAACAAGGTAAGCTTTGCATTATTGCGATTTGCCAATGGCTGGGACAACGGCGCCTCAGAGTGGTGAAATATTGGAGCACCTTGTGGGATCCCTCAGTGGAGGTCACAGCCCTTGTGAGCACCGAATTTCACGAAGAGAACTCTGCTGACAAATATATTTCAAAAGTGCTTCTGGTGCAGCTTCGCTTTAGCATCGAGGCATCTGGACTACCTCTCGAAATCGGAGTTGCACTTCTTGAATGCCATCTTCCCGAGGAAGGACAAGAAGAAAGCCAACCTGATATCGAAATACTAGAAGCCGACTTCTTCGATGAAGAATCCGTTGTAATTGTCTACCGCCTTCAAACGAGGGAAAGTAAGTTGAAGACTGGTGTATCACTTGTGCCTGATATTCATCGAAAACACAGGACCGGCTTTTATAGCGACGCTCGATTACAGTGATATGACCTACCAGAAATTTCCGTGGGACGGCCACGTAAGGCTTCCCGACCGCGAAGATTTGATGCGGGATGTCCTGAAGAGTTGGAAGGAAGGTCAGGTCAGGCCTCAGTAATCAACACTCTTTTCCCGACGTGTTGCTAATTAATTGATTGTGCAGTTGTCGTCAGTGCGAACCCCCATTAAAAGGCGCCGTGCGTTAGCGGGTTGCAAGGATGGCGGTGTGTCGCTCGCAGTTAATGGCAGAGTGAATCGAAGGGTGGCCTGTGTGCTCGATGCCAGTGGTACAAGGATGGAGTCGTTTGATTTGGAAGGGGACGGAGAGGATATGGAAGTTGTGACTGGGTAATGTTCCGGACCGCCTTTGAACTTAATTTGAGGAGGCCTTCTGCACGGAATGAGTATCCGAGCTGCCTAGATCAAAAACATGGCTCCATGAGGCCCATCGTACGAGTGATCTGATATTGAAACGATGAACTTGCCGCAACGAGTCACAATGAAAAAAGGATTCCGTGGGTCGAACTGGGTTTAATGGAGATAAACTCCGTCGGAAGCCATTCACGATATCTGGTTATACCAGCTTTCCTTTCAGGCCCAAAGGACTCTTCGAGAAATTTGTCCTGCTGTCAGCATGAGCGCCGCTGAGCCAAACTCAGGCCAAACTTAAATTGGAGTCCAGCAAAGTCGTCTTTAAGGGCCGCGGACCCTCTCCTCGTGCCCTTACATTTAGAGTTCTTTTTTCATGGCATTTTAAATCAACTTTGCACTCTGGCTTGTTGCTTTCAGTGCTCCCTTTATCGATGCCCAAGTCCAATCCAGCAGCATCTCCCTCGACGGTACATCATTTGCAGTCCAAACACGCCTCGGACGAGCCGTCATCACGTCTCTCCGACGTCGCCCTCAGGAAAAAAAAGAATGCTGACGCACAAGCTGCTTTCAGAGCCAGGCGAGCCAACTATATTGCTACCCTGGAGGAGACAGGTAACATTTTCTCCCCAGCTTAGTATTTCAACTATTGACCTACTGTCTTGTAAAAGTTACAAGCTTGGAATCTGTTGTTCTTCAGTTGCAGGATTCCTGTCGGGAGTCTCGCCATGAAACTCAAGAATTGAGACAAGAAAATGCTCGTCTGCGTCAGGAATTTCGGGATCGCGAAAAAGTGTGGAGGACGCTCTGGCAGTCCAGAAAAGCAGACCAGGGTGTTGGATCCGACGACGTGCCCCCGTTGCCACCACCATCTATCGCTTCTCACCTCCAAACAAGTAACATGAATCCACATATAGGATCTACTCAGATTCATCAATATGCTGATGATGATATTGCCTTCAGAGCTAACGAGTCGCCCGCGTGCCAAGTTCCTTTTCCTGGCGCTTCTGCTAATCACGGCTTCCCTGCGCCTCCTCTTCCCTATGCTGAGCCAGACCATGCGGGTGATGGAGCATCTCTAAACCACCGTCCTTCGAAGTATGACACGTATCCCTATCCCATGGCAGCATCTGGCAGAGATGGACGCTGGCATCTCCATGCTAGTCTTCACCAAACTGGATCTGGGGGAGACCAGTCACCAACGCTAACAACTTCTGAGCCTTTTTCTAGTCGATTTTCCGGAGACGAGCAGAAAGCTGCATTGAACTCAGCTCTAGACACTGCACCGTACGCCTTTCCTAACGGTGAACGATATGGACTTAACGTGGGTGACAGCATGCCCAACAGCAGATCGATGTCGCCAATGTCGTCAACACCGGGTTCATCTTCATCGACCCTGGCGCCGCCTTTCCAATTTACTTTCCCCGATACGGCTCTCGGACAAGAACGTCCCGATTTTGATTACCGCCGTCACTCACTTCCCCATGGTACCGAGGTCACCCTGCATGGAGGCACCGCTGACATCTCCCTCGCCGGGCCCGCCGCCGATGCTGTACGCTATAGAGTCGGTTCGCGCAGATTCGTCGCCAGTGGCGATGACCGTCAGCTTCTACCTAGTCTTCGACCACTCTCAGGTAGTGAAACTGGATCTCAGCATGATAAGGCTAGCAGTGACGGTGATTCAACGCCGTATATCAACGGGCGACGGCGTGCTAGGCGTGACACACTTCCCTCTCGATCTCCTTCGCCCGCCGGCCCTGCACCACTTTCTTGTACAGTCGCCGTGATAAAAGCGCAGGCATTCGGTGCACTACGCCGAACTCGCGCGCGGACTAAAAAATCGTCAGAGGGCGCTGCAAAAGTTGCTATGGATGTCTTAGAGGCTCGGGGTATTGGAATTGGAGTCTCTCCTGGTGGAAAACGTCAACGAATCGAAGATGACGATTCCTTACTGGGGTCATAAGGTTCATGCGCTACACGTTGGACTTTTCGTCTTGAATTTGAGAGGACTTTCATGCTGAAAATACCACATCTGTTTTTTATACCTTTTGTATGTATCCCGCCGACTGTACCATAATCTCTTGTCTTGTTTTGTCGTTATTTTGTGTATATAGTATCACCCCAATGTATATAACCGCCATGTAGTTCAGTAATGTAATTCTCGATCGTTTTTGAGGTCTGATGAATCGTGCACCCACCTAAACGATAGAAAACTCCATTGAGCTTCGAAACATCCGTATGACCCATGAAATTTGGGATGCGTGAGACCCAATCTTCGCATCGATGCAACGTCTTGTACTTAAGGCGATTTTGGAGGATCATTACAGGCCATTCATTCCTGCAGCAATTTTAATTGACTTTTGGCACCGCTACGTCCCATGGGCCTCGAATTATACTGAGAATCATCAGTAAAATATGCGACCTCTTTCACGTAAACACCTACTTCTTGTACCTCTGGGCCCAGATTAGGATGATAGGAGCAATGAGGGTAATAAAGAATAACATGAAGAGACCCAGCCACATCACTATTTGTGACAGAGAGGCGAGCAAATACACTGCTGAAGCGGCCATGAACATTGTTAAAAAAAGCCAGACAGCTACCAGTGACGTCTACATTTTCAAATCAGCTCACGAGCCGAAGAAAAATAGATCAAGAAGAACCTGTAGTCTTTGTCTGAGCATGGGGAACAGTGCGAACGCTTGGACCGAGAAAAGGGCAAGTGCAAACACTGCAACATCGGTACAGAGACGTGACGCCAAGACTACCGATGCAGAGACAGCAGCATTCATTGATAACACGGAGGTCAACCTAGGGAGTTTAATCTCCAGCTGACCGTATGAGTAAGGGAGGGCATCCCTCACCGATCACGGATCTGCCCGCCCGATTTCGAGGCAGTGTAGTTGGCTAGAAGGGCGTTCAGGATAAAGAGAATGGCAGCGAGTGCCCAAATCGAGTCGGAAGATGTAGCTGCACTAAGAGTCCTTAAAACCGGTGAAAGGGACATCAGCGCAAGAAACATCATTATAGACGATTTTAGAGCTTTCAAATCTGGTGAAAAGTGTCAATCAAATCTCTTGATGGAAAATTTGACGCACGATTAGCATTGCGTTCGGAGCTGGGCTCTGCAGAGTCGAGCACGTTCCAAGTGAAATACCCCGCGAGGAAACAACCAACAGATATGTATACCAACGTTCGAGGATCCAGTTGATTCTCCTTCAATCGAATAAATACCGCTAAGAAAAAGTAGATGGTAGAGAGATGCTGGGTAACAGCGCATGAGGCGTGAACGAGACGCCAATATGAATACGGTTCAAGGTTGGCTGGCAGAACGTGATTCAATAGGTTCAGAAACAAATAGGGTATGTGGAACTCACGATTCCGTTGCAAAGACACGAGGAACAGCTTTGGCGGTATGTGGTTATCAGAGAAAGGTTGCGTTTTCCACAGAACCCTGCTCCATGGCTCCGGTCGAGCCTCGTTCATTGTCAATTCAATGATACCTGATGATAACTTATCGATATTAACACGGGACGACGACCAGGGCCGCAAATGAAGCCCTGGCAGGCAGTGGCAGCTTGGTGGAAGGCAGCAAGGACGCGGAGAAGTGCGAGATAGCGCCGAGCATCACTCAGTGTTGGTGGAATTGAAGTTGAAGTCTTTTGATCACCGTTGGTCCACCTTTTGGTACATATGCAGATTGCCAGGTACTTATGTATTCGTAGTTATATCGAAAATATTGCTATAGTAAAGAACCAGAATGGGTATGAGAAGGCCAACTTCCCGAGTGGACAGGGACTCCCCCACTTCAATCCCACTGGCAGGGAGTGCATTGCCGTTACTCATCTTTTAAAACTTGCAACAGACAAAGGCTTACCACAAGGCGCTCCTCCTCCCGACCTTGAGGCGCTTGCTTCGAGCTTTGTTTCGCAACCTTGGCCGCAAGCTGGCCCTGGTTCGGGTTTGAAGGATTTACGCCTCTTCTTTCTGCCTACGGGAACGTACTTGAGAGCTCAATGATGGGGAAGACCGGAGCTGCCACGAACCGCTTTTAGTCGACGTTCAGCTGCCTCAGCGGCAGCAACGCGAGGATTGGGAGCCGCAGAAGAAGCAGGATGGGTGTGGTAGTCGGATACTGGGCCGAGGACAGTATGTCCTCCAGAGTGAGCGGCCGACTTGGAGCAAAATGAGCCCATACTTTCTATGTACAGATTGTAATAATAACGAGTGACAACTGTAAAGTATCCTCGTTCCAATCATTTAACAAAGACACTCATTTGCTCATCGATCATTTAGTACAGGCGCATACCCTCTCCCTGCAGTCAAGCCAAAGTGGTCAAGGCCTATCTCGTCGGGCTGTCTACGAGGCGCCCATACCTTTATGCAAGTCGTCAGCAATGCGGCAAATTTAATCAAGTGTTGAATCAACTGACCTCCCACCACCGCCGCTGAGCATGATTCCATGGGAGAACAGGAGTTAAACCTGCCTTCATCATGCGGCTCTTTACTCCTGCGCCGAGTAGAAGGCCGAAAACGGTGAGCAGGAATAGTGTCACAACCAATTGGTCTCGAGGGGAGTCGCGTTCTGTCATGTATACGTTCAGTCCGCCATGTCCATGATTGAAAGGAACCTGCCACTAACGGAAACACCTCGCTTCCACATCACCCTCTTTTCCAGTCGCGGTGTCCGGGTTGGTGTCGCCCAAAGTGGCTCCAGCACAGATGGGTAAGTTTTGGTTCAAGCACCATTGCTTTGTGCAGGATAAACAGGGTTGAGAGGGATTATCTGGAACATTAAGGTGCACTATAGCATAAGTGGACCCAAAACATATGCCTGTAGATAATGACTTTTGTCAGATATCCGCCCATGTTTTGCTGGGTGAGAGGGCACATTTGCAGAAATTGGTTGCCTCCCATTTATTCAGGCTGCAGGATGCCAAAACCTTGAAACTACTGAGGGTAGTTATAACAAAAAAGATAGGAGAACTTACGAACAATGATATAAAGAAAAACAAGGTGCTGAAATGGCGAGGCATCGAGCAATATGCGAGTGAGTTTTTATAGAACCATATGTAATATGTACATCAAGAGAGAAATATGGATCAACAAATGACTTTGTCAATTTGACAGCATCGTCCACTCCTCTCTCTCTCTCGTACACCCGCCAAGGCCATCCTGGGAGTACTTTCGCTGGAAATTAACAACCAATTATGTCTGCAGAGTTTGACGACGTCCTCACAAATCAACCTGTGGTTATCGACAATGTTCGTGTCCATTTCCAACTTTGCTTGTACATCACCAACCTGACTCTGTCATTCTCGTAGGGTTCTGGAACAATAAAGGCTGGTTTTGCTGGACAAGATCATCCAAAATGCTTCTTCCCGTCTTTGTGCGTCCTCACGGTTAGGCCTCTTTTCCGACGTTTGCCTCCTCTCCTTACAATTCGCCACACTGGTTAGTGTTGGTAGACCAAAACACATACGCGTCATGGCCGGAGCTCTTGAAGGTGACGTTTTCATAGGGAGACGTGCCCAGGAATTCCGAGGGCTGCTTAAAATAAAGTACCCAATGGAACACGGAATCGTGACAGATTGGGATGATATGGAGCGCATATGGAGTTGGGTGTACGCTGAAGAGCTTGGAACCCTCAGCGAAGAGGTGAGATGACCTGAAGTTTCGGCCGAAGCAATCGTTTTGACGTCGTAAAGCATCCCGTCTTGTTAACGGAAGCACCTTTAAATCCTCGAAGTAACAGGGACGTTGCGGCCCAAATATTCTTCGATACCTTCAACGTACCAGCTTTGTTCACCTCTGTACAGGCTGTCTTGTCATTGTGAGTAGTTTACTATCAGCCGACAGTCGCACTCAAGGACAAATCGATAGGTATTCATCAGGACGGACAACCGGAATTGTGCTCGATTCTGGCGATGGTGTCACACATGCTGTACCGGTATTTGAAGGCTTCTCCATGCCACACGCTATTCGCCGCGTAGATGTGGCGGGAAGGTCGGTTTTCTTTTCTGGATTCATGCTTATTGTCGTTCAAAAATGCACGCTACAGGGACGTAACTGATCACCTTCAACTCCTCCTCAGGAAATCGGGCCACCATTTACATACTACAGCGGAGCGCGAAGTCGTTCGAACCATCAAAGAAAAGTGCTGTTATGTCGCTCTTAACCCAGGAAAGGAAGAAAAGGATGCTTTGGGTCGATTGGAAGAATTTAGGCTTCCAGATGGTAATGTTGTTCAGGTAGGAGACCAGTGGCCGTCACAGATGGCGACCTCTCACTTTTTTTCTTCTACCAGCTTGGTCCGGAGCGTTTCCGCGCTCCTGAAATTCTATTCAATCCTGAGCTCATTGGTCAAGAGTATGCTGGGGTACATCAAGTCGTTGTAGATTCAATCAACCGTGTAGATTTGGACCTCCGGAAAAGCTTGTTTTCGAACATTGTTCTCAGCGGCGGTAGCACTTTGTGCAAAGGCAAGTGCCATGACCAGCTGAAATTGGCTTTGCTCATTGTTGGCCGTAGGTTTCGGCGATAGGCTGTTAAATGAAGTCAAGAAATTGGCGTTGAAAGACGTCAAAATCAAGATTTACGCGCCCCCTGAACGCAAGTACTCGACGTGGATTGGTGGCTCAATCTTGGCTGGTTTGAGTACTTTCAAGAAGGTGACCTTTTTTATCACTTTACCAGTTACTACTTCGCCTGAAACCACCGAATTAGATGTGGGTGTCCGCCGAGGAATATCAAGAAGACCCAGATATCATCCATAAAAAGTCTGGCTTCTGACAGTATTATTCGCCGATCATTTCAATTTAACCACTCCTGATACCAAGATACCCATATGACTCTCAAACTAGATACTTCATCTCGAAATCAGCATCTCAAATTGGCATGTTCATGGGATTTTGGCATATATAAAGTGATGAGAAAAACATGCAAGTCCCGAACAAAATAAGGAGACAGACGCCCAACGTTTACTTGCTCTTCTTGGGGGGCTCCGCCGCCTTGACCTTTTTCGTGCCGCGGAACTTTGTGAAAGAGTCAGAACCGCATGATGAACCAAAAGATAGAAAATGACCTTCTTCGCGCGGTTCTTCCGTTCTTTCCGCAGCTTGCGGGAGGGTTTCTCTACCTTGGAGGCTAAGCCAGACTTGATAATGGATCTACTGAGATGACGGGAAAAGCCACAAGACATATATAACTCACCCTGACCAAGCGGTACTTGGGCTCAAATTTTTTCTGCGATGCCTCATCATCGTAAATCAGAGCAAAACCTGTGCTCCTTCCACCACCAAAATGTGTTCGAAGACCGAAAGTGACGACGCGTTCCTTGTTCGTTTTGTACAACGCAGCGAGCTTTTCAGAAAGATCGGCTCTAGATACATTCGGGCGCGAAGGATGGAGGACGTCCACAACGAATTGACGACGGGCCAAAAGACGGTTCGTGATGAATTTACGCGTGCGCAAGGTGATGGGTGCTGAGTTGTCGGCCTACGAACACAAATCCAATTAATGAATAATTCATTTGTATGGATAGACAGAGTCCTGATAGGCTTGCAAGATAATTTCGCGACAGAGGTCGAACTCGATGTTACATGACTTTCGCATTGCGACACTCACCATACTGAAATTCTGTCCGGTACTGTTTGTAACAGATGACTGAGTAACAGCAAATATATGATTTTGAGATACGCACCTTTGTTCTTGAGGTCGTCGACGCCGGTGCCGAAAGTCTTGCAAGTTGGCTAATAGGTCTACAGGTGGCTTCAAAGCACTATACAGTACCACGGCATTTTCCGAAGGATAAGGTCATCGCTTATGTAATTATTCAACATTGGGTCCAACTCAGTTTCAGCTTGTTGCAATGCGACATCCGTAAGCGGTATATCCAGAAAGTCAAAGGCATCCTCAAACCCGCGTTTGAAAATCAGTAAGTATCCTTCCATCCAGTCTAATGCAAGCCTGTGGGTGCCAGTTCGAATTTTAGGTTTGAGTGCGGGCCAACTCTTAGTAGATATAATAGAATGTGAGATCTATCTTGATGATCAATCCCTCTACGATGAGCAAGGCCTAGATGGTTTTCGTGGAGAAATCGGATACACGAGTCCAAACTTTTTACGTTGAAGCAACATCGCATTATTCATGGGTTTGATCGTTCTTCTGTGTATGCGATTTTGAATCGCCAATCCCGCAGTGGCTCGCATATCGAAGAAATATATTTAAACAAGAGATCCAGGGTATGGTCGGCTTGGGAGGTGCCAAAACAAAGACGGCTCATTTTTAGGACAAGAATCGTCCGGAAACGGGAAACAGGCTCTAGAAAACCGCTCATAAAATAGAAAAAAAATCAGAATGTGACTCTGTTGCGGTAGGAAGACTGATCATGCGCCAACTATTCATCTTGAAGTTAACAAGTTCAACTATCAACAAAACTAAGAAAGGGATGGCTGGAAAAAAAACCTAAGAATTAATTGGCGTAAAATCCCACCCAAGTTTGTGACCTCACCACTAGACATCAGAAGCTAGTGCCCGTTGGAGGGCTCGTGTGGCAAAGTACCGAACGTCGGCGTCCTGATCGCTTTTCTGACGCTCCAGAGCAGGGGTAATCCGTTCTCGCACAAACGCACGTCCTTCCGGCGAGTTTCCGAATGCAATTGCCATAACTTCCAAGGATTTAGCAACATTAAAACGGATGTTGGGGATGGGGTCTTTTGAAAGGTCCAAAAGGGGTCCAATAACTTCCGAGCGAACGATTTCTAGGTTCAAAGATGGGGAGATTGTCTAGCTTGAAGTATAAACATCATTAAGTCAAGGCGAGGACATGATACGGACCGTGATCGCTTGAACCGTGGTCATCCTGAATAGATAGTTAGGGTGTGAACCCATACCCATTACTTTAGGCACAATGGCGACTTTTGCCCAGTCGACACCGAAAACCTCTGTCAACTTTTTGAGATTGACAGTGGCAGCTTCGCGGATACTGTAAACGGTGTCTCCCAACCACGACATGCAAAGGTTCCCGAGTTGCTCATCGAAGAATGGTTTCCCAAGTTGGTTGGCCAAAAGGGGGATGTACTCAATAATGGCCTGTCGAACGCGCCATGATTTATCCTCTGCGAGCTCAACAATAGCGGGAAGCAGACTTTCGGAGAGCAACTCGATACCTATAACTGGTTCAAGTAACAATCAGGCCAGACCCAGAATGAGCAAAGACGTGTCAGACTCACCAGTATTCACTGTCTCTAACTTGCTGATTATATTGAGTCTAACCTCGGGGAAATCGTCTTTCAGCAGGTGGAGGAAGAGAGGCAAAAGGTTCTCAATTGTTGCTTCCTTCCCGAGTAAGGGGGCAAGGCCACTGATCTGAATTGCAAGTGCCGCCCGAACATGCTGGGAGGCATCTTGGGAGAGATCTCGCACACAGGGCACAATTCGTGCCAGGATGACCTCCTTGTCAAGGGAACTCGAGAAGCCTAAATGTCCACGATTAGTATTGTAACAATGAACGCGTTCAAATAGATACCAGGGATTTGGCTCGCAGCAGCTGTGCGCACCTCGGCTTCGTTGTCTTTCAGTAGCTGGACATACTGGCCAATTAATTCCTCTCGCACAATATCAACGCCAACAGCATCTGCGAGCTACAGGCGGCCTCGTCAAATACGATAAGGGCCCAAGACAAAATGCCCACCTCATTGAAGTGATTAGCAGCCATATATCTTACTCGCCAGCTCTTGTCACCAATGCTCTGTTTAATTTGCTTCAATAGTTGCTCTTTCACCTCGGCCGGAGAAATTCTTTTTGCGAGAACAATCAAATCTTCCACTGTCAACAACCTAACGGAGTCCTGATCGTCCGATTGAAGCCTGCGGTAGATCGGCAATCCATCAGATATGATATGCTGCTGGGCGAAATGAGTCAAGAGAGGCTAGGAGGAAGTGGTTAGATGACGGGGAGCAGAAAATATAAAATCAGACCCACACCGAGCCACTTCGCAGCCGCGCGCCTGACCATGGGCGTGTCGTCCGACCCGAGAGCTGCAAATCCTTTGCGTAGTTCGTCTTGAACAGCCGTGGATACCTTTGCATAAACAGCTGGATATAGGGCCGCAGATGATGTCCTAGAGGTAAACCATTCGCCTTGCGATAGGCGTTTCAACAAGGGGATGTAATATTCTTCGATCTGAGGTTGAGAAAGTACTGTGGCAACTTTTGTTATCGATTCCGCCGCCTTGACTCATGATGAGCAGCTGAGAAAAAGAAGAAGTATGTTGAGACGTGCCTTGTCCCTAACAAGTGTTTCTTCCACAGCAGACAGGTTTTCGAGCGGTCCGAGGAGCACATGAGCATACTCCTTGCCCCCGATATATTCCTCAAAATTCCTGCCTAGCTCCTCTGCTAAAGCAAGTAGAACTTCATCCTCGTCGTCGATAGAGTCCTGAAGGAAAGGGACCAGCTCCTCTCTAGCGCGATCCGCACCAAGCGCCAACGCGATTGTGGGGATGCTATGAATGGCATTCAAGCGCAACTGAACATCCTCGGAGCGAAGTTCATCCATGAGGATTGCAATCGGCGCAATCTATTAATGAAGTGAGATGACTGCATATATTAATGTGGCAGAGAGACGAACATCTTCTATAGGAAATCCCGCGTCCATGATGAAATCTCGGTCGTGTAAGGTGGTGTGTGGCAGATCGTAGTGGAATGTTTCGTGAGATCACGGCCACGGGTAAAATATTTGGAATCGAGAAGCAGGACAGGCGTAGCTAGCAGATTCAGAAAGCTGGTAGACAACCAGTGGAATGGAAAGCGTGTTAACTTGCTGTTGTCGGCGTTGGTGGAACAAGGAGGATCAGATGGCAAGCACGTGCTGCTTGTGTACGTATTGTATGTGAGCACTTCACCTTGGTAAGTAAGTACTTAGCATCCGACCATGCCCGTCAGCAATTTACACGATAGAGTTGTCCTTCAGCATCCCAAGGTGAACTCAGACGCTACCTATTCGATTAGTCTCTGATGAACTCAACACCAGGGATCGACTGTCGAGGTCCTGTTCTATGGTGCCACAGTCATTTCATGGAGAGCGGCAGATATCGGCGCTTCTGAGGTTAAGGAACGACTTTTCGTGTCCTCGAAGGCATTCTTAGATGGTAGCAAACCTGTCCGTGGTGGAATACCGGTTGTCTTCCCTTGTTTCGGTGCTCCTACACATCCAGAGCACTCAAAGCTTGGACAACACGGCTTTGCACGAAGCGAGGTGTGGTCCTTGGACTCTGTGGCAATGGACAATGACGCTGGCGTTTCTGTGCGACTGAGTGCGCGTGTAAATCATTCTTTGCTGACCTCTAATGACGCTATGTGCAGCCCTCGAACAAAATCACAAAATCACTCCTATCTTTCCTAAGCCCTTCCATCTCACTTATGTCGTGACATTGGCAGAACATCAACTCAGCACCGATCTCCATGTCAAGAATGCATCCAGCACAGCAGGAGATTCCCTCGAGTTCCAGGCCCTTCTCCATAACTACATCCGTGCCCCCGCCGATCAAGTTCAAGTTGCTCCCCTTCAACATTTGCAATACTACGATAAAACTGAGACCAGCGATCAAGCACGAGCCTTGCCCAAAGTGGAGGCCAGAGCTGCAGTGGATGTCATTCGCTATACAGATTCGGTCTATCAAGATGCTCCACAAAATTACAAGGTGGCATGGCCGGAGGGGGGTCTCAAAATCAGATCGGTCAATTTGAAAGATGTGGTTGTTTGGAATCCGCAGGAAGAAGGCCGAAAAATAGCTGATATGGAGGAAGATGGATGGTGTGTTTATACGCCCACTTTCGCGATCAGGTACTAACAATGCACAGGAAACACTACATATGTGTTGAGCCAGGCTTCGTGCGAGGGTTTGTGAAACTTGAAGCAGGGAAGACATGGATTGGACAGCAGGTTATTTCGGTGCTAGGACCAGTCGAATCTGCGTTGTGATAAATATGTAAATATTGAGATCGAAAATTAAATAAATTGTTTATGTCTCCTTCTCAAGTCGCCTCTGCGGATCATTCACCCCAGGCCACTCGGAAACCTCGACTACAAGTCTACCTAAATCATATTGATCATACGCTTATTCCCCCGGGTCCACTAGACAACTCTTCTCTCTACCGCGTTCCCGTACTCCGCATTTTCGGTTTATCGTCCGCTGGACAGAAAACCTGCGTCCATGTCCACCAAGTTTATCCGTATTTCTACGTAGCTTACCCCAGTAAACTCAGTCCTTCCCATGGTCCGTGGCTATTTCTGCATTCTGTCTGTGTGCCTAATCTACGTTTCAGTGAAACGTTACATTTCGCGCTTGACACTGTCGTTGAACCACGCCATCGCACACTCTCTGAATCATGACCCCCACTTGTCCACGTCCCAATACATTCGTGCGATTATATTGGTGAAAGGTGTCGATTTCTATGGATTTCATACATCCTATTCGCCATTCCTTAAGATTCTAGTCGCCAATCCAGCTTATGTCAATCGGATTGCCATCATAATGCGGTCTGGTATGGTTATGAGTACACGGTTCTGTCTTTATGAAAGTCATCTCAGCTTCGTCTTGCAGTTTATGTGCGATTTTGGCCTCTACGGATGCGGCTTAGTAGATTTTGAAGACGCGTTAGAACGCTGCGAAGAGGAGCCAGCTCCAATTGAGGGCGACCCCCCGCCCATAGCCTTTGCGCCATCTCCGTATTTCCGCCAGTCGCGTTTACCGCTTGAGGTGGATGTCATTTCACCTCAGATTCTTAATCGTCTTCGTATAGATGCAAGATATATTCACCACCAACTCAACATACCTGCTCCTCGTTTTCCTTCAGACCCTCTGGTACTAAGCGTTCGTGAATTGTGGGATGATGAGCGTGCTCGCCGTCAAGCCCGTGGTCTTCATCCTTCACCAGAGATGCCCATTGATCCAAGTGACTCCTCGAGGGCACCAGGAGGAGCTTGGGTCGCCGAAGCTCGATGGTGGGATGCAATGCGTGAAAGAATAGAAGAGGATACACAACACACGCACCAGGAACCAATGACAACTGCTCTTTTATGGGAGTCGGGAACAATAACAACGTTTGAAAGTGTTGAGGCCCTTTGGGAGGAGCACTGGAAGACTTGGAAACCGACGAGCGAACAGCACAATGAGGAAGAAGCAACAACAGAAGAAGAGATCGACCAGATCGACGTGGACATGTCTATGCTTTCTAACCAAGAGATCAGCGATCTTGAGGTGGAGGAAGCAAACGATTCAGCCTGGAATAATCCTCATTATGAAGAGCTTCAAGATGGGGATGAAATAGAGGAGGATAATGCGGAGGGCGAAAATCTTGAAGAGAATTGCGACCCGATTGAAGCTGCTGCGGGGCACGTCTATCTAACAGGCAGTCCTCAAGATCCATTTGTAGTCGCACCTGAGGCAGGAGACCATTTGCCAAATGATTTGGAATACCGATTACCCAGGTAGGCCCAGTTGTTTTGATTAAAGGCCATGCTGATGTTTAAACCCAGTCCTCCCGACCCAGAAGACAATGGTAGAAGAAAGTCTCGAGACGCGACAGCAACGCCAACAAAGTAGTTTTTTCTCTGTCCCCCATCCGTTCTTATCTCAACATCAAGGTCCCTAGGCGCATGCAATCTGAAAGCGATTTACACAATCTACTTCACCCCGCCAGCCCTTCACCGAGGTATTTTGGATCTCGTGCTTCGACTCTGATGCGACTCACCGCGCTTTTTAGTGTGCATGATTTGCCACTCCCACCGGTTTGGGTAAAAGCCAACCTTCAGTTAGAACTTCAAAGATGATAGCTAACCTCGTAATTAAGCCATCCAGTTCTCTGCCAAACTTTCCGGATCAACTCCTACAACAAGCTAATCTTCCAGTTTTGTCTGGACGTACCGAAGAGGATGGTATTTATCTGTTTCAGCATTCGACTATCGAGTTTTCACATTTTCCATTTTGACAGACATTGTCGCAAAAAAACGGACAACCTTAGTTGCTGCGCGTGCCATCAAGCCGTCTCATGTCTTCAATACATGTATGGCTACAAATTTGAATAGATATGTCTATTCTCTGCAACCACCATCCTCTCGCGACCTCCTTGCTAGTTTGGATGGTCTCGGTATCGATAACAGAATTTATCGTTCCCCTTATTATTCCAAAGATTCGGATATCCCTGATAATCCAAAGGAATACGCTGGCCTCCAATACTATCTCAAAGGCGGAGAAGGCATCGTCAGCCTGGATGAGTGGGATCATGCTGAGATGCTTGCCGTTTTTCCTCAAACGATGAGCCTGGATCCAGCCGGCATCGGAGGCTGGGAATACGCCAGACACCCCCCGAGTATCAAAGAGGTTCGAAAATGGATCGTGTCTGACGAAGGCAGGTCGCATACAAAATCTCGAAAGTTACATTCGCAGGTATGTAACGTTGTACACACACTCTCGTTCGCATTTCACGGGCTGCAATAGATAGAAGGGCCCACTCAAGCAAATATATACGGGTTCAAAACATCTCCTGCGACGACGTCAGATAATTCTCGTGAGAGAAAAAATATGTCTGTTCTATCACTGGAAATTTTCGGTATGCAGTCCTGCGATCTGCTGGGAAATGTACTGTAATGACAAATAGTTCCAACGTCTGGGGACAAGGCCCCGGCTCCCGAAACCGATGAGATTTTTGCAGTGTTTTATGCTCATCATGTCTCTGGTACAGACATCGTACAGTCTGGGACAGTGGTCCGTCAGTCGCCAACGCTGGATTCGAATCGTCTTCGATATCTTCATTTGGACGTTGTCTCTACTGAACTTGAACTTTTGAACAGAGTGGTTGATATTGTGGTTGATATTGACCCTGATATTTTGGTTGGTTGGGAGGTACAGCGATCATCTTGGGGGTACGCTGAAGCGCGTGGGAAACAATATGGTTTTTCATCCCCCATCGTCAACAAGAAAACTACTGATGTTTCAATGCAAGGTTTCGAGATTGCGGACCTCATCTCTCGCGCAGCTACACAACGCAGTAGTGGGGGAGCGGACAGGTGGAGCTCGAGAACCGCATCCACTTTTAAGGTCACAGGACGCCATGTCTTGAACCTTTGGAGAGTCATGCGCTCAGAACAGACCTTGAACATATACAGCTTTGAGAACGTAGCTTTCCACCTGCTTCGAAGGAGGTGGGTCTCTTATTTCGTGTCTTTTATCGACAACAACCACTATATACAGAGTCCCAAAGTACAGCTCTAAAACATTGACAGAATGGTATCACAGTCCAGTGCCGGCGCACGCCGCTCTCCTGATTCGACATCTTACCTTGCGGGCGCGGATGATGTTGGAAATGTTGGAAGAATCAGAGTTAGTGACGAAAACAGCGTACGCAACCTTCATCTATTTTGCACCTCCATGCTGCATCGTCGATCAGTGAATTCGCTCGCGTTTTTGGGGTGGACTTTTTTTCTGTTATCAGCCGCGGCTCCCAATTCAAGGTAGAATCATTCATGTTTCGAATCGCGAAGCCAGAGTGTTTTGTGCTCATATCACCAAATAAAAGCGACGTGAGTAGTTTTTTTATCTTTTCGAGTGCAAACATATTGAACCATGTTCGAGTTTAGGTTGGCAAACAAAATGCAGCAGAGTGCATGCCGCTCATTATGGAGCCCATTTCCGCGTTTTATTCGAGCCCGCTCGTCGTTCTTGATTTTCAATCTCTTTATCCGTCCGTCATGATCGCGTACAACTATTGTTACTCGACATGTCTCGGCCGAATCACTGACTTCCAAGGGAAATTCAAATTTGGCGTTGTAGACTTCGATTTGCCTCCAGGCATGCTTGCAAATCTTAAGGATTACATTACTGGTACGATTTTTGTGATATACTTTGCTCAGCAAGAAGCTCAATCTGTAACAGTTGCCCCGAATGGCATTATGTACGTAAAAAGCGATGTGCGAAGAGGATTATTGGGCCGAATGTTGACCGAGTTATTGGAAAGCCGAGTGATGGTGAAGCAGGCCATGAAGGGTGTTAAAGATGACAAGGTAAATTGTACGCCAGGAGTTTGACAGGATATGCTCTAAACTCGGTATCAAGTCTCTTCGCAGAATATTAGATGCAAGGCAATTTGGTCTGAAATACATCGCAAATGTTACCTATGGATACACGAGTGCAACCTTCTCTGGTCGAATGCCTGCGGTTGAAATCGCCGATAGCATTGTACAGAGCGGTCGTGAAACTCTTGAAAAGGTACCTGTTTCACCTTTTAAAGCGAGGAGGTTGAGCTTACAGGAGGTTAGGCCATTGATTTAATAAACAAAACCAAAAGATGGGGTGCACAGGTAAGGTGAATAGAATAGGATATCTAAATGCCTC
Organism: Laccaria bicolor S238N-H82; assembly: GCF_000143565.1. Lineage (NCBI taxonomy): Eukaryota > Fungi > Basidiomycota > Agaricomycetes > Agaricales > Hydnangiaceae > Laccaria > Laccaria bicolor. The sequence continues at coordinate 247,932 of NW_001889872.1, read as the reverse complement.
ACCTCGCACTTGTGATAGGTGGTTTATGGAGATACCGACAGTGTTTTCCTGTGGGTTGCAGCATTCGTTCCACCTTTCAAAGTTTGAGCCCCAGTCCAGATACTTGAAAGGCAAAACAAAGGAGCAGGCCTTCAGAATCGGACATGAAATCGCAGATGCAGTGACCAGTTTGAACCCGTCACCCATTAAACTTAAGTTTGAAAAGGTTTTTTTTCCACCACTCCTGTGCCTCCTAGCATCAGCTGAATCCCCTTGGCAGGTCTATCTGCCTTGTGTTCTTATGGCTAAAAAGCGCTATGTCGGCTTCAAGTACGAGCAGCCAGACGACAAGAACCCTACGTTCGATGCGAAAGGAATTGAAACCGTTCGGCGTGATGGTGTCCTAGCGCAACGTAAGATGACGGAGCATTGCCTCAAGTAAGCGCAGTAGTTAAGGCTGCATAAAATTTTCACGGTATCTCGTTCCAGGATACTATTTCGCACTCAAGACCTTAGTGAAGTCAAAGATTACTGTTATCGATCATGGACGAAGCTACTCGATAATAAGGCTTCTGTCCAGGACTTCATCTTTGCAAAGGAAGTCAGAATGGGCACCTATAGGTAATGCCATCTTGGCCCCCACCCGCTATGGCTTATCTCCCTTTGGTGCAAGCGACAAGGTTCCCCCGCCTCCTGGGGTGATTGTAGCTGCTCGGAGGATGACTGAAGACGCAAATGCTGAACCTCCGTATGGGGAGCGAGTGCCCTATGTGATTGTCCAAGGACCCCCAGGCTCGAGACTCGTCGACAGAGCATTTGACCCTTTGGAGTTACTCAACAACAGGTATCTTTGCTTGTTGATCGCAGTTCATCATCAATCAATTCACCACTCTTCTCCACAAAGCTATCTACGCCTGGATGCGACGTATTACATTACACGTGTACTTATCCCTCCTTTGGAACGAATCTTCAGTCTCGTCGGGGCAGATGTTAAGCAATGGTTTACAGAAATGCCAAGGATGACGACGATTCAGGAATTTCCGGTCTCACCAAGGAAGTTCGATGAAGCTGGGGAAAGTCCCAAGGGACCCAACATGGACGTGCACTTCCAAAACGAACAATGTCTGGTCTGTGGAGAATGGGCTTCCCAAGGTCAATGCATCATCCAGTCACATTTGCGTCTTTTAACTCTCAATAGGTCTTTGCGACAATTGCTGGTATTCCAACGAAAGAACGATAGCAAATCTCGCGTTTCGCATACGATCCAAAGAAAAACGCCTTGTCAACATCCACCGCATCTGCAGGTCTTGTACTGGTTCTGCAGGAACTGAGCCTATTAAATGTGAATCACTTGATTGCCCCTGGTTCTACTCAAGACGAAGGGCAGAAGAAAAAATGGAACTCGTACCTATCTACCAAGAATACTCGGCGGCGGTAGAAGAAGATCTGGATTTAGAAATGGGTTCAACTGAACTTGATACAGATGTGGATATGGATGCAGAGTCAGGAACGGAGACTGAGACTGAAACTGTCATGGGAACATATGAAGCCGGCGAGGAGGGAGGCGAATGGTGACGATCGAATGTCCGCTGTGTTCCTTCGTCTTATTATTTTCCATGCCCCGGCCTGTACGAGTCTTTTCCCTCGTTGAATATCAAATTATCAAATTATGCATCAAGTCTCCAATTCATCCTCCCTCATGAAGCTAAACAGTTTGATACGCGCCAGCTGCTGCAGGCGGCGCGCCTTGTGAAGATACAATGTTGTTGGCAGGTGGTCGGGTGCCGCGTATGAAATTATCGTCCTCGACTGTCTGGTAACCGTCTCGCCCGCCCGATGTAAACCCGCCGGGCATTGACCAAACTGTGATTGCGTTGAAGGAGGTACTACATGTAATTGTTCTACGGTACTCACCTGTGGCACCACCAAGGTTAGGACCTAGATTGCCAAATTGACCCCCTCGTTGACGTGTTGCACTTGCAAACACAAAGAAAGTGGGGATCTGATAATAATGAGACATTTCCAAAAAAGAACCAAAGAAAGGATTCGTACCTTGAGGATAAGCAGAGAGAACGTCAAGAACTTAGCCCAGCCATTTTGCTCGCTTTTGAGCATCCATATGATGTCGAACAAGGCTGAGACACCCAGGAAGCCGGTAAACTACTCAATAAGCGATCAGAAAGGATACTACTGAGACGTAGCTCACTGTTGGAAGAGATTGGGAAGCCTCTGTATTGTTTTCCTGGGCATAAATGCCGAAGAGGAAGAGAGGGAAGTTGTAAGCTGGTGATACAAACAGACTTGAAAAGAAAGACACGGCCTAGGAAATGATTAGTGTCAAGAGAAGAGCGAAGAGGGCATTATTCGAACCGTTCCAGCCAACACAAGCTTGGAGGGGTCGAGGCCCTGCACAAAATCCATGAAAGGTTGATAAGTAAGTAACTGTTGAATGTAGTTGCAGGACTACTTATATATGTGACGTAAATAGTACATAACCTATGTAACTCCAACACTCATGACACCCTATGACACAGTTTACCCTGCTGATAGTTTAGAATTCTGTCCGAGCGAGAATGCCTCGGACATATTTGTCTGCGGCACTTACAAGCTCGAGGATGTTGACAAGACGACGACAGGCCAACCGACGATCAATTACCAGAGCAGACGAGGACAATGCCTAGTTTTCCAAGTGGTTGCACCCAACGAACGAGATCCGCTATCTTGGTTGGGTTCTCGTCTGTTGTTTACCATTCATTTTTTTCAATCGCGTTTCTGGATGTAGTCGTCAAATTCAAGCGATCGATTTACCTGCTGTGCTCGACATGAAATGGTAACTCGCGTCACGGATAACCGCCTACTACTTGACTGAAGACAATTCTTCTAGGTGTCACAAACAAGACACAGGGAATCCAACCCTCGCCATTGCTGACTCGGAAGGGAACGTCAACTTATGCGAATGGAATACGCAAGAGGTGAATTATATCAACCTTTCAATAAATTTAGCTACGATTTATCTCCGACTCAGCGAATCCTCGAGAAAATTAGCTCTATCCAATGTTCAACCCCCGACACACTCTGCCTCTCGCTGGATTGGGATGATCGCAGAACATCCGGAACGTATGCATGCTCTCGAGTGGTCCAAATGTCTATTCAAATGGTTAGCCCTTCACAGTCAGCTGGGTAACCTAGCTGTCTCCTTGTCAAGCGGCTCCATTTGTCTTGTCCGTCCCACTGCGGCGGCAAATTTTCAACTTGTATCCACATGGCATGCCCATGATTTTGAGCCATGGACCGTGGCATGGAATTATTGGAATACCAATGTCATCTATTCTGGTTATTATCTTTCGTTCCGATTGCATTTTTCCTTGCCTTACCTTCAATTGAGGTGGCGATGATTTGAAACTGAAGGCTTGGGATATACGACAAAATTGCGAGCAACCGATATTCGTCAATAAACGGTATCTCCACTGATGTTGCTTAAAGTCATCGTCTAACTGTCATGTAGGTTTGAAGCCGGCGTCACTTCAATCCAAAGTCACCCGTTAGTTGAACATCTGATAGCCGTTGGGAGGTTTGGGGTTTTTCCTCTATGTTTTGAAACAAATGCATACACCACCTCTTCAGCTACAATGACACTGTTCGACTTTTCGACGTTCGGAAGCCTCTCATTCCCGTTAGTGAAGCAAATGTTGGTGGAGGCGCGTGGCGTGTGAAGTGGCATCCTTCTCTCAATCGCAAGCATGACTTACTTGTTGCTTGCATGCATGACGGATGTAAGGTGATACACTTCAACCACGAAGACTTTTCAGGGGGCTCGCTGTCCAGACGGTTCGATGACCACGATTCCATGGCCTATGGTGTAGATTGGTCGTATGGGCCCAACTTGGCGACCGGCGAGTCCATTATTGGAAGCTGTTCCTTTTACGACCACAAGTTGCAGCTTTGGACCGCCTAACTTATTTCCCAGGGGTGAGAGACAGGATACATAAATTTCTACCGAATACGAATGTTCTAAGATCAGGTTGTTATAGAAGGGTATCTGTAAATTTTGGGGTATGGGGATGGCTTGTATTATGCGTTTCAATTTGCCGGGGGGTTGCGGGTATGCTCGGGGTTGGCGGAATGCTTGGATCAAGCCGCTTTCGTTTCCAGAATCCTGCATTTGGGCCATTCGTCACAAAAGCCAATGTCCATCGCGATAACCCACGCAGCGAATCCGGGCGATGAATACCAGCTGTAAGGAGCGCAGAGATGGACAGAACAAAGGCAAGTCTACGGGCGAGGCTTCAGCATTGGATGCGAAAAGAGATTATGCGAAACTGACCGTTCGGCGAGGCGCACACCGATATTCCTTCTCTTCAGCCAACTATCTGGTATACATGCGCGTATCGCACGAGGCAGTACGTATAATGCCATTTCTCCCCGTCTACGTCCATTCTCAATCCAGATGCTGCTGCCGCAAAGGAGTGATCCCACCATTATACAACCTTGAGGACCATCCCAAAAGTCGTGTGAGATGAAAGGAAATAGCCTTGCCAAGAAGATAGTGCGAGTAAGGCAAACTGAGTACCAGAATATGGTGATAAATGAAGTTAGAAATGCCGCACTACGCATTGAGCCTAGAAAAGCACTGAGCAAACGGTGAGGACGTAGGAGCGCCTGCGGTCTTGTCAGAAGGAGGGGGAGAAAGTGGGCCTGGTTGGGTAGTGTCAGGGCGTGGCGAACTCTGAGGGAACCTTCCTTACAGGTAGATAGATAGCCATGGATTCTGCGAAAGCCTTCGTCGCCCGCAATCCCGCATTCATTGTGCAGCTATCAGAGACGCCTAGGTTAGTGCCCACAGTCCCGTGTACAAGTTCACAAGGTAGTCCACCGACACCCGTGCGGTTGCTGACATTAATTGTTTTCCAGACTGAATCTGCAATATTTCTCCCGTACGCTGGAAGGACAGACGGATCGCCCCAAGAAGAGGGGTGGCCTAGGTCTTGCGAGAATGTCCTCAACAAATTACGATGCGTGGCAGAGCCATTGATGTAAGACCAAGTGCCTTCTCTGAGGTAAACCAGAGCGTCCATTATACGCCGATCCACATTGGCAAGTGTTTGGATCCATTTTATGTAGGACCGAGGAAGTCTAGGTGGTGCCAGTGAGAGTTGTGAGCAATATTGATGATTCAGAGACTCACCTTTGAGGCTCATAGAAAAAGCACCACATTATTCTATGTGAAGCTTGGGTCATCTATGGCGACGCTGAAGACACCAGCAAGTTACCTTGCACTACACGCCCAAAATACAAACGCGTCTATCTGAGAGGTCAGCTTGACTGAAACCAAGTTTTCGAGCTTGAGTTTCTCCTTCTCCAGCCTGTCCCTCACTAAGTGCGGTTCTAGCTGTGTTCTCCCCGAGCTGTCTGAATGCCGAGAGACCTGGCTAGATGAGGAGGATGACGAATTGTTGAGAATAAATGACTGAACCATCGAGTCGACAGCCCGAACAGCCAGAAGAATGGTCAGATCCAGAGTTGGTGATATCCCACTTAAACTGGGCGTTGGAACTCCGCCTGAGGATAAAATTCGTAAGCGTAAAGAGCGAGCGCGACCCGCTTGCAGGAGAACGATTCCAAGTGACGAGGAGACAAGATGGGAAAGAAACGTCCGCTGCTCGTGAGAGAGGCTGAGAAGCTGTGACCACATTCGTATTCTATCGGTGATGTCCAAGAGGAACTTTGGGACGTTGACGGGCTTGTGAGTGAATGTAGGATCGTCAAGCAGACGCCAGAGATGTCGGATTAACGCACCACCACCCACTGCAGTGGTGATGGCAAACGCGAAGCCGTCATAGCGCAAATCACGCTTAAGAATGCGTTTCAGAGTTATAAAGAATGATTTTGCGGTTAACTTTGCAGAGACAAGAGATGTGAGTAATGGTATCAGAGAGGGTCCGAGTGAAAGTGAGAGTGAAAGGGCATATGTTCGCAGTATAACCTGTGCGGGGTGTGTTGGATCATCTGGAAGGGACGGGAGATAATCAGCCCACGCCGCCTTGGAGGTCTTGGAAGGGCGGAAAGCCATGGTCGACAATGGTCGACGATGACCGTTGGCTGAGCATAATTCCGAAATCTTTAAATAAATAGTCACTAGTTATGGTGCATGTGATTCGCTGATCCAATTCACTACATAGAACAATCGGCGACGGCCATGTCCTTCACCGGCGACTTTGCAACTACCTCCAGACTACTCGCATAACTCCAGAACTCAATATTGGTCGAATCAACCCCAAATGTTGCGTTCAGCTCAAGCAAGAGATCAGCATTTGCTAGCACTTTTAAAAACTGGACCCGAGACTCGGGATAGGTAAATGAATGTAGGAGTGTCTGCCCCTGAACAAGTATTAGCAATAGAATAAGTACATGTGGGCGAGGACGTACGTATTTGCGAAGGACAGGAATAACAGCCTCTCTTGGAGCTATCGTCACCGATTCCCGTGATAGGGCGTCTGATGCAAGAGCTTCGGATGGCAAAGGGCCCTCGTCTTCCGTCCACTGCTTATCCCTTCTTTTGCCCTTCTCATCCGTCTCCAAAAACTTGTGCTTGTGCTCGGGATGATAGAAACCAAACCACAACCTCCACAGCTCAAGTTTGCGACCATCTCGCCCAAACTTTTTCATGAGTTTGTGACAGCGTTGCCAGTTGGCGTCAGGATCATCGCCTATCCACACATCGCTTGGGTCCATCTCGCTCCAGTCGTCTACCACGTCAGTGATGCTTGTGAGCACGGAGGGGGGAAACAATGAGGGCGTTGACTGTCCCTGTCGCAGGTACCCGCTTTTCACATTTGACGAAGATGGAACACTTATTCCATCGGTACATCCGATGACCTTTCTCCCAGGACGCAGCATGAGGCGCACCCAACGGCGTCTCCTAACCCAGCCACCTGCGCTGACGAAACCGACTTGGGCACGCCAATTGTGCTTGCGAAACATCCAGTTATATTCAAATCCATCATGTTGCACCTCTCCTGAGTCTGAACGCATGTCAATCATCCAGCAACGGGAAACCCAATGCCAATTTCCGTCGGGAAGGGGGTATTCTTCAAAGGAAACAGGAGGTTGTTCGGAGCGCTTGTAAGAGTTGTCAGGGAGAGTGAAGGGAGATGGGTCTGTAGGAAGAAGAGACAGCTTGGAATAATAAGGGGTTGAAAAGAGTGTCATTCTGAAAGCTGAGGCTGGGTCATCGAGGACATAGGAATAATCGGTACTAACCCTCTTTGATTTTCATAAATCACAGCCCATTGATATAGATCTTTAGAATAGTCGTCGTTGATGAGGGCAGAGTTGTCTAGATTAATTGGGGTATCGATATTGGTGCTATCAATCTCTAAAGTAGTGGTCTCGGTGGATGGTTTCAAAGAGGGCTTTGAAGGGGGCGACCGTAGACTGGGAAGTGATAAAAACCGAGCTCTTGGAGCAAAGCGCTTGCGAGCGAGGTCTGCCGCGCTAGGGTCATCCTGGATGAGAGTTGGAGGGGGAGGAGAAAGGGAAGTCATTATTATGGAACAGAAGGAGGAGCGGACATACACATGCTCAAACAAGGCTCTTCACGCTCAATAATGTTGTTCTTACGCTCTCGGCTTTTTCTCAGAGTCCAACCGTCCCGCTCGTTCCATCCTTCATTGGCAAGATGGAACCAGTCGCGGACACATTCTTGCCCCGTCTGTTCCGCCCCTTTGCCCTCGCCACTCCCCGCCTGTACAAAATGCTGGAATCTCTTTGCTCTGCCTCAGGACCTCACCCATCATGGTCTCTTTGGTCTATCATATGATCCCAACCCCTTCGTTATCGACCTTCCCCAACTAAAGCGCAAATTCATTCAAGCTCAAGCCGTCTGTCATCCCGACGCATGGGCTTCCAAGAATCCCGTCCGTCCCTATCTTGACTGTTTTGGAAGCGTGTTTCTCATATCCAAGTTGCAAGGAGAAGCTGCAGGTTGCGCAGGCCTTGTCTGCGCGTGTTAATAACGCGTACCAAACTCTACTACATCCACTTGCTCGTGCAGAATATATTCTGGAGCGGAACCAACTTCCGGTGTCAGAAAATGATAAAGTAGATGATATCGCTTTCATGACCGACATTATGGAGGCCCGAGAAGTAATTGAGGACTCCAGGAGTCTTGACGAGATCGAGGACATCATTGACAAAAACAACCGTGGGTTTTCTTCTTGCTATGCGTCACACCTTTGAACATTTTCCGCAGAAAGTATATCAGAAACTATCAAAGAGCTCGAGGCATTCGTGCTTGGAAAAGACTGGGATGCGGTCAAGGCCAGCGCGGTAAGACTGAGATACTTGGAAGGGATTCAGAGGGCTGCAAAAAGATGGCTGGATAATAATTCGTGAAATGTATACTACAGATTGTGATCTCGGTAACATCCGAGGCCAACTTTTTTCCATTATAGAATTTTGTTTGAATTTGTCGGGAACTTAGCTTGGAACACTGCTTTTTCAGTGCTTTCCCTTATGAGACTTGCTTTTCTACGGCAACGGCGTCGCCTCTTCATGGAATTTGACCCTGCCAAAGACAGTCTCTCTCCCGGACCCTCATCCATCCAGCCTAACTCTCACCTCGGCGTGAAAAGACGTCTCTCCCAGCAAGCGACCAGCCCGATTTCTCAGAGCGCCACATCATCCCCATACAAGCTTTCTCGCGATGAGAGCACCCAAAATTCATCACGACACTCCCTCCTCGCCTCGCACATGTCATCTCACCAGCCTCCGCGGCCCACTAAAGGCAGTTCTTCCACCATACGACCGCCTCATTTTGCTGGTCAAGGCTCGTCTTCTCGATCCGTTGGTTCTTCAAAACGTGGCGGGAAGGGCGGTTTGATCAAGAAGACTTTCCTCGAAGGCCCTTTACATGATGAGAAATATATTGAACAAGAATATAATCAACCTCCACTTCCCATAAAAAAGATTCACGAATCGACGCCCAAATCGTCCCTAGGGAATTTCTCCATGATCGCTGTGGGTAAGCTGCCCCAGTATTCGGCTGTTGAAGGCGTTGTAGACGGGGGAGCGAAGAGGTTGCATGTCTGGAGGTACATCGTTAGTCTTGCATTTCTTTCCGATACCCCCTGAAGCCATGTCTAGAACTACGGCGACTGTGGAGATGGAGCCTCCCGTCATTGGGGTTGGGGATCATCCAGAAAAAAAGCAGTCCGAAAAATTGGCTGCGCTGTCTGCCGTGTATCAGCTGCAGCAGTTGGGAGTGGTACGTCCTCTTTTCGAATTAAGTGCTCGAGACTTCGACATCATGTGCAGCTCGACAACCCCAAAAAATTGCTTCCTGAAAGTCGAGACCAATCAGAAGTCACATTATCCGATAGTACAATCGTTGGTTACGAACAAGCTCGAAATTTCATGGATTATTACTGCCGAAGATATGGTTTTGGAAAACCTGAAATCGCCTTTAACGAAATCCGCAAGAGCAATACTGGTTGGGAGGCCGTCATGACCGTCGGAGGTCGCAGAATAGGTTTAGGTTCCGGCAGTAACAAGAAAGCTGCACAAGTTACATGTTTTCTCGACGTTACACAATACCTCGAGAGCTGCGATGCAGAACTTTGGAAGTCGTTTGTTGTAGCGTCCAAGTCTGGCGCCGACCTTGGCATGGCACCCAAGGTTTACTTTCAGATGAGTGACGGCCTGGACGATGCTATCAGAGATCTTTGCGTGGATATAAAGAGAAGCAGCTTGTATCGCAATCGACCAGCTCTAAAACCTAAAACAGATGAAGGTGCTGTTTCATCCCTCTCATCTGTTCCCCTTTACAATGCGCCAAAGCTCAGACAAGAATCTTTGGCCGAAAAGTCGGATCGGTTATTGGCCCAGAGACAAGAGTATCTTTCAAATCCAAAAATGGAGAGAATGCGAGCTTCTCGGATGTCACTACCCGTTTTCTCCAAAGCCAAGGATGTTCTGTCCCACATCAAGGAGCACGATGTCACCATTTGCATGGCAGCTACTGGATCAGGAAAAACGACGCAAATACCACAAATGATTTTGGACGAGTATATTCAACGCGGAAAGGGTGCGCATTGTAATGTGGTGTGCACGCAACCTCGCCGACTAGCAGCGATAAGCGTCGCGGATCGAGTCGCTAAGGAAAGAGGGGAGATGTTAGGGCGTACCATCGGGTATCAAGTTCGTTTCGAGGCCAAATTGCCTGAGGATCACGGCTCGGTCACTTTCTGCACCACAGGTGTCTTTTTGAAGCGGCTCCAATCTGCAATGTCAGGTGTTCATCATCCGGGAAGTCGAAGTCTAGACACCGTCACGCATGTCGTGGTCGACGAAGTTCACGAGCGAGACGTTGACACCGATTTGCTACTCGTAGTTCTTAAACGGCTCATGGCGGATAGGAAGGCGAGGAATAAACCTCTCAAGATCATTTTGATGAGTGCCACGATTGATCCAGCGCTTTTCCAATCCTACTTTCCAGACGATAGGGGTAATCCTGCCAATGTCATAGAAGTGCCAGGTCGGTCGTTCCCAGTCACAAAGTGTTTCATGGACGATTTCCTGCCCCAACTCGTACATGGACCCGCGAAATGGGTATTTGGGGAGGAATTGGTCTCAAATTATGTGTGTCGAGAGCTCGGTTCCGCCGTGGCGGCCAAGCTAGGGGTCTATGCAAGAAAACCTGGCACTGAGAGCCGTACTGACGACCTGGAGCTACCTTATCCCCTTATTGCCGCCACGATTTCCCATGTTCTGACCTCGTCGAATGATGGCCATGTTTTAGTTTTCCTTCCCGGCTGGGATGAGATTATGGCTACTCAGAGAGCCCTTCAGCAACCTGCAGGACCGCTCGGCATCAACGTCCACGATACATCAAAGTATTCCATTCATTTGTTACATTCGACGATTCCTCTCGCAGAGCAGCAAGTGATTTTTGAACCACCGCCAGCTGGCACACGACGCATCATTCTCGCCACCAATATAGCAGAAACGTCCGTTACTATACCAGACGTCGTTTACGTCGTGGATACGGCCAAAGTGAAAGAACAGCGATACGATCCTGAGCGGCACATGTCATCCCTTGTATCTGCGTGGGTCGGTTCCTCAAATATCAATCAACGTGCAGGTCGTGCCGGTCGGCATAGGTCTGGAGAATACTTTGGACTCCTGGGCAAAGCACGTGTCACAGCTTTGCAGCCCTATCAAACAGTGGAAATGAAGCGCGTCGATCTCAGCAATGTCGTTATGCACGTCAAGGCTCTGGCTTTCCCTGGCATCACCGTTGAGGAGGTCTTGGGTGGCACCATTGAGGCGCCTGATCCCGATCGGGTTGCAGCGGCTATGAAGGATCTTCAGATGGTGGGCGCACTTGATTCCGATAAGAATCTGACCTCGCTTGGTCGCGTATTGTTGATGCTTCCAGTGGAAGCACAAATGGGCAGACTAGTTTTATATGGTAGCTTCTTCCGATGTCTCGATCAAGCTCTTACTTTGGCCGCAATTCTTACCAATCGCGACCCCTTCGTGTCACCTATGCATCTTAAGGCAGAGGCGGCGGCCAAGAAGAATTCCTGGAGTCCAGAGGAATTCAGATCTGACGCACTTGCAACTTTGCGGGCATATAATGCTTGGTGGGCAATGCAATCAAGAGGGGAGTACATCAGTGCCAACAGATTTTGTGTGGACAACTTCCTTGCGAAACCAACATTACTTATGATCCAGAAAATCAAGGTCCACTTGCTACAGTCACTTTATAACGCGGGAGTGATTGATGTCTCGGCTGGCGGGCTTATGGATGGTTCTACAAAGTCTTTAACTGTCCCACCAGAGCTCAACGCGAATGGCGATTCTCTGCCACTTCTAGCGGGTCTTATTGCTATTGCCTCACAGCCCAAGTTTGCCATTCGGGTTGGTGAAAAAACCTACCGAACTTCAAATGATAGGGTGAGTCATTATGAATATTTTCTATGGACCAATTGATTCATGTCCTACAGACGACTTTTATTCACCCCTCAAGTGTGAATCACCGTAAAAGAGAAATGGTTGACCAAGGGGGCGTTTCGACTGGCGAGAAGCAGTTGTACGCCTTTGCAGAAAAGCGGAGAAATGTTACCGGCGGAGGCGCTCCTCAGACATTTCTTGTCACAACGACGCGGCTGGATCCAATGACGTACATGCTCTTTGGTGCCTTTAATCTACAAGTAACGGAGCGAGGTCTCGAATGCGATGACTGGCTCCCCATTGTTGGTAATCTCGATGCTTTGGACGATATTCAAGGGTTGAAAACGTTGATGGAGTCGTGCATGTTACGTGTATTCGAAGGTATCACCATGGGTCGGCGCGTTCGTGGACGCCAGGTCTTACCCGTTCTTCCTCGCGAGGAAGAGTCGGAATCTGGAGATGAAGATGAAGATAGGGACTACTCGCTTTCACGTGACGAAGTGAAGCAGTTGGATCTCATGACACGAGACGTCGTGAACATCTTGAATCGATACAGTGATGAAAGGATCGCAACACAATCTCGTCAAAATTCTAGGCCTGCGACACCTATGGGTTCTCCCTCCTGGCCATCCTCCCAACTTCCTAGGGGTTCAATATCTGGCTACTCTACACCACAATCTTTCTTGTCGCGGCCAGGGACCCCAAGCCGATTATCTCGCAAATTCTAGATTGACGACTATGTTATCATTGGTGCTCTGGGACTCGCATTAATTAGACAATCATCTGGATTGATGAATATCTATTTGTATAATACTTTAATATCTACATCCATACTCATCCCACATAAATATGTCCCTTTAGACTTGAAGCTTGGCAAGTTCATTCTATTCGATATTGTTCTCACGTGACGGGCTTCAGGTAAACACGGTAAACATATGAGATGTTGGCTTCTATCCACGATCTCACCACATCCTCTAGCGTAAACTAGACCCTATTTACAGGGATTCTCAAGCCACAGCTCACTCTTCCTTCACCTCTCTACCAGTTCTTCTCTTCAAGATGGCGACCAGTATGCGTGGACTCACGCAGGTCGGCAATTCTCTTCACCTTTAACGCGCCTTTCAGACTCATTTTTCTTTAGTTCATTGCGGATATTCGCGGCGCGAGAGTTCGCGAGCTAGAGGAGAAGAGAATCAACAAGGAAATGGCGAACATCCGGAAGAAGTTTAAAGGTGCGTTTGCATATCTTTATCCATTTTTTAGGACCAATATCTCTGCAGACGGAAACTTGGATGGATATCAGAAGAAGAAGTGAGTTTAACTACGTCCACAAGCGCTGGTCGCTGATCGTCCCAAGATATGTTGCGAAAATCATCTTCACCTATATATTGGGTTACAAGGTTGATGTTGGGCATATGGAAGCCGTAAACCTTATATCGAGTTCGAAGTATAGCGAAAAGCAAATTGTACGTGCTTCTCGAGTTGTCGCCTTCCCTGACTTAGCTTTTGTAAGGGATATCTGGCAGTTACCCTTTTGATGCATGAAAACTCTGACTTCCTCCGTCTTGTTGTCAATTCCATTCGCAAGGATCTAGATGCCAATAATGAAGTTGATAATTGCCTTGCTCTTCATGCAATCGCCAATGTAGGCGGAAGCGAGATGGCGGAGGCTCTAGCAGAAGATGTGCATCGTTTGTTGATCTCTCCGTACGGAAAATTATCTCCCTAGTCGCTCCCTACGTCCTTACCCATCTGACAGCACTTCCCAGAGCTTCGTTAAAAAGAAAGCTGCTTTGACCCTCCTCAGATTGTACCGAAAGCATCCGGAAGTCATCCCTGCCACGGAGTGGGCACTGAGAATAGTTTCCATAATGGACGACCAGGATTTGGTATTTGGACCATTGACAAAACCTTTCTTTTCTTACACACGACATCTAGGGTGTGGTGGTTTGCGTCACGAGTTTGGTTATGGCTTTGGCGCAAGATAATTTAGATGCCTACTCCGTATGTTACACGAAAGCAGTCGATCGACTGAATAGAGTGCGTTAGACATTCAATTTTTTTTTATCAATCTAACTGTCAGTGTAGCTTGTCATTGAACACGAATATGCTGCGACATACGCATATTATAAAGTTCCAACACCTTGGCTACAAGTAAAGCTTCTCCGGCTTTTGCAATACTATCCGCCCTCTGGTCAGTCGGCCTTCGATTCATTGATTTGCCCTAGCTCACTACACCGCCAGAGGACCCGACTATAGGTTCAGTGCTGTACCAGGTATTGCAGGCAATCATGAATAACTGTGCGGAGCCATCGAGGAACGTGCAGCACAACAATGCTCAGCATGCGATTTTATTTGAGGCAATCAGCCTCGCGATTCACCTTGATACAAACTCACCTCTGGTGGGAACTGCAGCAGTTTTGCTCGCGCGGTTCATTTCCTCTAAAGAAACCAACGTCAGATATCTGGGTCTAGACACTTTGGCTCATCTAGCCGCTCGAGCAGACTCCCTCGAAGCCATCAAGAAGCATCAAAGCACAATAATCCTCTCTTTACGTGACAAGGATATATCAGTACGGAGGCGTGCTTTGGATCTTCTCTACAGTATGTGTGACGTTGACAACTCGGAGCTTATTGTCGGCGAGCTGCTGCGGTACCTCAAGGTCGCTGATTATGCGTTGCGAGAGGAAATGGTCCTCAAAATAGCGATCTTGACCGAAAAGTATGCCAATTCATATAAGTGGTATGTTGATACCATTCTGCAACTCATCAGCGCAGCTGGGGACCACGTTGGGGACGAAGTTTGGTATCGGGTGGTCCAGATCGTTACAAATACCGAAGACTTGCAGGAATATGCAGCAAAGGTTGTGTTTGAGCATCTGAAGGCCCCGTCTACCCACGAAAGTCTTGTGAAGGTCGGAGGTGCGTTAAGCGAGGAATAATTGATGGACTGTTCTGACATTCAAGCAGGATATATTCTTGGTGAATATGGTCATCTTATTGCCAATGAAGCTGGGTATAGTCCACTCGAGCAATTTCAACTTTTGCACTCGAAATCTCAATATTGTGTGGCTGCGACACGCTCTCTCCTTCTGTCGACGTATATCAAATGGGTTAACGTCTTTCCGGAAATCAAGCCCCAGCTACTAAACATCTTCGATCGATATCGGCACGTTCTTGACTCTGAGCTTCAGCAACGGGCTTGCGAATTTTTTGCGCTTGCCTCGAGGTCAGATGACGATGAATTGCTGCAGAATATTTGCGAAGAGATGCCACCCTTTCCGCCCCGTGTCAGTGCTTTGTTAGGTAGGCTCAATCGAAAGCACGGAGACACAGAAGATAAACGAACATGGATACATGGTGGAAAGGAGGCTAACTTGGACCGCGAAGCCACAAAGCGCAAAACTTTTCTCGTCGAAAATAACGGAACGGCGTCGTCAGACAATCAAGGAATTATGGACTCTCTTGCCGGTTTGGACATGAGTTCACCCAGCATCCAAGCTATTGGTTCTTCCCCCCAAGAATATCCTCCTCCCCTCCCCTCCGACAACACGCCTCGTCTCACCATCGGGCCAAACGTTGATCGTTGGTTCGAAAAACTTACATACACTGCAGAGGGTGTGCTCTATGAGGATATCCAAATTCAGGTCGGCATCAAGTCTCGTTATCAGGGCCACATCGGACAACTTGCAGTGTATTTGGGGAACAAAGTGTCTGCCCCATTGACCTCTTTCACCACCACCGTTCACGTCAATGATCCGGAAGCTCTCATTGTCACTTTTGCAAAGATTCCGCCAAGCACGATCGGGCCCCGAAGCCAAACACAACAACTGCTTCACATCGAGTGCAAAAAAACCTTTACAACCCCACCAATCCTCACTGTATCCTTTCTAGCTGGATCCCACCAGACAATTGCTATCCGCCTTCCCGTTGTCATCACGAAATTTTTCGAGCACGTCAAGCTTGGTCAATCCGATTTTTTCGAGCGATGGAAATTAATTGGAGGTCCGCCGCGAGAAGCCCAGAGCATTTTCCCCATCGATCTTACTCTAAATGATCAGCTTGATCTGCCGAAACATCGTTTGATTGTATCTGGCCACCGTTTGAACATACTGGACGACATAGACCCAAACCCAAGCAATCTAGTCGCCGCTGGTGTCCTGCATATGTCTGTCGACGGAAAAGTCGGGTGTTTACTCCGACTAGAACCTAATCGTGAGGCCAAGGTATGTTCTATGGTCCTGATAAGGAACATATCTCACTCAAACAATCAGTTATGTCGTTTGACCTCAAGGAGTACGTCAGAAGAGGTCGCTGCTGAGGTATTGAAACTCATACAGAAGGCCTTGTCGACTGGTCCTCGGTCGTAACTCATGGGGCTCATGATAAATATAAGTATGGATACATTTTAACATCCACTTGTACGCAGTCCGATAGTGGCACCCAGTGCAAGCTCAAATCCGACCCGAGATTCACCGAACCCCCTAAAACTGTCAACGCCGGAAAACACCTTTTAACAAACCTCTCTTTGGCTTTCCCAGATCATCCGATAGGTCGCCAAGACCTTCCGCAGGGTATTGTCGTGTATCATCGTTGGCGCCCAACGACAGCACAGAATCGGTCAATGGAGCTTTCATGTGAACTACCTGTGGGCTCTGACTAACTCTTGGTTGGCGGCTCTCAAATGGCGAGTTCGTGAAAGTTAGAGGAGTGAGATTCACACTGCTGTCTGGTGAGAAACCGTGGCGGGAATCACTTGATCCTGAAGGAGGTGGCGCAGTTGATGGTCTAGTCATTTTTCGTTGGTCCCGCCTGCCAGATGATGTCAAGATGGGAGAAGACGGCATCTTTTCTGAAGGTGAAGTAGGAGAACTAGGGTAGTTGTGAACTTTTGTCTGTTGTGTGGAATCTGCCGATATACTCGTTGCGAGTTGGCTAACCCTGAGTAAAGCCTGCTCTTCAACCTCTAAACATTTTGCACGAAATTCTTCCAAGATTGGGTCACCGTTGTGAGTAGACTGTGCATGGAATTGTTTTGAGTTCCTGATAACCGCAGAAGTGATAATCGCCAGTTGTCTGGGAACATCAAGAAGATGTGGAGTGACTGAGATGGCTTCGCGGTCCAGAATAGACATTATCTTTGCGCGTTGTCTCAAAGAATTGACCACATTGAGACGATTGTGCCGGTTGACGGCCTCTTCCGGATTGAAAGAGTATGGGTCACCTATAGGAGTGGAGACCACAATCAAGTAGTCAACCATAGCGGGCAAGCTATCTCTCAGAAAGTCCTTCACCCCGCGCATATAAACCTCTTTTTGCGCACTCTAGAAGAGATATGAAGGCCATGCTGCAAAATATAGTGCAGTCACTCACAATGTTGAGATTGGCTAAACTCTGGATAACTTTGGCAATTAAGGTGAGACTGCGTTGTACAGGGACGCTGGGCAAACCTGCGGAATGTTAACCAGAGGGATCAAGCCAAATAAACAACAAACCTGGGCAAAGTCCGAATAGATGTGGGTGAAGGATGGCCGGAACAATGAAGCGTAGGAAGCAAAATGCGGAAACACTTTGCTTTGGTAAGTCCCACGTATGTTCTGCTGAGGAGCTCTCTGGACGGTAGCGCTGTTCAACCAGCATACGAATTGTCTCGAATAATCTTCTCAACTCGCTACAATGCTGTGAGCAAGGACTCGGTATGCTCCATTAACCGCTTACTTTGGACATTCCCTGCGCACAGAGTAAATTTGATTCCAAAATTCTTGGCACCAGTAGATGAGTTGGTCAACACCGCGTTCAACGTCCTTGGCACTTTTGCCCCCACTTCGCATAGGATCCACTTCGATTGCGACCTTCTCGACGCAAAGTCTGCGTAATACGTTGCCGATACTAGCCTCCAGAAATGGCTTTCCATACCAACTCATGCACAATTCCATCACCTTGGTTAAAATGGTATTTCCTCGAAAAAGCGTTTGATGAGCTATACAGTCAGGTCAGATAAACAATCTCAAAGCATAACAAATATTTTTACGAGCTGACGTGCCCCCATTCACTTCATGTAAGGTGAATTCCTGCACTTGTTCAATAATCACCTCTTTTGCGACAGCAACACACATGAGCTGCGTAGATATCGACTTCAGCTTGAGTTTGTTCTCAAAGTCTGCCATCCAGTCGAGAAAGTTTCTTGAATTGAATGTCTGAGCAGAGCGAGTGAGCAAGCGAACCTCGCGCCGCAAACAGTCCATACCGTCAACAGTCCTGAGTAAACCGAATGCGGTAGAATGACTTCCCTGAACAAAGAAAAAGTTGAAGTGATGCAAGTCTTGCAAAGGCCTTACTTACTCGTCTACGCGTATCTTTAATCGAAGTTCCCCAACCTGAGTATCATTGGTAATCGATCCTCCTTGGATCACGGGAAACCAGCCTTCTATAGGATCCCCACGACGAAAGTTGTTCAACGTGATTCGTACAGATCCCAGGATGGCAGGCTTGGAAACCCGCTTTTCTCGCCAGATAAAAATATCGAAAGACTCGAAGGGAGGAAGATCGGTGAAAGTAAAACTTTCATGCCAGTCGATTAGGCCCGTTCCTTTCTTTACAGTTGTTCTGCCACAAAGGATATCGTTGAGATGTAATTCGCAAGATATGTCGACGTCCGTGGCCTCCGCCTCCATGCCCAGTTCCATATTCGAGCCATGATCGGTCCCTGCCACACCAAGGTTACGCCCTTGCACAACAGACATGTTGATCTGACGCCACATGCGGTATGACCCACCGTCCATAGGAAAAAACCATCGGCCATATATTTCAGGGATTGCATACGATTTCAGAAGAGCCAGCCAAAGCGAACACGAATCGGAGTTAAAAAATTGAAGGTAGATGGGCTCTGTTGAATGTGAAGATGACCATCTTTGGCCACTACCCACTGTGGTGAGGGTGTTTTAAAGCAAAAAAAAAAAAAACTCACGTTATGCAATAGACGCCAATGCAATCCTTTCGAAAAAAGAGAGAACTATCAGCCTGACGGATGTCCGTTTGGTTTAGCAGATGCACGTAAATTGTTTGGTAGAGGATGCTTTCCTATGTCGTGGGTTAATAAAGGTATAGGATAGGACATAATAGTTTGTTTTACGTCAACATAGATGTTGAGAAAACACCGTTCTCCTTCTTCAGACAGTTTACAAGTAGCGGACCTCCACTGACCGATCCCATTTAACCCTCTGTTAAGGGATAACCAACTCGATTTCTCTATTAAGAATCAGTCGTGCCCACTCTGTGGATAAGCACTCGAGTGACCTCTCAATCTATTGTCCTCGTTGACGGCAGTAGCAGCCGAATCGCGTTTAGGCTTCCGAATGAGGGGCTACAAAGTGATGAGAGAGTGTCAAGGTGAATAGGCTGGCAGCACCTACCTTGCGTAAAGCGGCGCCTGCAGTATTCGATATGTAAAGTTCCACAGAAAT
Organism: Laccaria bicolor S238N-H82; assembly: GCF_000143565.1. NCBI lineage: Eukaryota > Fungi > Basidiomycota > Agaricomycetes > Agaricales > Hydnangiaceae > Laccaria > Laccaria bicolor. The sequence continues at coordinate 228,535 of NW_001889872.1, read as the reverse complement.
GAGGAATTCTTTGGGTGCCTCTGGGTGACCAGTCAAGAGCCGGTCCCAAGTGTCGGACATGGGTCGGCAAAATATTCGAAGCGAAACAATGGCATGCAATGATGGTAAAATGGCTTATAAGGCATAGCTTTGTTCTAAGTTCGTTATTTGCATTTACATACTAAACAACATGTCCTAGAATTCTTGACCAACACAAGCGCTTGCCAGACTGAACCCCCACAAGATTTTATATTAGTATTGGGCTTAATGTTTTCAGGGGTATATATGCCCATGTAACTCATAATTAACGTGATGTTGAACGGGTAATATCCGAGTCTACTCCGCTTTGTGCCTACAAAGTCACGCAAATTAGCTAGACTGATGGGCGATGAAGTGAATATACGAACGAGGATCCAGTTCCATTCTGATAAGTACTCCCGTTTGTGTGACTGTTTGCAGAACCGCTGCTCTTTCCGGTTGTCGCGGGCTTCTTGTAGGTTTGGAAATAGAAGTTGATGAAGAGGAAAAGGTAGCAGGTGAGAAGGCCGCAGCCAAACAAAGCAGCCGTTTCCGACCCAGCACAATTTGAGATGTGAGGGAGGTGCGGAGCGTACGCAGCCACGAAGTGTTCATATGCTGTAGTGGCCAATGCCGTCAGTAGCTACAGATTTAGTTCAACGAGAGCGCTTACTGCCGAAGTAGACAACAGCTATGTCAATGACAAACTGCACGATCTGCATTGTTGTTAAGTACTTTTTCCACTGGACGAGGCCGTCAGATGCAATAATGCTTCATAAAATTCGTGATTCATACCCAAAATCGGGCTCCACCAGCGGTTGCGTAATAGTAATAATCTGGAAAGTGAAGCTGAGTCTACAAACCAAGCTCAAAGAAATAGCGTACACATAATGACATGGACAGCCAGATTGAGGGTGATCACGGCCCATGACTGTAGCGAATTCAGTAGAGCCGTCCGTTAGTAGAAACAATCACGCACAATACTGGTCTTGCCGTTGAGTTGAGTGTAACAGAGCAAAGCGGTCGCAGAGTGATGGAAGACGTGCAGGAATTCTAATGCAAAGTTAGAAGGCGGAGATTAATCAGAGAGATACGAACGAAGGGGCTTCTTTTTCAAAGCGAGGAAGACGGTGTCCAACAATTCGAGATATTTGAAATAATAATTGACCATATAATAAAATTCCATTCTCTTGGACAGGGTTACTCGCGATGAAGGTGTAAGGAGGGAGATGACGTACTGATGTCCAAGATTTCTCGTCGCAAAGGGCAAAATGCAGACCATGGGTCCAAATCCTCGGAATGATTTCTTCCAGCATGAGCGCCAAAAGGAGAAAACTCCCCGAGCTTAGTAGGACATTATGTAGTTGAAAGAGTGTGGTGAGTTTGCGTGGCTGCTGGCTTTTCATGAAAAATTGAGTGCCAAAGATGACGGCCAAGTATGAGGAGAGAGCTGCCAGCACAGCGGGAGTAGTCGATAAGGGAGTGACGCCTTCGACATAGGATGACAGGTGCGTGGGTAGGCGGAAGGGGATATTGGCCAGAAGGAAGTCGGCGAGAGGAGCCATGGCAGAGGTAAGAAATGGGAGGGATCGCGTCACTGGATAAAAACAAAATTTGAAGGGTTAACAAAACTAACCTTGTCACAACCGTCACGAACAAACGTGTCATAGACATGTGATATTTGATCAACATCAGACCATTTTCAGACCATCACATGAAACAACAATCACGTGACATTGTAATGGGACAAAGTAGTAAGTATACTGTTAGCTTAGAAGGATTTATGAAAGTGTGTTGTTCAAACGAAGTCGACTCTTCTTATCGAATGCGAGTTGTGGTTATATTCCGATCATGATATTTACTCGTTGTGGAGCCCTCCCCATGTTTAGGGCAAGGATGCGTCGCTTACGTACAATGACGTTTCCCATTCTTAGGTGCCCTCAAGCTCAATACATACATACATACGGTAACATACCACCCTCCTAGGGAAGTTACAAAAGGTTATACCCGCGTTTAGTCGAATGTGGTGGCTGGATCCTGGAAAAGAAGTTCTAAATGTTGTATGTCCTTCATCTCTGCGATTGTCCAACCGTAACTTCACCTTCATACAGTTGTTCAACCGCATCCTCGCTCCATATGTTGAAAACCTAGATCTCAATCAGGTCAATTATGGGATCGGTCAAGGTAAGATATCTGTTACATGAGGTATATCGTTTTCTCAGTATCCACCTTTTCTTCAGGCCAGTTGACACTCCGCAATCTGCGACTAAAGAAAGGCGCCTTGGACAAATTTCAACTGCCTGTAGACGTTTTAGAGGGTACGACCTAGTTTTACGAGTAACGTCCTTCAATTATAGCATAGAACAGGTCACCTTGGCAAGTTCACGCTTTCGCTCCACTGGATGAACCTCGGAAATCAACCTGTCGAAATACTTGTGGAAGATGTCTATCTTCTCGTGATACCATCTCCCCAAACGAACGTTGATCCTGAAGAAGATGAAGCTCGAGCCCAAGCTGCAAAGGCAGAACGTTTGGAGAATGCTGAGCTTTTACACATGCGCGGTCAGGCGGAGTCACAGACCGGTAAGCGGTCACCTCTCTTACCTGTATGGTTCTTATCAGCCTCAGACGAATCGAGCCAAAACCAAGGACTTGTGCAGTCATTGATTAATAAGGTTATCAACAATATACAAATCACAGTAAAGAATATACACGTCCGGTATGAAGACAAGATGAGCGTGCCAGGAGTGAGTCCGTTTCGCCCTCCTCGATGACATTGTCTGATTTATCCGTCAGCACCCCTTCGCCGCGGGTATCACATTAGTACGCTTTACCGCGGCATCAGTGGACGGTCAATGGCAGCCGGCTTTTATTGAAAGTATTGCGGGAGCGATTCACAAGGTACTTCATCCAGTACAATGTTTATCCGAGATCGTGACGTGAATTCCCTAGCTTGCAAAACTTCACTCTTTAGCTTTATACTTTGACACCGACTCTCAGAGTATGGCTGGTCTGCCCTCTGTACAAGCTCTCGAGCAGTTTTCTTCGATGGTCAGACACTGCTTTAAACAGTATTATGTTCCTCCATTGATGGGAGTCAGATTTCACAAGGCGAAAATGATCATCAGCACCAGTACATTCTGAACCCAGTTTCCGGGGAAGGGAGAGTGAGCAATCTCCGCTTTGATGCCTTACAGATGTTGATGCATCCGTAGATCATCGTCAACCACAAAGTTGATCGGGACACTCCACGATTTGATGTGCAGTTAATTTTCAATGAGATAGGTGTGTCACTCGACAATGACCAATATCGAGATGTGATATCGTTGGTGGATATGTATCACGTCTACCTACGACAGCACCAGGTAATCATCCACACTATCTCATCGACTTTTCTGATTCGTCAAACTAGTATCGAAGGTTTCGTCCGACAGACGCGGATTTCGCAAGGAACAAGGCCAAAGCAAGGCTTCAATTTGCGGGAAATGCCATTCTTGAAGGCGTACGAGAGAAGAACCGAAAATGGACTTGGGGTTACTTTTCACAACGAAGAGATGATCGGAATCGCTATGTCAATCTTTTTCAAAAGAAATCTCTCAGCCCTCTGCTGGGGCAGGTGCGTGTTTCTCTTACAAATTGTGCGGTTTGTATTGAGGAATAAGACAGGACTCGAAAGATTTTGAAAACCTGGAAAAAAAGTTATCATACGAGGATATTCGTTTTTACCGCTCCATTGCGCGTTCCCGTCTCCGCAAAGACCACGCCTTGCGCAAACAACTTGAGTTGGAGAAGAAACAACGGCAATCTCAAACACAGGGCTGGACTGATTGGCTTTGGGGCTCATCCTCTGCTAAATATGATGAGGAAGATCCTGCGTTTGGAGGACAGATGACCGAGGAGCAACGCAAGCAACTCTACGAGGTTCTCGACTACGATGAGAAAACTGCGCTTGTGGAATCTCTTCAAGTTCCCCGCGACTCCCTGAAGACCCGCATATCTGCACACTTGAAAAGGGGCTCTTTTGCCCTAAATGCTGATCCCCATGGACAGCCTACAAGCGTCATGTCAATTGTCTTCGACGTTTTTCAAGCCAACTTTATACAAAGGCCGCATAACTTCGAAGCGTCGGTTTCGTTGAATGGCCTTCGTGTCTTCGACAGTACGACGAAAAACAGTTTGTACCCTCAGATCGTCCACGTAAAAACAGATAATGAAGCCAGTGATGACGTGCTAAAGGCATCCGCAAGTCAGGAAGCGGAGAGGGAGAGTGACCCCTTTTTTTTTGTTAAATTTGAGAACAACCCCCTCGACGAGCGAGCCGATACTGCCCTTACTATTCGTATGCGACACATGGAAATTATCTACCACAGAGGCTATGTCGAAGCTGTTTACAAGTTCTTCAAGCCGCCCGCTAGTCAACTCGAATCTGTTGAAGCTCTCCTCGTAAGGTCATGTGTTGTCAATTCATCAACCTTTGACGACGCCATATTAGGATGTCGCAAGTCAGACTATAGAAGGCCTTCGTAAAGAGACAAGAGCAGGTCTAGAATATGCGCTTCAAACTCACAAAACTGTGGACATCCGCGTGGATATGAACGCACCCATTATCATCATTCCTGAAGAGTGAGCATGGTCTTCATTTTCAATTCCTTCCTCACCCATATTTCAGCGTTACAACGAACGATTGCAAACATCTCATAATCGACGCTGGTCACATCGCAATCGAAAGCGATCTTGTGGACAAACAGGCGATCCAGATTATCCACCAAAAAAGGAATAAAAAATACACTGATGAGGATTACAAGAATCTAGAGTCACTCATGTATGACAAAATGTCACTACGCTTAGCCGCTGCCCAGGTAATTACCGTGTTTGCTTTTTTCCCGTATACTTATAGTAATCAACGTCATAGTTCGTCATCGGTGACAACCTACAGTCCTGTCGTGAGGCTTTGAAAAACGCCTCCAATGACTCGCTCCATCTCTTAGAAAGGATAAATATTGATCTCCAGATTGATAAATCGATCGTGCCAGCTGCAGTCAACCTCGCCCAATTTAAAATTTCGGGAAATTTGCCTTCGTTACAAGTGAATTTCTCGGATTCGAAATACAAATCGTTGATGCGTTTGGTCGACGTTTGCATCCCGCACTTCGACGACGCCCGCAGTTCTCCAGAGACAAAAAGGACTGTGTCAGGCGGATATCAACTCGCTGGAGGACTATTTGGTCAAGCAGAACCTGAATATAATATTGACGATCATGATGAGGACGACAATGAAGGGGCGCTCACTACTCGCGAGGATCTGTTTTTTGACGCCGAGCATGACTCAACGGAGGTGGCTATTAGATCTATCATGATTGACATCCGATTGACTGATGGTGTAGCAGCCAGAGACGAAGCAGCATCTATTCGAGCTCAATTTCCAAGTGGGAGAGTTAAGGGCTTCGATATCGAAATCTGGTTCAAACAGCGGCATTGAGAAACCTCTAGGAGTCGTTTGTTTCAAGCACTTCGCTTTAGCATTAGCACTGGCAAAATATGACATGAAAGTTGATGTCAACCTTCGGTGACTTTTCTATTCCACCATTACTCCTCCCTTGCTGACATGGTCCTCAAGCTCGGTTTCAATCGCGATCGTCCGCCCGGAAGGCGACCATATCGATTTCGTTTCCACTCCCGCAAGCACTGGTAGCAATTTGGATGAAAGTGATCTTCTCAGAATAATCTATACCCGAGTCCAGAAGGAATCACCCGAATTTTTAACCACATATGAGGGGATTGACCAAAATATCGACATTAAAATGTCCACACTTGTTTTTCGAGCAGCACCGGCGCCCGTTCTTGCGCTCTATGATTTCGTCATGTCAACATTTGTTCCGAAAGAAGAAAGCAACGGTGGCCAAATTGCTTTGCGCCCAGCCAACTCGTTCACTCAAACGCCAGAAATTCCGACTGACCTTGCAAACGAGATTCGAGTTTCGGCAAAACTTGAAGGCATTCAAGGTCAGTCAGATTCATTACTCTGTTGTTGTGTTGCCTCGGCTGAAGCCTCGATAGTTGTGCTTATCAATGGATTGGTCACACTGGCCACCATCTCACTCTCCACTGCTGATGTCATGGTTCTTGTGCGACCCCGAACGTTGCTAGTTACCGGCCGTCTGGGGAATCTAGTTTTAACAAACGAGAATCAGATTCATGGCATCCTCGATGAATTCAACCAGATAATGTCCATACAGGGCCAAAACTTCGCAGACTTCAGATATCAGACATTCGACCCTAACGAGGGCACCTATACCGGGACGAGATCTCTTTTTTGTCTCAACGCCGGCTCAATCAAATTTCACCTTGTACAGCAACCTTTACATGACTTGTATCTGTTCGTTGTCGACCTGGCGAAACTTAAAGGGTTGTACGATGCAGCTACTCAAGTTGCAGTACAACGAGCATCTGAGATGGAACGGATACAATTCAAGGTGTCGGTGAAAACGCCGATCATCGTCTTCCCCTCAAATCCATCTGTTTCTCGTGATGTTCTCGTTATGCGACTGGGTCAGATCGGGGCTAGCAACACGTCTGACATCGTGGCGAACAAGATTGTTGCCAGTCTTCATGGAATTCAACTTATCTCTAATCTTCAAATTGATGGAGAACTTTCCACTCTCAAGATTATTGATGACATAGACATTACCGCAGATATCGTTCAGACTAGTGGTATTGACCGTCACAATGACACCGAATACCCTGACACACAGGTCTGCGTTTTTCAGTTTTTAGGTTTAATCCCTCTAACAGCGCAGAAGATTGCAGTGACAATTTCGGACGTGAAGTTACACCTCACTCAAGTTCAATACGGCCTCTTGATACAATTGTCAAGATCCATCCCAAGAATATTTACGGTGCAACGAGAATCAGAGACAAGGTTGCAAACACGGCCTCTGTTGGAAAGTAAAAGTTCGGCTGTTGACTTAGAACCGGAGCTTCGACCGCTTTCCTCAACCAGTGGCCACCTTACTTGGACAGCTCTTGATTTGGTGGTTTCAGTGAATGCCGTCAAGTTACACTTGTACGATGCACTAGCCAGCTCGGAAACCCAGCTCAAAGAGCATGGAATAGCAAGGTTCGCCCTCAACGACAATACGTTGCGACTGAAAATATTGTCGGACGGTGCTAGTGAGGCTCAAGTTGTCCTCCGGTCCTTCACGATGAGCAACACACGGCCTGGGCAGTCCAAATTTCGAGAGATCATTCCTGCAGCTCAGCACAACAGGAATCAATTTATGCTTCTCTACTCGATGACAGGCGGGATGCAGGGTTCCTCTCTTGCCATTCTGACTGTTGATTCACCCCAAGTCATCTTTGCAATCGATCCAGTGATTTATCTACTGGATTTTTTTACAGCCAGTTCCTCCACGGCAACAGATACATCGTCAATTGAATTGCCTTCTACACCAGGCGACCCCCCTTCGATTGGACAAGCACAGGTTGACTTTCGAGTAGATTTACATGATGTATCCATCAGCATTCTAGAGGACGACGCAGATCCCGATTCCCAAGCAATTCGGTTGTACATCAGCCAAATTTTGTTATCGAAGCAGGTACGAAAGTGCAATATTATTCAAACATTGCCTCACCTCCGCCTCATCCAGGGCATACTAGCTTTAACCATCAATCGCCTCGGCATGTCGTTGATGAACATGGGAAGAACATCAGAGAGTGTTCGCTTCCTCGATGACGTGGATCTCACCGTGTCCTTGGACAGTCGCTCTTCGCAGCAGATGACCAACATTGAGATCACTGCGAAATCCATCATTTTTAGGGCCTCGTACCGGGATATCAACCTAATCACTTCCATAGTCAATAAAGCCATCGAGGTATATGGCACCCCACACGATCCCGACTCTCATCAGATTCAACCCGTATCCTCGATCAGTCAAGCCACCCAGGACCCATATCTTCGACCTACTGGGAAGGCTCGCGTATCAATGTCCAACGAACAGGTATCTCGTCGTACCTTGAGTTGTTCCGTATCTAACAGAAGTCATAAGCTGAAAGGTTCATTTGATGGGTTCAAATTAATTCTCATTGGCGACTTACACGAACAGCCAATGCTTCATCTCAAGTTCAAGCCATTCGTAGTCAACGCGAGAGATTGGTCTGGAGAAGTATTGCTCTTGTCGTTGATCTGATTTCCTTTGCACTAATTTAATGTTAGTTGCACGCAACAGCTACGATGGCTATGCAAATTACCTATTGGAACTTAGCGAATTCGCATTGGGAACCACGTGTGTAACATTTAAACGTGTTGCACTCTTTTGAAATTCATCCACAATTGCCAGTAATTGACCCCTGGACATTTACAGTCACTGTGCGCAATTATATTTTTGTCAGTCTAAAGCTTTCTAAATCCTGATGGGAAGGTGGCCAAGAATGCCGGCACGGGCGGCACAGATCTAATACTGTCTGCCAGAGAACGTCTCGACGTTAATATTAGTACCAACTTTGCAGAGCTGGCTGTGACAACCCTGAATACGTGGAGCAGGGAAGGTGAGTACGTCGTGCAGAAAGGGAGGGGCATATCTGCACCTTATCGCGTCCGAAATCGTACCGGTGCTCCAATCTTTGTTTGGTCGGACCTCGACAGCTCTTCAAGTTCAAAGGATGTAGATGCGGTCAAAATTCTCAATGATCAAACAATTGACTGGAGATTCGATGATTGGAAGACAATGCGAGAGGTATAGTCTTTAGTAACATGCTGAGTCGTTACTGATTTTGGTTTTTTAGCATGTGTCTTCAGGCCAACATAACATCGGCATACAGTTCATTGGGAAACCATGGGAACAGCTGCGCGGGATTCCTGTCGATCGAGAAGGAGAATTCGTATTTTCACTGCGCCCCCGAACAGAAAAATACCCCAGTCGATTACTCTGCGAAGTCAAAGTCATGGACAATACGAAAATCGTGATCATCAGGTCTGCATACAAGATCGAAAATTTGACACTGTACCCACTGGAAGTGATGCTTGTCGATGATACCGGCCGCCCTGTCTACTCTTTGGAGAAGATTGCTCCTGGCCAAGACTACTCCCTTCCTATTGAAGCCGCAACAAAGAACAGGGTCAGGATCCAACCAGATCGTAAGCAATCCCATCACTGTCTTGAGCGAAAGAAGGGCTCATTTGTGGTCGAAGAGGGGTTCGGATATAAATGGTGTTCTGCACTTCGCTGGGAAGACCTTGTCTTTAGAAAGGGCTTCACGATCAAATGTCCGCATGCCGACCCTCAAGAAGCTGCGTTTCGGTTTCAGGCGTGGGTTCAAACCGATGGAAATGATTCAGCGACTCGGTGAGCTAAACCATGAATTTCGTAGTGTAAGGCATTGATGCTCTCTCAGAAAGTATCCCAAAATCAACCTTAAGCTACGAGCGCCAATGGAACTCGAGAATTTGCTTCCTTATAATATAGAATATAGGGTCTATGACAAGAACACTGACCAAAATTGGCGAAGTTACCTTCGGAAGGGAGGTATTATGCCTGTGCATTCCGTGGAGCTCAGCCACTTTGTTTTGCTCAACGTAGACGTTCAAGATACTGGTACTTGCATTTCTTCGCTTTTTCCTGTCCGCCGACGCTTAAAACATCCATCCTATATCCTATAGTCTTCAAACCTAGCGATTTCGCCATTATCAATACTGATGGGCACTCTGATTTTGATGTTGAAGGCAAGCTAACTTTGCGGGATCAACTCGACAGGCGATTGGACCTCAAATTGAATTACATGTAAGTACGAAGCCCCTTTCATCGGCGAGATTTCTGACTCATGTTTGACGTAGCCGCTATCCCGAATCTGGGGGCGCCTTCAAGGTTCAGATATACAGTCCCTACATCGTTATTAATAAGACACACGTCCCATTTTCTATCAAATCGACGCGATCTACACGAGCTGGCTCATATGACGTGGCAGGGGACACTCGTATCGGTGATATATCTTCAAGAACTCCTTGTATTCGTAACTAATCGACGTGACTTTATCAGAAACGCTTTCAACCTCAAACCCCTTTCGTACGTGACGTTATCTATAGGAACGGCCAATAGTTGAATGACGCGATTACAGTGCTTTCCCATCATCAGGAGGGCCATGAATTCATCTTTAAGATAAGCGATTCGGCATGGTCAAAGGTATTAACTCACTTCTTAGCTTTGACAAAGCTAGCATTGAAATATAACAATAGCTTGTGTCTGTGGAAGCTCCGGCTGCGGAAACGGAACTAGTTATTAGTTCCCAACAACGCAAGGCTGATGAAATCCACGTCGGGTTGTCGTGGAGTGAAGGCCTGGGCAAATACAAATTAAGCAAAGTCATTACCCTCGCTCCTCGTTTTTTGATAAAAAATCAATTGCCGGACGCCATCGCTTTTCGTGAGCATGGTGTGGCGCCAAGAGAATGGTCTCTGATCAACCCGGGCGAACGACGGCCTCTTCAGATTTTACGTTCGGGACAGGAAAAACTTCTCACCATTGCATATCCTGGTTTGAACGCACAATGGTATTTGGGTATCGATTTCCGTGGTTTCATTTCAGACTGATGAGTTCAGGTCATCACCGATCAACATTGAAGACCTTGGTTTGGTGTACTTTCGTTTACGACGACCCGGATCCGACAATGGCGAGACAATTCTCGTACGAACGGATATCCAGATTGATGGCTCCACTATCTTTATTTTTTTTTCTGCTGCGGGTGAAGATTGGCCATTTGAGATTGAAAACGAGAGTGATTATATTGTTGAACTTTGGCAAAAGGTTTGACGGCATTCCTTTGTTGACCTTTCGATCTTTGAATGTCCTGTGTGCAAGCAGGACGCTAGCCAGATGCTTCAAGGACAAGACAAAACGGTCACTTATTCACTGCATCCTCAATCAACGATGACCTATGCGTGGGACTTTCCCGCAGCTAAAGAAAAAAGAATAATACTTTCGGTGAATGGATCTCGTCGTGTCGTTGACATCATGGAGATTGGAGATTTAATTCCATTCAAATTCAATGTAAGCGGCCGACTCGAGTTAAACCTGATGTATTGAATGACGCTCCCTCCTCAAGAATAACCAACGAACAAAAGCGGTCTCACTTGACGTGCGAGCGGATGGTCCCAGACAAATTTTGCGAATAACGAACTACGACCCCGAACGCAGTCTTTACAAACCCCGGCAAAGGAGCAATTCGATCGGAATTACCAGGCAAGACACCATATCCAGCAGTGCTGAAGCATTTGAAGCTATCGCCGAAGAGGTCGTGTCAACCCTCTCATTTACCCTTGACGTGGCCGGTATAGGCGTATCATTGATCAATAGGCGCCTCGTGGAAGTTGTCTATGTCACAATGGACGCCCTTCGATTTGAATATGCCAACACCACGGTTGCTCAATCCGTCAATTTGTCCTGCGGTTCTGTTCAGATCGACAACCAGTTGCACGATGCCCTGTTCCCTGTCATTCTCCAGCCTACACCAATCAACAAAGAATCGGTGGACGTGGGGGCGCTGCCAACCATCCAAGCCTCTCTCATTTGGCTCAAAGACAAAGGTAGATGTTCATCATCATGCTCACTCCATTTCTATCTAACTCTATGTCATTCAGAGCACGGTGTTCTTTTTGTGAAGTATTTTTCTGTGCTTCTGCAAGCCTTGACGATCGAGGCCGACGAAGATCTTCTGTTCGCCATCTACGACCTTACACAAATTAAAGGTGCGTCCTGGGAAGATGGCGTCGACGAGTAGGTGATCTTTCGATTAATCATCTCGTCATATTTACATTCGCATTTTCTAGTCTGCTCGTTCAGAATGCGGACGAGATTCCGGAACCTGCGAAAGTTGCCACGGGTGAAGATATATATTTTGAAGTGCTTGAATTGCAGCCTATTATGCTCTCTCTTTCGTTCATGCGTACGGAGCGAGTCTCTAGCGAAGCTCAGTGGGTACATTTGCATCCAAGAACATTCACTCTCCTGATTTCTTGTAGACTCAGTATCCGTAACCCTCTTGCCATTGTGGTGAATGCGCTGACGATGACGGTTGGGAACATCAATGATGCGCCACTGGAAATGAATGCACTGGGGATTAAAGACATGCGATTGACGGCGACTGAACTTCAGAGCCGTATAACCTATCACTACCGCCAGGATGTCCTTCGCCAACTCTATCGAATTCTTGGATCCGCCGATTTTATTGGTAATCCCGTTGGCCTTTTCACGAACGTCAGCTCAGGAGTCGCGGACATATTTTACGAGCCATTCCAAGGCGTGGTCATGCACGGTAACAAAGAACTGGGGATTGGGCTAGCCAAGGTGAGCCAAAGCCTCTTTTAAGTCGCAAGGATCCATACAATAAACCCAGGGAGCTGCAAGTTTCGTCAAAAAGACAGTTTTCGGAGTGAGTGACAGTGTGACCAAATTCACCAGCAGTGTGGGTAAAGGTAATTGCGCCACGAAGAAGTATTATACCGCCCTTCTCACCGCTGCCTAGGTCTGTCAGCGGCAACATTCGATTCTGAATATCAAGCCCGTCGACGGATGACACAGCGTCGGAACAAACCGCGACACGCAATGTACGTTGTGAGATCAATCATCATTGACGACGTTAATCAGTAAAAAATAGTTATGGCGTCACCGCAGGCGGCGAAGCGCTGGCAAGCAGCGTGACCAGTGCGATGGAGGGTATTTTCGTAAGGCCTACCTTTGTCAAGTTGGACGCATAACCCACTTCTTAATATCCAGATGAAACCGTTAGAAGGTGCAGAAACAGAAGGAGCTCTCGGTTTTTTCAAGGGTGTTGGGAAAGGACTTGTTGGGTAGGATCATTGCTAGTGTTATTGCTGTTTGATTGCTCATATTCTTCGTAAGGGTGGTTACAAAACCAGTAGTCGGGGTATTTGACTTGGCATCCAACGTATCCGAAGGTTTTTTTCTTCTTCTTTCGCCTGCGCACTCTACTTATACACTGTCAAGGAATTCGGAATACCACAACCGTTTTTGATAACCCTGAGCGGGATCGTGTTCGCCTGGCATGTCTCTTCATCTTCCTAGCTGGCCCAACAAATGTATTGACTGTGTTGACTAGCCAAGACTTGTTCCTGCTGATGGCATCCTGAGGGTCTGTCAACTCGTTCATGATCTTTCTACGCTTACTGATTGGTTTTTTAGTCCTATTCTGCTCGAGAAGCGCTGGGACAGTATTGGATGAGGGACCTGAACGATGGTGCATATCGGCAGGAACCCTACGTTGCTCACATCAGTACGTTGTATTGATTCAAATAAACCCAAGTGCTAAAAAGCTGACGATGCTTGACAGACTCGCCTGGCGGGGACAACGTGGTACTTCTGACGGTTTCTCGGGTTTTGTCCTTCTGGTCCAAGAAGCTGAGGCTGGAGTGGGAGCTGCCTTTCAATCAAGTACAGGGTGTGACTGTCGAGGATACTGGCATACGTTTTGCACATAAGCTTGGCAAGGAGAACGACAAGTTCGCCCTTATTCCTGACAAGGCCTCACAGTCGTGGTTCTTTAATCAGGTTGCACTTGTGGTCAAAACTTTTAACGCACGTAGAAGAATGGATGTATAATTGGAACTGATAGCTAGAACGAATGTGTACATTGCAAATCAATATCTAAGCCCCCCCAAAATGATGGAAAAGGGAGTGACAAGGGGTCTCTGGTAAGATTTTTCTTCCCGAATTCTTCCCTAAATGTGTTTCGGCGCTGTGCTGTGCAGTACGCTAGCATTTTCTGCTCCAGCTCTTCGGCGGTTGACAGTGGCGGTTGCGGTGCTAGAAACACGTTCACGACGCGATTTATGTAAGATTTCCTCGGATAGTTTGTCGCTTGTGCTGCTTTGTTCGGGTGAGGAAGAATTTCCTCGCTCTTGCTCGAAACTGCCGTAACTATCGCGGGGACTAGCAGAGTACGCGCTCTGAAAATCAGTGTCGGAATCTTCTGCAGTTGCAGTGACGAATGGAGTAGGGGGAGGGGTGGAAAGAGTCGTGACGGAGGGGGGAACCTCAATAAGGGTGACGACAGGTTCGAAAGGTTCTGGAGAGTCTTGCTCGTCCGTGCTCATATCGACGAATGAGCCACGAGTAGGAGTCTTGCTACCCTGTTCCGTTGACATACTTAACGTTGACTTCGAATGTACTGGTGTTGACGTTGCGCCATCGTCGGTCCGGTTAGCAATACTTGTTTGGGTGGACGATGTGGTTCCGCTTCTGTTCCTCGCCCTTGAGGAATGTTTGGAGTGTATTCTTTTCCCCTTGGGTGGCCGTGAACGAATGGGAACGACGTCATCGTCGCCACTTTCTTGAGTGGACGGGTGAGATTTCCACTTGGGGCGGCGATCAGTTGCAAGGGCAGTTTCAAGCTGAAAATGCTGAGGAGTTTGTCCATCTCACGGGATGGAAACTTACCTTTTGTTGAATTTCCAGCACCTTTTGGGCAATTTTGTCGCTTTTTTGGCTAATTCCTTCATCGACGGCGTTCATACCATCCTGCGGGACGTCAAGCTCGGAAGCCGAGAAGCGTTTCTTCTTCGCAAGGGACGGTTCCTTCTCTTCTTCGGTGACGACCTTTTCTTGCTCGATAGTTTCAGGTTCGAGGGATTGTTCCTCCTCCTCACCGTAAGACTCTGCTAAAGTCGATTCCGTGCCAAATGAGCGCAGATGTCTTGTCGTCGTAGCATCGCTGGTGCGCCTTGATCGAGACGGAGCAGAAGCGTTTGACAAGCGACTGTGGGGCCGTGAGCTGGAATAATCTGAATCATCAATGTCAACAGCCATGGATGCCAGAGCCCGTTCGATCTGAGCCTCCACTTCTGCCACCATCTCTGCGCGTTCCTGCTCCATTTTTTCCATAGTGTCCTTCATCCTTTCTAACTCCAGCATGGCTTCCCTATGAGCACCCTCCGTGTCCTTGAGCTCTGTTATACTCGTGTCATCATTCAGAACGATATTTCAACCGCGAAAATACTGACGATTTTGAAGTTTAGATTTCTCAGCAGCGGTCAAGGTCACAAGGCCCGAGAGCCTCTTGGTCTCTCTTTGCTCCTTATTGATCTTGGCCCTAAGCTGGTTTGCTTCCACACTCAGCTTTTCCGCATACTGCTCGAAAGTAACAAACTTGTCTCGCCACAGGTCCGACTCCGTCATCAGGAAATTGAGTCGGCGGGAAAGGCGTCCAATCTTTGTTTCGAGGTCATCTCGGGCGTCAACAAAGGCAGTTGCACGCTTGCGAATTGAAAGTTGGATTAACTGCTCTGCAGCAGTCAACTGAGGCGCGCGTTTCGGAGAACCAAGCATACTGATCCGTTGCAAGAACGACGGTTTTTTGAACTGGTGCCTTCTGAGCCTGAGCCAAACATCGAATGAGGAAAGACTCACTTTGTCTTGTAAGACAACGTCGAATGCTTGGATAATGCGAGTGGATTGCCACCAGTCAGGTGGCTTGATCTGGTCCGCGACGGCAGCAGAAGACGCTCCTCGCTTTGCCTGTATTTTACACACGGGCCTGAACCTTCCAGCAGGAAAGGCTTCCTTGAATTCACTGCGGCTAATCAGCAACGGCATGAAAGCTACTGTCGCTAATTTACCTTGGAACAGAGTGGTCGGGATGATAGTGAGACTCAAATGCCGCAAGCAATCTCTGCCGATATTTGTCTCGTTGTTGCTTGCTTGAGACGGCTCCTACAGGTGGGGAGGGGCAGCTCCTGAAATCAAGGTCACCACAGGCGTTAGTCATGAGGCTCGCTCACTTACAGATAGTTTATATCCCTTTCAAACTTGAAATTAGTATTACGAGGGGTGCGACGGTAGAAACCACGTACAAATCGCAGACACAAACTTCAGGCGAGGGTCGAATGCTATACCTTGCTTCGGTGGATAATCCCATGATCCATGGACCAGGGTCGTCGATGTAAATCTTAGCGTCCCGAGAATGGACAGCAGGCAATGCAATACCATTCCACCCGCGCAGTTCAACAAGATACTTGATCGTGGACACCGCAATCTATCAGAGACGTTTAGTCATCTGTGAAAGTCAAGGGAACATATGCGTACACCGAGCATCGTAGGGTATCTAGAGAAAAACAGGATTCGTCCGGTGGGCGCTAGTGCGATCTAAGAAAGGATTTCAGCAGCACGAAGTGGCTTGTAGGTGAGAAGAGGGACCTCGCATATTGTCAGGATATTGTCAATATTTAGACACTTGAAGAGCGGCCACATAGTGAAGTTGATATCAACCAGACCTCGCCCAAAGTCCAGACCTCCAGGAAAACGCGTAATCACTTCCAGATTAGAATCAGTACCATCGTTCTTGGGACTGGCGTCAAGTTTGATAAGGTCCCCAGCTCGAGGAGCAGGGTGTGCGAGAATCTTCGATATTTGAAGGGTGTGAGATTGAACGTCTTTAGAGAACCGTGCCCAAGAAAGGGTCAGATAATCTCGCATAAGATCGTATACTGGGTGACGAGACACAAGGGCTAAAAAAATTGTTGAGTATGTGACTGAAGAAATAGTTGGATAGCAGGTTTTACTTAGAGCGTATGGCAACCAGAAAACAGTGTCACCTGGTAGGAACAGAGTGCTCTCGCCAGGACCATGGCCAATGGTACTGGCTATTTCAAAATCGCTTTCGCTCATGCCACCGTCTCCTTCGGTTTCGGCGTCTGTTTCTGCGTCGACCCATGGTCCACGGGCACCCTTTTTTGCACTCCTTCTTGCCTGAGTGCTTGGATCCGGCCCATCGCTAGTGGATCCCGAAATGTCCGCACGAAGGTTCTTTAGGCGGGATGCAACAACGGATTGGGCCGACTCCTTACGGGAACGACCAGCCTCCAAAGTGCGGCGGATAGCATTGCTACGCTCCGTGTCTGCATGAGACCAGACAGTGAGGCAGACACCATGGTATGTTACGGTATTGCCAGGAACATTAATAGCACTGGCGTTGCTTCCAGTGACGGTGTTATTATTATTATTATGAGAGCCATGTCCAAGAAGGCTTGGGGGGCCCAAATAGGCTGACGAAGGACGAGCGAATGGGTCGTCAGTGTATGGGTATGCAAAGGTCGCCGCAGACGACCTGTTATCAGTGTTGGTCAAGACGGAGGCACGGAGGAGATCCCCAGAAGGAGTAGGAGCCAAAGGGGTGCTCGGAGCAGGGAGGGTAAAGGTGAAGGTATGGATAGTTGAGGCAGGTTGAAGGGTTGATGCAATGACCTCGACTTCTCGGGTGAATGACAGCTACAACGAAAGGATGAACAATGACCCTCAGTAGGACAAAAAAAGAAAATTACAAACCTTCAGCGCTTTGGACAACATTTTTCCAACTTCCTGCTTGCTCAATGCACCCGCCCCCTTCATTATCTCCTCACTTTTCCCGCGTTTTTTCTTCCTCCCGCCTCCAGCACCTGGACTGACGGTACTCCCTAGAACTTCAGGCCTCCACCAGCGACTGACAGCGCCTTCACTGTGGTGGAGACCAAGAACTGAATCTGGGTCAGCGAGAGTCCAAGTATGGGGGGACTTGGGAAGACCAGAGACGACGTAGAGGGAAGTTAGGGGTAACGAAGGCACAAAAGACGCTATTGGCGGGACGTCGCGAACCGAACGAGTGGACACAATGGAATTGCGAGCGGATGCGGGTATAGGTTCCATGCTTCTGCGGTGTTTTATACCAAGAATGCGAGAAGCTTTATCCGTGCGGACTTGAGAAGGAGCGTTGGGGCTTGAGCTGGCAGGAGTGGTAACAGTAATATAGTCTAGTTCATCGGCCAATGCAGCGCCTTGGTCCTGGGAAGGAGCGGGGCCAGAGGTGATGGTGGTGGTTGAAGTAGAAGGATGATATGTAAGATTGTTAGAAATGTTGATGATGGGAGTAATGGTATTATGAGTGCCTGGGCTTGTTGGCCGCGCCGTATCCTTTTTGGGATCAGACTTGGAGGTGATCTTCTGGGTAACTGGGCGAGTCTTCTTGTTGTCGAGGGACTGGTCTGAAAAACGAGACCTGAGCGCTACGTCAGTGGGTACGAGACCTGCCGAAACTGCTGTGGCAGGGACGGCGGGCCTTCGCATGGAAGCCATAGCACCGGCTTCAAGGTGAGTGATGGAAGTTACACAGGAAAATATTTTGAAAGAGAGTTGGGGGGTATCAAGAGAGTGAAGGATTAGAACAAGGAACGAAGTAGCGCCATTGCTGGACTGGGGAACTAAGAAATGGGCCAGGGGGAATATGTGGAATAAAGGGTATAGCTCAGGGCCCTGCTGTCGTGTTATATTCAGCCGTCGCTTATCCCGTCCTCCCTGTTGCAACTCACATCAATGTCATGGCGTTTCTCCAGGTTTCTCCTCGCCGCCCACGACGTCGCCAACGTTGACACGTATGGCCTGCCGGTAGACATAAGGTAGACATAAGACAGTTGTCGCGTCGCTGAAAGACGCGGTCACGTGTAGCGTAAAACTTACAGTACTGTTAGCAGCTACAACCGGTATGATACAGTTTGGCGCCAATTAGGAAGAATCGTCGACGTTATGTACTCATGTCCATTGCAACGGAGTCCAACGGCAGCCAACAGCCCACACAAGGGCAATTTCAATTTCAGGAACTTGAGAAAGTTCCATCAGATATACCATTTGAGCTCTATCAGAGCTCTATTAAATCTCGTTGCTGTAGAAACGGATATCTTACGTAATCGCGGATGAAAAGTCCTCAACCCCTTCCAGTGATTACCTTCTTTAACCACTTCCACCGACTAGTGCGACCCCTAATATCCATATTGTCGTGATGTTCTGAACGGCCTCCCACTTCTGCAACTGTTTCCACAGGAGAATCTTCACTTTGATGCATCTCCACCCTATCCCTTATATCGCCTTCGCTGACCGTTCTCCTTCTCTCCCTTTCTTCAACTGCCATAGCCTCAACTACCACATCCGCAAAACTCGTAGGCGCGCCCAACCCTAAGCCGCTGATCCTCCTTCGCCGCTCGCGAGGCATGAGTGTAAATCCAGGACTAACGGGAGACAATCCAATTTGAAAACCAGTCCCCAGAGTCGAAACTGGACCAAGTGGGGGAGAGACAGGGCTGTTCGAATACATAACCGAATGAGAATGGGATGTAACGCGGGAATGTCTCGTTTGAGAAGAAGCATTTGTCGTTAGCCTCCGCCGTTGTGGTAGAACTTGGTAAGGAGGGGAATTAGGAGTTGGATAAACGTGTGTTTCGGTGCTTGGATCAGTAGTGGCTGACGGGGAATGCAATAATTGTTCCCTTCCAACATCAAGACCAACTCCTGCGGTTTCTGGAGAAGACGCCGTATTTAAAAGACGAGTTTCTCCCTCCACTGATATGGGGCCAAATCTACCGCTGTACGAGGTTTCTGCCGTGGGGAAGTCCAGACTGAAATTTTCGCGTCCGCCTTCCGTTTCGTAGGATTCGGGTTCTTCGCTCGTTCTCAAAAGATCCTCTAAATGGTCCTCTTCACTCCATGCCCCAACATCTACCCCTCCACCACCAGAATGAATGCTAACGACCCACACTCCTGCGAGGAGAACTACAATGCCCAGCATGACCAGACCCAGATGCAAAGGCGGAATGAGAGAAAATTGATCAAAATAGACCAACCCGTTGACAATCGAGGAAAGGTTATAGAAACAGAATGCAGCTGGGGAAAAACATTAGATATATTGTAGTGGGGGGGAATGACACATACAAGGACAAACCAGCGTCGGATCAGCTAATGTTAAACCTTTGTGCAAATACCACAATTGTAGTAAAGCAAAGATCACAAGTCCAAGGACGAGAACCCATGCTTCCCATCGCCAGAACTGGTTGTGACCGCTCAGAGTCAACAACAGAAGTTCCACTCCACTCTTCGCGAATAGCAAACACATCCCAGAAAGGATACCAGAAAAAGATGCATACGAAATGGCTAAGAGCATGCGGGTTCGATGTATTGAACGAAAGACGTGGTCATTGTGAACTTTCTTGAACGAAGAGGGGGAAGTGGTACCGGCTTTCCGATCCAATAGTGGTGTCTGTTCAGATGGTATCGTAGAGTTTGTTGAATCCAAAATGACTGAAGGAATGCTACTTGGTGGTAAAAGAAGGTTGATATCGTCAGGATTTGATGTTGGTGGCAATGCGCATGGGCCAGTCTTTGCGATTTGACGTGAGAGAGAGAAGTCGATTATGTGTGTCTGCATAGCAATGAGTGTTTCTGTAGATACCAGACAACAGAAGAGGGCACGCACAAATGTAAGACATAAGAAGACGATGGTTCCCAGGGTGGAGAAATATGCAACAAAGGCGGGTCGTCTGAACAGCTCCAGCAGATCTTCGATGGACCTTGTCGGCTCAGGAACGATGCCGAATATGGCGATGAGGACAGCACCGCCAGCAATAAGAATAGTTCCAAGGATCATCCAAGGTGAAAAAACGTCACCAAGGAGCAGACGAGCGAAAAAGGCGTTCCATAATAAAGAAAGGGCGCCAAGGGGAGCTAAAATGACGACGGGAAGGGACGCTATTTGAGCGAGAGAACCAAATATATTAGAAGAGATGAAGATGGTAAAGCCAAGCAGCCATAATCTGTATGAAATATATGAGAAGGAGGGATTCAAAGTGAGAAAGAGAGACGAACGGCCTACGATGCTCGACCACTTGACGGTGTTCTGGGAGAAGCTGGTTTATAACGTGACTCTTTCTCTGGATGGTGAGGCCAAGGGATTGAACGAAGGACGCAACGAGACCGATGACGATGCCAAAGGGAATGGAGATGGCGGCAGAGGTCGAAGAGAACATGGCACGTGATAAATACGTCGTGCAGCATGCCAACAATGATCTCATGCACGCAATGTCACCGGGCCGCTCGCCACTATGATAGAACTTGCACGAATGTGCTCACAAGGTCTAGAATCGGCCAATGTCCATGCCTATTTAAACCTCGACCCTCGGCTCTCTATCTCTTCTCAATCCTTTTACAATGTCCAGCAATTTCGACTTTACAGACAAAACTCAACAAACACTTGCAGAAGCGATCCAACTAGCAAAGGATTACGCCAATGCACAAGGCTTGTCCTTTCATCTCCGCTATCTTTGTGTGAGCTAACTCCTACTATCTAGTCCACCCTGCCCATCTAGCCTTCGTCCTCATCAATGAGGCATCAGCCGAGCCTTCTGTTCAAGGGGGAGCACCTCCGTCCTCCAACGCTTCGCTCTTCTCTTCCGTCATATCTAGAGCAGGCGGTGACCCAGTAAGCCCTTTTGTCTGTATCTTCGTTCTACTTCAATTCATATCTCCAATTATACAGACAGCCGTCAAGCGATCTATTCAGAAGCTTATCGTTCGATTGCCTGCGCAAAGCCCACCTCCAGAGGAAACCAACCTCAGCTCCGCCGCGCTGAAGGTTCTACGCGAAGCACAGAACCTCCAGAAAACTATGCACGACTCTTATATTGCGCAAGATCACCTTCTTCTAGCCCTTCTCAAGGACCCATCCATAGCTGGCGTTCTCAAAGAGAACAGCCTCAATGAAGCAACCCTCAAGACAGCCATAGAACAAGCACGCGGGAACCGTAGAATCGAATCAAAAACGGCAGAGCAAGGTTTCGATGCGCTCCAGAAGTACGCTGTAGATCTTACAGCTCTTGCGGAGGAGGGAAAAATTGACCCTGTTATCGGGCGTGATAACGAGATTCGACGCGCAATCCGCATCTTATGCAGAAGGTACGTTTGCACATTTATTGGTTTTATCGTGATGTAATTCTCCACAGGACCAAGAACAATCCCGTCCTTATTGGCGAGCCTGGTGTTGGAAAAACGGCCATTGCTGAAGGCCTTGCACAGCGAATCGTCAAGCGCGACGTGCCTGCCAGCCTTATCGCCCGCCTTTTCTCTCTCGATATGGGTGCACTCATGGCAGGCGCAAAATACAAAGGTGAATACGAGGAACGTATCAAGGCCGTTCTCAACGAGGTCGAGAAGGCTGCCGAAGATGGAGGTCCTGGCATCATTCTCTTCATAGATGAACTGCATCTTATAATGGCCGGACGAGGGGCAGAAGGCGGAGGCATGGATGCCGGTAATCTGTTCAAGCCATTGCTAGCCCGAGGCAAGCTTCGGTGCATCGGTGCAACGACTCTATCAGAGTATCGGAAATACATCGAAACAGATCCTGCTCTAGAGCGACGTTTCGCTCAAGTTATCGTCAACGAACCTACCGTCCCGGAGACCATTAGTATCCTTCGAGGCATACGCGAAAAGTACGAGGTCCACCACGGTGTGCGCATTCATGATGGTGCTTTGATCGCCGCCGCGACTTTGGCGCATCGATATCTCACGTCGAGGAGGCTCCCTGATTCAGCAATCGATTTGGTCGATGAGGCTTGCGCAAGGTAAATCATTTTCTGTTCGGGATTTGTTTCTGGCGTTGATTCTGTGTCCAGTGTGCGTGTAACACGAGAAACCGAGCCGGAAGAGATCGATAAACTTCAACGAAGGAAACTTGAACTAGAGGTCGAAATTCATGCTCTGGAGCGAGAGAAAGATGCAGCTAGCAAGGAACGATTGCAACTAGCGCATAAAGCGATTTCCGAGGTCGAAGAACAGTTGCGACCCCTCAAGGCTGCGTATGATAACGAGAAGGAACGAGGCGATGAGATTACCGGCGTCAGGCGAAAAATCGACGAGCTTAAAGCAAAGGCAGAAGAAGCTGAGCGAAGGTGTGTGCTCTTTTCTTTCTTGGCGGCAATATCAGCTCATTTCCTTTTCAGATATGACCTTACGACTGCATCCGATCTTCGGTACTTTGCGCTTCCAGATCTACAAACTCGCCTTGAACAGCTCGAGGCAAAGAAGAAAGCCGAGGATGCCGCAGCGGGTACCGACAACGATACCGTTACCGCAGAACAAATTGCAGAAATTGTAGCGAAATGGACCAATATCCCCGTTACACGCTTGGTTACAACAGAGAAGGAGAAGCTTTTGCGGCTTGAAAAAGTGATGTCGGAGAGCGTCGTTGGACAATACGACGCGGTGAAGGCGGTCGCGAATGCCATTAGGCTCTCAAGGAGCGGCCTCTCCAACCCTAATCGCCCTGTTGCTAGTTTCTTGATGGCGGGGCCATCGGGTACAGGCAAGACTCTGCTGGCGAAGACGGTAAGCTTTAAAAAATCAATATTCACATTGTCAATCTTTCTGACATTTTTTCCAGCTTGCGACAGTCCTCTTTGATTCGCCTGACACCATGATACGCATCGATGCCTCAGAGTACTCGGAGAAGCATTCCATTTCGCGGTTGATCGGTTCACCTCCTGGATACGTTGGCTACGATGCAGGAGGTCAATTAACGGAATACATTCGTCGAAAGCCATACTCGATCATCCTCATTGACGAAATCGAGAAGGCTTGCCGGGAATTTGTGACTTTGTTCCTGCAGGTATTGGATGACGGCCGCCTGACAGATGGGCAAGGTCGAGTAGTGGACATGCGAAACACAGTCATCATCATGACTTCGAATTTGGGTGCCGCTTACCTCAATGACATGGGAGATGGTCCTGTCAGGCCCGAAACGCGAACCCTTGTTCTGGGTGCTATCCAGGCTCATTTCCCCCCAGAGTTCGTTAACCGGATTGATGACATCGTAATCTTCGTAAGTTCGTTTTGATTCCGATTTGGGTGAGATTCTGACAGATATCGTTAGCGATCACTTTCACGGAAGGACATTCTCAAGATCGTCGACATTCGCCTCAAAGAGGTTGAAGAACGCCTTGCAGACAGGAAGATCAAGCTCGACCTCGACTCTGAGAGCAAGAATTACCTCCTGTCCGTGGGGTATTCGACGGTCTATGGGGCGCGACCCCTCAATCGTGCAATCCAAAGCGAGTTGCTAAACCCCCTCTCTGTGATGATTTTATCGGGGCGGGTGCTCGACGGTGAGGTCGTCCGCGTTAGATTCGATGGGCCACACAACCGCCTCCGCATCATACCCAATCACGAAGGAGTTGCCTCAGATGAATGGATGGATGTGGATGCCAATGAAGATGATGATATTGAAATCGAGGAGATGGATTGAGTTTGCACCATTAAAATTCCATGATGTATCTACAAGAGCACTGTCAATGTATTACTAGCATTCAATGAAAGTTGCGGGAGCTGGAAACGGATGGCGGCGGGATGATTTGACAAGGGGTTGTGACCTGGGTGTGACCAAAAGAGCACCACCACTATGCTTGGCCATCGCGTCCTCCCTCAGCTCAACCGCGCCATTAGAACTCTATCACGCTCCGCATCTGGAACAGCTCAGAGTGGGACGTCCTCAATCCCTCAAAAGGTTGAATCCTCAACTCCAACCACCCAACAAGCTCCAAACTATCCTTCAACATGGACCACCAGTCAACGTCCCCGTCCTATCGGTGGTGAAGGTCCACGATTCGAGCAAACGGCGATGGAGCTCCAGCCCAATCCCTTGAGCGCCATGGCCCTCATTGCAGAAGAGCCTGTGCGACTTGTTCACGGTCGGAAAGCAGTTTGCGATGGAGGTCCGTCGAAACCGGACTCCCTCCTTCGAGTCTACCTTTTTCAACTAACTTTTCAATTTAGGAGGTGGGCCCTTGGGACATCCCAAAATTTATATCAACTTGGTATGTCAATCTTGTAATGAGTTTGCTTTCAGTCAGAAACTTACTCCTCCGTGAAAGGACCAACCGGGACCTCGAGCATGCGGGTATGCGTTAACCCCGTTTCCTCTTTGACAGCGCTGACTGACTCACGAACTTGACATTCTTCTCAGATATTGGTATGTGTGAACATTCCGCAATAGACTCACTTTTGTTAAATTCGGTTTGGTTCTAGCGGCATCCGGTTTGAGCAGGATCCACATCATCATCATTGATAGTCATCCGTTCACTATGTACCAATGACAGCCAATGGATCAAATTCCCCGTAACTATTGAGTCTGAATGTCCGCCCATTGTCTTTGTCAATTGACGAGCATAAAAATACACATTGTCTACTACTATACCTAGCTTCCGGCTGAGAATAGTGCAACTAGAGAAAAGTGAGTACGATATGAGAACCGGGGTACCAACAAATTACTGAGAAATGCGAAATCAGGGGGTTAGAGCCGATGGTTCGTTAGATGTATGCCGTGGGATACAACCTCCTGGGTGGGATGTCAAATGAGTGATTGCAGTGGGAGAGAGAGAGTAAACGATTGTGGAAAGACCGAAGACAAGAAACCGAATGATAAGCCAAGGAATGTGGTGGTGAAGTCTATGAAATCAAATATCTTCCGGAAACGAAAGTGATGAATAATTGCCTCCAGCGACCGCCTCCAACTGAGAAAAGGGTGGTAGGGTATTAGGTGATGAGAGGCGAGCACCAGTTGTATGGGGTAGTGGGGGCTGAACGAAGTCACCAGAATCATCAGGCACCAGACCATCCTCACTGTCCCACTTGTAACTCACCACTTTGAAAATTGGATTGATGGCAGACTTGGCTGACCTGGGCGCGTTCCCCGAGCTGGGTGGATGCCCGTACGGACTCGTCGGGTGGCTGTAGGGACTCGGGGGTTGCCCATGCAAGTAACCATGCAAATCCAGTGGACTGTGAGGACCGATGGTACTCAGCTGGTGTTGGGGAATAGAAATATATGGGGGTGACTGATCCCCGGATAACATCAAGCTCTCTTTGTGTTGTTGAACCTGTATCCACGGCGGTGAAGGTGAGAGAGAAGGTGAGAGGGTGGGAGAGAGAGAGAGCATTTGCAACGGCGGTGGTGAGACGCTGCCCGATATATGTGAGCTCATAGAAGCTTGAGTACGGAAATCGTGCGCCAATTGGCCTTCTAAAGAGAAAGAGTTTGAAGACCGTGCTGATGGAGGGAAATCATCAAACGATGTTCGTAAAGATGATCGCGAGGTCATCCTGCTTAGGCCAAATAGGCTGGGCCGATTTCGTATTCGAGATGGACCAGGATCACTATCCACCGTCGCAAAGGAAATCGATGACATACGGCTGAGACTGTGGACGTCTGACGACGACATCGAATGGTCATCGTCAAATTCTCGCCGCCGAGCTTTAGCAATGCGCTCGGTTCCTGCTCCCCAATCGCGCTCGCGATTATAATTAGGGACGAGTGACGACTCAGCTTGACCAACAAACTTTCCCGCCGCAGCGTTAACGGTGGCTGTCCCGGCCATGTTTCCGCTACTTTTCTGACGGATCGGTCCTGAGGAGGCTTGCTTGGGTTTGTTCTCCATAAAGTCCACGCGTTGCTCATTGCCACCAAGCCATTCAATATCGTCGCCATCTGCCTTTCGGATCATCTGTTGACGTTTCTGCATAACGGCACGAGCTTGCTCCCGATGCATTTTCTCTTTGAGTTTGTGACGCTCCTTCTCAGCCTCTCGGTTCAGCCGTTCTGCTTCCTTCTTGTTGTTCTTCTTAGCGTCGCGAATGTCCTGATGGGTATCACGAACTGGAGAATGCTCACGCAACGACTTGCTGTCCGTGCTCGACGACTGCGGACGTTTTCTTGACGGGAAGATGGAGACAGGGGGTATCTCGTCGACAGGGGGGAGCGCATTGTGTTTGTCACCTCCAAACAGGCCAAGGCTCCATTTGCTATGTTTCTTACCGAATGGTACCAACTTGACAAGCTTGTTAGGTTGTGACGCCAGGGGCGCCTGGGTATTTGTGGGGTTACGGTCGGTGTCGTCGTGGGCCTCACCGTTGTAACCTATCGACGAATTATTGGCAATCACACCGTTGCCATTGACATATGGTTCTTGAGGTGCTGATATATCCATAGGATAATCTGGCTGATTCGGCCAATTGTGTGATTGGTTGTGAGTGGCTTGAGGTGAAGAAACATTTGGAGGGGGATGGCGAAGCGTGGATGATGCCTCAAGAGCGTGTGTTGAGGGTGCATGATGGGCAGGTTGTGAATGTGAGGGTGGAAAGGTGCGAGGTGTATGCGATGATAAGGAGGGATGTGATGAAGTAGCGTTGAGGTGTGTAGACATCATTGGAATCGACGAGGTGGATGTCGAAGCGCGTAGTCCAGATGGGATCGGGATATTGTTGCGATGAGTCGTCTCTTGCAGATATGCATGCTCAAGACACTCTCGACTCGTCAATCTCTTGTCAGGATCGTATCTGAGCAGATCTCGAATGCAATGAATTAGCGAGATAGGGACTGTTCGCTCAAACAGCGAGTAGATGTCTTTTGGCTGAGTCTGAAAGGAGTCACTATGGATGGGTAATCGCAAGAGAATTTAGACTCACCTTTGGAAACTGAAAACCAACCGCTTTCGCTAGCTTCAAGCCCTTCGGCCATGGACCCCCGCCAAAATAGCTTCCTTGAGAATCGAAACCGTATTCATCGGTAGGATCTCCAAGAATTTCGCATATTCGTCCGACTTGATCCACCTGATCCGATCCAGGAAAAAGTGGTCGTAGGTTGACGAGCTCGGCCATGATCGTCCCCAGGGCCCACATGTCAACGGGATTTGAATAATTACGACTGAGCAGAATAACTTCCGGGGCACGGTACCAACGCGTCGCAACGTACTCGGTATAGGGTGGTTTGCTCTTGGTTTCTCGGGCAAGGCCAAAATCTGCCAACTTGATGATGGCAACAACGTCTTTTTCCTTTGGCGCGTTCGGAGGAGCGATTGGAGAGACAGAGTTGTAATCGAAGAGTCCTGTTGTGGTGACCAAAACATTTTCTGGCTTCATATCTCTGTGAAAGTATCCATGGCTGTGAATGTGGTCCAAGCCGGAAACAATCTGGCGAAATATTGAGGAGACCAATCCACCAGCAAGCGCACGTCCCTTTCGCGCCTTGATAAGATGGTACAAGTTGCCCTCCATTGACTCGAAGACAAAGTAGAGTTCCTTGGATGCAGGCAAAAGAAAAAAATCGTACAAGGGGATGATGTTTTCATGAAAAGGTATGGCCCGCAGAGACTAGAGGGACGAACGTAAGGTTCTCTGGGACGTGATAATGGAGGATGAGGGGCTCACTTCAAGCTCCTTGAGTTGCTGGCATTCATCCCAACCGCCTTCCCACCGTTTCTTCATTCTCTTCACTGCTACGAGCCGCTTCCCCGTCCACTCTGGCCTCGCGCCCTGTCCACACTGCATGGGGGAAAGAGGTGTATTGGGGGGTAGGGTCCCATGCCAATCACACAACCAGACGGTACCAAAGGAACCATCGCCGAGGACCTTGAGAGGTGTATAAGAGCGCGTCGAACCTGATGGTAATAAAATATATGAGTGTATGTGTATGAATCAAGTGAAGAACGACAGACTCGTCTGAGAGGAGCCAACCAGGAGGTGATTTCCCTCGATAGAGACACTGGGTATGCCGAGGACGACGATGGGCTCCTTTGGAGGTTGTGGAGCAGTATTCCGTTGTGGTGGGTGTGGTTGTGGTGGTTGTGGTGGTGGGATGGAAGGGAGAGTGGTTGGAAGTGGAATTGGATGAGGGATTGGAAGTTGTTGATGAGGGTGGTAGTGATTGTGGACATTGTGTATGTGAGATGAGGTTGCGTACATGATACGCCTAGCATTGCCCGGGATATGTGAATTTCTCAGAGGGACATATGAATAAAAGGAATAAAGTTATGAAGAGGGGACGAAGAGGCAATGAGTCCAAGCCAGAGCACACGTTACAGAGAAAAGAAGATTCTTCTTTGAACTGAGCCAACAACCGAGGATGAACTGACCCGTTAACCGAGTTCGCAACAATCTCGGTTCAATCCCGTATTCGCTACCCATATGCTTCTTTTTCCCATTCATTCAGTTGAAATCCTGCTCCAATCATTTCCCCTTTCAACTCCTCGTTTTGTGTGTGCAACCAGTCTGCCTACAACCCGCATTAGGTTTAATCAGGGCAAGGCCATGATTCTATCTAAGTATGGCCAATGAAATATACAACCCGAATAACGCGGCTCTCTAGTATGGAACCTCATGAAAGAGCTTCGACACGCTTTCACCATAGTGACTCCGACGAATCACCTCTCCCAACACTTTGCCAATGTCGATCACTTCGATCTTCTTGCATGCAGCTTGGTTCTCATGTTGCGGAAGTGTGTTTGTCACAATCAGCTTCTCCAGGCTGCTTTCCTCCACCGCTTTTAGCGCGTTCCCGCTCAGTATCCCATGAGTCACGAACGCGAATACCTTTGTGGCTCCCGCTTCTGAGAGATGTGACGCCGCCAAGCATAGTGTCCCACAGGTATCTGCCATGTCATCCACCAAAATCGCGACCTTGTCTTTCACATGTCCCACCAGAACCATTCGCGAAACCTCGTTCGCCTTTTTTCGCTCTTTGTGGAATAGCGCAAAGTCCACGCCTAATCGGTCGGCAATCGATGTAGCCCTAGAATCGCTAAGCTCTCATGCTATAAAACGCGGTGCCGATTTCCATACCTTTTTGCACCCCCTGCGTCGGGCGAAACAATCACTACATCCGCCAAGTCAAAGTGCGTCCGAATATACAGGATGGCGGATGGTTCAGCATACAACTGCATCCGCAATTAAAACTGATCGGTTAATGCGTTTCCCCACTTACACTAGATCGACGTGAGTAGGTTGAAAAAAATGTTATGTTTCCTCCACTTACTTATCAACGGGGACGTCGAAAAACCCTTGGATTTGCGAAGCATGAAGGTCCATCGTCTGAAGCGATTATTGTTAAGTTAGCATTCTGGATCACCAAGCTTTATCTTACTATAACATGATCACAGCCAGATTTTTGTATCATGTTCGCCACAAGCTTCGCAGTAATTGGAGCCCTGCTCTTATCCTTCTTGTCCTGCCTCGCATACGGGAAAAGCGGGATAACAGCGGTGATCCTCTTGGCGCTGGCGATTTTGCAGGCATGAATCATGATGCAAAGTTCCATAAGAGCGGTGTTAACGGCGCCACATCCAGTGTTGATGATGTATACGTCGTCCTCCCGAACAGACTCTGCAATGGTGACATTTGTCTCCCCAATGCCGCTGCGAGTCACCTCTGCTTTCGAAAGGGGCAGGCCAATGCTGAAGCACGACGTCAATGAATAGCAAATCCAAAGACTGCGATAGCATGACTCGATGGAGGGAAAGAGAGGTACCGTCGTGCAATAATCTCGGCTAGTTCAGGATGGCTGGTCCCTGCGGGGTTTCGTTAGCGCAAATTGGTTTGTTCTAACGTTGGTTTCCTACCAGAAAATATTTTGATGCCGCTGCCGTTCAACATGATATACGGTAATGAACAACGTCCATAAACAGATTAGTACAAGGAAATAGCGAAGAAGTGAAGAAAAAAGCTGTTGGTGGTCTGTGATTAGATGGCCGTCACACGCACCGTGACATTCAATGTTTGGCATTGGTATCTATCCTAAACAACATCTGGCAGATCTGGTTCTATCGTGCGGATCTATCATGCGGACAGGGAGGTGCTTCTCTGTGGTTCTCAATTCAAACTGATTTGTCGTCCAGAAATTTTGAAAAGCTATCAATTAAGTCCGCCTAGGGAGCAATACAAATCGTAACAATTCGACGTATTCAACATCGAACTGCCTTCTAAGTAGTAGTAGTATCCAATTATTTTCAGTACATACGATAACTGACGTCAAATACAAGACTACACTAGATGCAAAAAGGCACAGCTTACGATCCAAATTTTCAGAGCTAACGAGTGTGGAAGATAAGATATCACAAGAGGAAGAGGACTCGACGCGACTGCAGTGATCTGGGGGACAACGTGGCGTGTCATGTGTGGGACGGCCCTAGACCAGTGGTTCTCGCGTTCAAAATTGACAATAGCGGATTTGTAGAGGCACCTAATCCATTTCCCAGCACGTTGGGCATCGCTGGATTAAGGGAGATAGAGGAGACTTTAGGAATTGTAGGTCCATGATTCTGATAAACTGCCGGTGCAGCAGCTTGCGGTAGAGGTTGAACGATAGTCGCTGAGTTGGCAGTGCCAAATGGAGGGTACGGATAAGAAGGATAGTATCCTGAACTCCGCAACGCTGGAGATGGTCCAGCGCCATTCATGATATTCAATAACTGACTTTGATTCATGCTCATGCTGCCTGAATAAGGTTGGATTGGATTGCGACGGAATGCTTGACTGGTACGAGCGCGAACTTGGAAAGGATCGTGATTGTTGTTGACGTGCCCTGAAGAAGGATATAAGGGTTTGAAGGGCCCATTCGCCTCAGGATGAGCAGTAAGTTGGTTGGAAGGGAGGGCAGAGTTCAAGTTATACATGGACATAGGTTGCGGCGGATTAGACGGTGAAGGTATTGGATACCTCATATGGGGGACCACGGCACGTGAAGCCAAAAGCGGCGTCATCCTGGCAGATTCATCAGCAACAGATTCCAACAAAGCAAGTTGCTGAAGTCTTTTCGCCGAGGTAGGCACCTCTACAGCCCTCGAGAGATAGGGAGATACATCTGCCGTTGATACGCGGCGGGAAGTATTGACGCGGGCTGTAGATTGTACTGTAGATTGTATTGGTGAAGCAGCAATCTGAGGTCGAGGTGGATGAACGCTACTTTCCCCATCACGAGCGTTCACAACGACGTGAGGAGATAGTAATTGATAGGTTTCCGACTCCCGCGAATCGACATTGAGTACAGGTTTTTCACTGTCTGATGCTGGTGAGGGGAGTGGTGGTGGTAATTCATCAGACTGAAGAGGGACGTGGGAAGAGGCCGATGAGGACCAGTCGGATTTCACGCCAACTTGGGAAGATATAAGGGGTTCTGGAACGGAGTTCGGCCCAGTGAAATCTTTAGGTAGCGGATTCCCCAAAACTGCAATGGGCCCTCCAGACGCTTCGGACCCTGCAGCCGGGGAAGCGGCAGCAGACATAGTAAGTGACGAAAGGAGCCGTGCAAAGTGAGGGTCCATAGAATCAGAAAGCGACGATGATTTATTATCTTCGACGCGAGGGTCGGAATCTTTGCTTTGAGAAGAGGGAGTTTGCAGATCACGATTATCGAGAGGGGATGTATGAGATACCGATTCGTGATTTACAAGGACATCCGCCGGGTTCACCACAACACGCTTTGCACGGGAATTAGCAGATGCAGTCGCCGAGTTAGCTTTGTGATTTGTTGACCTTCGACCTGCATTCCGAGGTTTGTGTTGATTAATAAATGTTTTTAATTCACTAAAAGTGCGTTAGCCGTCTTCTTTCGTCTGAATATAAACACATACACGATAAAGGGTGAAATCAGATAGAATTTTCCGGGGGCTGCTTTGTTACGTTTCCAGGTGGGCAAATCCGTGAGTTTGAACCATTCAATTTTCTGATAGAAAAATGCAGTCAGTGATAGACCCCCCGTTCTTGATATCACATACACTAATCTCTTTGCGTGTTTTCGTTTTGAATGGAAAGTCTTCCGGAACTCCAGGAACAATGAATAATGAAATTTTTTGCTGCTTGATGGATATTTCAACAACATGCTCAGGATTTAATTGGCCTGCCAGATTATACCCCGTTTCTTCAAGTACCTGTTGATCAAATGCGTGATTGAACAATGCGCGGGTACCGATCTACGAACCCACCTCTCGAATAGCACAGTCAGGTGGTGGTTCAACCTCGTTTATTTTCCCTTTAGGGAAACCCCAACCAGAAGAGGATTTCCAGCCCTTCACAAGAACACACTTCGGTCTGGTCAGAATTTGATTCGAAACATCGAGAACACAGAGGAAACGCACCTTCTCCCACGTAGAATTAAGCATGATAGCACCACAAACCGGAACCCGTGTTTTATATTGCATGAAGGTGGTAAATGCACGTTCGTGATCGTCGCTCCATTGGTGAAGGAGGGGACATGCGTGGAATAGCATGGCGGAAAACTTCTTCAGTGGCAAAGTAGGGAATTTGGGGTTCTCTTCACGAATGAAGTCTTCGTAAAACCAGTGGCTGACAAAGTAGCGAAGTCAATGAAGTGAACAATCGCAGAGCAGGATTGACACACGCTTGTTCTACTTGGAAACATATTCGCTCTAAGGATGCAAGCTCTTCATCGGGAAGATTCAAAATAAAGCGACTGAAACTGCATGAGGATTAACGTGGTGGATGGCAAGGATAGGCATGCCTGGAAAGGTCTTCAAGAACTTCTTCATGGGTTGCATCTTTATAGGAAAATCGCCGCTGAGTTTCAGGACTCACGACGGATGTAATTTCTGGAGATGATGAAGAAGACGAAGCCATAATGGAAGTGAAGGGATCAAGGAGAGTTGGAGAGTAAAAACGCAAACAGATGAACCACGGGAGATCCACAACACAACGATTGTGAGCCACGCCAGCACGTGATAAGTAAAATCGTTCCCCTGGCAGGGATCCAAGATGTGCATAATCTTGGCATAATCCATGCTCTCTAACCTCTTGTCCGCCTCATGTCCGTTATGAGTCGAATCTAATACTGCATATTATCCGACTCGGGAAAGTTATGTCACTGAAGAGCGGGTTGCAGATTCTACATCCCTTGACAATAGCGACGACGCACAACAACTTCAGATACAGCTGAAATTATCGAATCCTTTCAATTCTGTCCCGCCCTACTGCACCACACGTTTTCTGGGGCAGATAGCCTGTGTGAGTCAGAAACGATCATTTTCTGAAGGTTGCCAGCAGACATGTGGCTCCCTCGCTCCCTCCTCAGCATTCGTTTAACTGGCATATGGATCACGCTTTGATTGTCTTGCGGGTCTCGCTCCCCGAAAGCAAGCCTCTTCTCCTATGCATTTCGTCTTGCTTAACCCTGTACAGAAATTAAACGGTATTTGCAGATGTGTGGGTGGTGTAACCTTTTGCTTCCTTGCCTCCTCCTCCTTCACATCCTGCTCGCCCTGTCTGGTAAAAATTATTCCCGTACACAACCTTGAATCAGACACGAGAACATCACGAAGAGGTAATACTTGCACAAGATTTGAGCAAAGCTAAGCGGACGAGGTCACAGAAGCAAATCTATGCAGACCCTCAGGTGATAGCCAAGAAAGTGGGAGTCAAAATCAGGATGTGACGGTCGTCGT
This sequence comes from Laccaria bicolor S238N-H82, assembly GCF_000143565.1. Lineage (NCBI taxonomy): Eukaryota > Fungi > Basidiomycota > Agaricomycetes > Agaricales > Hydnangiaceae > Laccaria > Laccaria bicolor. The sequence goes on along the minus strand of NW_001889872.1, from coordinate 194,463 downwards.
CAATGGGGAAGATAGCAATAAAACGAAAGATGTCGAACGTGGTATTCCGCAATCGTTGGGCGACATCCCCGATCTTTCCAAGTGGGACCCATTAGTAAGTTCACCTCTAAAGCTGTCCAACCTTTTTGACTCAATTACGCTCAGCATTCTCATCTGGCAGCGGCCTGCCTCCTTTCCACTCTACGGTTCAGTCTGCTTCAGTCCTTTGCTTTGCTTTTCTCTGATTTAACTGCAACAGGTACTCTCCCGTATCTTTCTTGCTATATTGCTACTTTACCTTAGCAAGATAAGGTTTTTTGTTGGTGGTTTCTTTTGGCATACAATACGTATTTCGATTGCCCCCTCTCCGCCACAGAGGGTTCGGCGCGTTGTCAAGTTGACAGATAAGTCCCATATGTTGGTATGCTACCCGTAATTTCCAGCGACGTTCCGACTGATGCTGGTTATACCATGCAAATGTCTTCGCGTCCGCCGCTGCAAGCGTAGAAGTTACACCTCGCCCTCGGAAGGGAAGCGATTTCTAGCTTCAGAAAACTCCGTTCGCCAATACACTGTATAAGGATAATCGATCTCAAACCAGTAATCCCTACAATCGGAAGAAGTGGGGCGATCCCCTTCTCCTCAAGATGTGGGACTCCCCACATCAACTTCAGAGGTCCCCTCCACAGTTCCCATAGTCCTTCAAAAGTAGGAATCACCCCTGACCATGAATGCCCTCATGTCACTGTCAGTCTCGCCACGGTTACTTAGTCTCAATCACACAGCCCAACTTTTCTGAGTACTGTCGACCAGAACGCCAATACCATCATACCTTTCGATGCGATCAAAAAGTCAAAAAGTTGGGGCTGTCAAAAGATTTACTTACCACTTGAATATCTGCTGGCTCTCGAGTCGAAGTTCGGAAAAGGAAAAAAAAGTTTTTTGTCGGTCAACCTACTCGCTTGGCTCATCATTCCACGATGGGTGAACATCTATACCTAAACATAAGTACTAGTTATTTAATATATCGGTATTGCAATGGGTTGCAAGTTGGCGTTGAGCCTAATTAAGCTTTCAAAGTCCGCGATCCCCTATAAAAGCTGCCGCCAAAGTTTAGTCAACTTGTTCGTTCCTTCCCTCACAATCGAATCTCTTAGATGCATAAGTCCTTTTTGCCCCGGTAGTAACGACCCATCCAGACAAATCGCGTTGAACCTTTCTATCTTTAATACTCATCCCCAACGTCGACCCTTCGAAATTCCTTACAATCGCCTTTCGAATTGTCCTCCAACTATTCAAGAATCAAGAATTCGTTCCGGTTTGATTGTCTAAATAGCTCAGCTTTTCCTTCATTGTGTTACGATGTTTTTCTCCTCTGAGCTATTGTCGAAACGAGACAGCGGCTTTGGTCTTCTCTGGTAGCATGCCTGACTCAAAGGCGCTTTTAGGACAGGGTTCTGATAAGCCTATAGGTTGGCCGCAACACTAGGATCTCAATCTGCTTTCAAAAAACTTCCGAGGCGGTCTGTCTTGACAGCGGATATCACTCGATTGTGCGACCTAATCACTGAGCCTTCTGAGCCTTTGGCGTTGAGGCTGTCAAGTAACCTTATGTTTGGTGTCGTACGGTATACTAATCTGGTCCCTATTTCCTGATTTTTTTCTTCTAACTCGATGTGGGTTTCAGCGTATACAAAGGTGCGAATCTGCCTTAAAATGCCGTAGAATTCACATTTTCTACCATTCCCCAGTAAAGCAAGAGATCTTGATGTCCGACGTTTCGAATTGCGTAACGTCCTTAAAAAAGGTGGCAAATGAACTGAAGTCCTTGGGCGCCCCAGATGGTCAACTTCAAATGGCTCAAACGTCCATTCGGTATGTCCCTCAAGGTAACCTGGGAACTTCGTCAATCTAAGCTTGAAACAGTCCTTCCGCTTTCACCATCACGCCCGATTCAAATGCCGCATTATTGATGGATTTCGATGCCCTAGTTGCTGTGTGTATCACCATTATTTCTTCACGGTCTGCCGAAAGCGAATGCCTTTGTCCCTCAGGACTGGGACAAATATCTTAATATCAGAAGTGCTTTGATTCCAGCGTTTCCATTGAAATACCTAATCTACAGTCAAACCAGGACACCGCGATGGTGACGACAACTTGAAGGATAGCGAAAAGCCAATATCTTTTGAAGGCTTGAGGGGAGCTCTCCCAGCGGAAACTATCCAACAAGACATGCATACTCTGGATGAATATCACGAACACCTCCTGTCTGCTTCGTTCGATATGTCCTTCAATGGACGGGGTGTTGAACCGTCGTCCTCACAAGTCGAACAAGCATTTGATATGAATGATAACTTCTTCGTGCTCTCTGATGGAATCGACATCGGGGAAGGTTTAGGGGATGAACTTGCTAAGGAACTTGGCTGGTCTTTCTCTCCAGTCAAGACAGCTCAAGTGTGAGTATGGTAAGGTCTGCAGATGGCTTGCTCATGCAGTCTTTTATAGGGAGAACGATAATGTTGCTAATCAATTACTAACACAAGATAACCTCAATTTCGATATGGACTTTCAGTTAGGCGGCGTCGATGAAGAAAATTTTGGTGGCGAAGCGGGAGAATTGGGGGGCATTTGCAATTCGCAAGCTTCTCTTCCGAAAATAACTAACAAGAGCCTGAAGGTAATTGATTTCTTCTTTCATTCAAACAACATTTTTGACACCTTTTTCCGCCAGCATATCACTAACCCAGGGAAAGGTAATGATGCCAGAAGCTCGCTTTTTGTGCATCATATTTTACGATGTTATAGAAAATGCTTCCACACAGCAGCGGCCTTCACCCCCCTTCCAAGCATTAAGCCCTACAGCTTCATTCTCTCGGCTGCTTCTCTCCCAGGACCTTGATCCACGGCCCTTGGACGACATTACAATAGAAGAACAGGGCGGGGCCAATCGAGGAGACGGCCGAAAGAACAAGCGAACCCGCTTATTGCTCGATGCGAGAACCGAATTAACGGATGAGGAACTAAAAGTGAGTGAGGTGTCGTATTCACTTCGTCGCACCAGCTGACTGTTGAGCCAAGATTGCGAGGGCGAAGTATCTAGAAATCCAGAACCTTATCAAGCATGATATCGGAGAAAAGAAGTCTGAGAAACACAACGGTAAAATGGTCGAAGAATTGGTTTGGGGTGTCCCACAAGGAAGTAAGTCTCATGCGGACAAATGTAAGGAACTTGTAACATTGTCTCTTCGAAGTCCAAGCTCGGGTCTTGGTCGAATTTTGGCAGGAGAATTTCAAGGTTCAAGTCGAGGCCAGATCGGGAGCGCTTCATCTTCATCATGGTGATGACCTCGAATTTTAAGTTTTGATGACGGTTTCGTTCATCTTTATGCAGATGAACCGCCTGCAAAACGTCGAAAAACGGTTCTGGGAATTCATGATAAGAAAATACCAGAAGAAGCTTTCCATCCAGAGATAGCGCACGACATAGACGTCGGCGTCACGACAGGTTGGTATCCGCGTATAGATGCCCGAGACTCATCCTGATCCACTTTTGAGATGATCTGTTTGCAATGGATATGGCACCTGACCAAAATGACTACTATCGAGGATCATCCGAGGTACTTTACTTTCATCTGGGAGTCATGCACGAATTAGATGGTGTGTAGGATCCTGGTCAAGCGCGTCGCGTTTCTCGCGCTGCTTCTATCGTCGGAGGAAATGACTTGGGCATCAATCTCGGTGGGCAGTTAGGATCTCAACGAAGCTCCCTATTTCCCTGGGACAACGCCGCGGCGAGCTCATCGAGTGGAAATGTACCTCATAATATCCAGGGCAGTCAAGATATCCAAGTCGACCACGTGGAAGTCAGGCTTCGAGGAAGTTCACAAAGCAGGCGAGAGAGTTCACTGATTCCAAGCCAGCTGGGGAGTATATTAGCAGGACCAGGACTCTCGCCAGCCCTGGGTTCGCAAGTTTTTGATGGGGAGGATTATGGGTTCAAAGGTAGGGGGAAGTCGGAAAAATTTGGCTGAAACTAACCACAAGCTCAGTCGATAAAGCCGCCCAGGAGGAAACACAAGAAACGCAGAAATCGGATTTGAATCTTGTAACTCTCGAGAGGAACTCTTTCAACTTTCTCGAGTGGGCATAATGTTGGGGCGAAAAGGATGCTGATTTAGTATTTGACCAGATATGCGAAAATGCAATTTCAAACTCTTTCCGGTCCAGGTATTAGATTGACGTTCGACACGGTGGTGCCAACTTTGACGAGCACTCGCCACGTCGCCGCTGCGGCCTTTTATCACTGCTTAGGTGCGATCTGCTCTAGGAAACTCTGTTGTATCTAATTCGCACGGGATCTTAGTTCTCGCGACCAAGGATTTGATCCACCTTGAACAGCAGAATGCATATGACACAGTCAGGATTGCAATTATCTGAGGCGAGGTTATGTTGGGTGTCATTGTCCTTGCTGCGGTAGTGTTATGTAGAGTCATGTATTGTAATTTGCGGTGTATTACGAGTGGGTTCCTACTCGGGGTGGTTGTAGGGCCAATCGATGCTCCGGCAATTTCAATGGGTCCAAGAAATTCTGATGCCACCTTTGTATAAAATCCCACTCTGTCTGCATACAAACTGTTGCCCTTCTCAAGAGTGCCCTGCTTCGGCACATCCCTCCTGTCTCGCAATCGTTTTCTGAAGAACGTTGCCAAGTTTCGTTCCATGTCATCTCCAGCTGTAACCGCTGCTCGGGCCGCACTTGCAAGCATAGACCTATCTAGCTATGACCCCGAGCAATCCCGGTTGATGGATGAGAGGTGCATTTTGGTAGATGAAGAGGATAACGCCATCGGTGCGATGGACAAGAAGACATGTGCGCGCGCTTTTGAGGTTCCATGGTCGGCTCTGACACCTTCATAATGCAGGTCACCTCATGGAGAACATAAACAAGGGCTTGCTTCATCGTGCCTTCTCGGCTTTCGTTTTTAGACCCTCCGATGGCAAACTGCTGCTTCAGCAAAGGGCCACGGAGAAGATTACCTTTCCCGATATGTGGACAAACACCTGTTGCTCCCACCCTCTTGACGATTTTGAGCTTGAGAAGGTGGAAAAGGACCAGCTCGGAGTCCGTGTTGCCGCTTCTCGCAAGCTTGAACACGAACTCGGTATACCTCAGTCTGAGACGCCCGTCGATGAATTCCAGTATCTTACCCGAATTCACTACCTTGCGCCTTCCAATGGCATGTGGGGCGAACACGAGGGTACGTATACGCAAATCTATGGGCCATTATGTGACTCACGGGTAAAATCCAGTCGACTATATCTTGTTCCTTACTGCAAACGTAACCGTAACACCTAACGCAAACGAAATTCGAGATTATAAGTACGTTAGCAAGGAGGAGCTTCAGGACATGTTCCAAGACCCAGGTACGAAGTTTCGCTTCACGAGGCTCGGCAATTTTGACCTCATATCTTGTGACAGCGAACTCTTTCACCCCTTGGTTCAAACTCATCGCTCGCGATTTTCTGTTTGGATGGTGGGATGAACTTTACAAGCGGAAAAATTCAGATGGCCATGTTATAGCAAAAAGTCTCGCAGGACTAGCTGACGGCTCCAAGGTTATCAAGATGTGAGAAATAATGTGTGTAGGGCTTGATTGATTGTATACACCCGTGGAATAATTTGGAATGTAACTTGATAAGCCATGGTGGGTTGTCGTAAGCAAGACGTAGTGTCGTCGATGGCTCCAAAAGGCATTGTATGTGCAAGGGGTATCCACAGACGTTCCAATGGTGGATTTGTCCACCGTTCGGAGTGAAAGTTGAAAGAATTATTTTTTTCATCCATGTCTGTCCAAAGAGTAGTACACTTACACATGCTACTGAGGTTCATAAATGGCCGATAGTAACGCTTAATTAAACAGCCCAATAAAAAGAAAAGGAGCTTTCAGCCAGGGTTAGATCCTTTGAAGATAAGGATTTCCCTGCTCGAACGCATTCCAAGCTGCCCTCGACGAAGGAGTGGTATGGCTGCATCGAGTTGGAAACCCAAATTGCTGATGATTTTTAGCACATGCATGAGGAAGTGCGCTGGCTCTACTTCAGCTCCTTAATAACAGCGGTTCTGATTAATAAGCACGGCGAAAAAGATTTGGCATACCTGTAAAACCACCTGCCTTTTTTCTAACTTCGATAACCCTGATGTTTTCATCCACGACGTAATCTGCAGATATTCTGCTCCGTAGAACGTCTTTGAGCATCGCGCCTATCGATAGATCAATGTGCCCAGGCGGGTTTATGAGTGTTAATCTACGTCCCCCTTGGGAAAAATATGCAACGAAGAACTGCGAAGTAAGATCAGGTGCTAGAACCTGGAAAATTAGCCGGGGACTCTGTAGAGGTCAGGTGTCAGGTGGAAATCAATGAGCGAGAATACGGATTAAGGTTGCCACGAACAGGTGTTCCTATGTTCACGGAAGTTTGGAAAGCATATCCCTGGGAAATTTGGAAACAAGCTCGCCAAAGCGTTTAATTGTGACCCACCCGTTGTGCGCAAAGGGAGAATAACTCGAGAATCAACTTCAAGGCCCTGGTACTACAGTCCTGATCAACATTCTGGCATGAAAGGGGCAGGACTCACAGAAGATGCTTAGGCCCACCCATGTCCCAAGGAGCATTTTTGAAGCGCACAATACACCTGTGATTATCGACGGTATCAGATTCTATTCCATCTGCCCATCGATTCCAAATCTTGGATCGTAATTCCTTGAGGGCCAATTCTGTGATACCCTCCAAATGTAGTTCGTTGTAGCCATGGAACGATAAGAACATGTGCACTGAAAAAGACACGAGATGGGTCAGATCTCTTTTGAGTACAAGCGAGGGAACGAACATGGAGTAAATTCTTCTTCTCTTGAAGGGTATATAATGTCATTCTGCGGATATGCAGAATTCGAGTAAACCCGAGGTCTTGTAAAGCCATGAGGTTGCTGGGAAAACGAGTTTGAGCGAGGCCTTGTTATAGGAAATTCAATGGGGGGTTGGGGGCCAGGTGTAGCAGTGTAAGTGTTGGTCTTCTTTAGAGCGGATTTCAAGGGAGGAGGTGCTGCAGCGGAAGGCGTTGACTCCCTTCTTCGATGACGGTGTGGACGTGGTGTGCTGATATGGGGATGTGTACTGTAGGCGGCCGGGTCATAGGGAACAGGCGATGGACCTTGGGGTATTTGTGGACGGTATAAAGTAGGGTATGGCTGATTTATAGGAGGTTGGTATGAAGGCTGAGGATAATAATTGTACGGTTGACTCATCGCTGGAGGAGTCAAGTCGATTAATCGTCGCTACCAATACGCATCGTGGGTGTGGCCATGAGGCAAAGAGGACCATATTGCCTCCACTGCCACGCTCCTTTCCTTTTTGAACGACTGGCGCAACGTCGATAAAAAGTCTTCTCAAAGTCTTCTCGCGACAATCAACGTTGAGTCAACGCGCTCCTCGTCGCTGTCATGTAAACTCAGCCAAACTCAATCGACATAGACCTACACGTGAGAGTATACCCTGTTCTCATCTCTTCCCGTCATCATGGCTTCGACATTCTTCACCTGGCTGCGCTCCCCAGCCGCCCGAGAATATTTCTTTAGTACGCAAATCTTCTCTTGTTGCTGATTCTTACGTCTCACATCTCATAGGCACACATTTCTGGGGTCCAGTTCGTCGCGCAATCTGGTGTCAATGCAAACAGCTCATCGATGTATTCAGGTCGCAAACTGGGGACTTCCTCTCGCAGCATTAGCTGATTTAAGGAAAGATGAAGAAGTCATTTCGGGAACGATGACGACTGCCCTTGCATGTTATTCGTGAGTTGAACATACAAAAATCCATCACATTCTTCTTAACACACGGTATAGAATGGTGTTCATGCGCTTTGGTTCGTAATCTGATACTGTCTCATCAACAGCGACTAACGTCTAATGCAGCATGGAGGGTCCAACCCCGCAACTACCTCCTCTTCGCGTGTCATCTCACAAATGCTACAGCCCAGTCAGTACAGGAGTTTCGTTTCGTGAACTACTGGCACATGGGTGGACGGGAAAAGAGTCTGGGTATCACAGGCGAGGCCGAGCAACCTGTCACAGGCGAAGTCACCAAAGCCATCGTGGCTGCTAGAGAGGAAGCCAACAGGGTTGAAAAGCAATAAATAATGTGGGTCCGTCCTGGACATATAATCCACGTATACACAGATATATATCCTTCTTAAAAATCACCAGAATCCATCGTCAGCGTCGCCACCTTTCTTCTTCTTACCGTTACTTTGAGCTAGTGCTTGCCGCTCATACATTTCCGCGATCTGACAGATCCCTCAGAAACATGAAGTGGTTGGTGCCATCAATAGTTCTTACCTGCTCAGGTCCAGTCGCGTCGTCGGGACCTTTGTCGTCGCGTACCCGAATAAAACGCGGGAATCGCAGTGAAATACCCCGATCCTCGACCTATGCGAATTGTCAGAAGAAATAGGTCCAGATTCGCATACGCTTACCAGTCCTTGAGCAGCAGTGTAAATGGGACTCAGGCTGAGATCAGCCGTCAGAACCTCCCAAACGATTTTGGGCTCAAACCAAATATCCGGCTTTGCTCCGCCGACTTTTATGTCACCCCGAACTTTCGTCGTTTCCAATGGTTTGAGTGCATCGTAATGTGCTTGAAGGTTTTCTTCACTAAAGCCGGTGCCGATTTTGCAAATCGTTTGGTATTCTTCCGACTCACTGTCATAGCATGCAAGAAGGAACGCGCCGTAGACGTTGGTCCTTTTCCCTTTCCCGTAGTAGCCCCCGACCACCACCAGATCGAGCGAGTCTCCGACTCCTGCGAGATAATCCTTTTTCAACTAAAAAGGCACGTCAATATGCTATAAAATGGAGCGGCCATTCCGCACCTTCAGCCAGTTGACACTTCTTCGACTGGGTTCGTAATAGCTGGCGTCGCTGTCCAGCATCTTCACCATCAACCCTTCGCAGCCATCCTTGACACTTTCTTCCAAGAATGTCTGAATTTCCTCAGTGGTTTCGCTGTCCGAAGACTTCGCAAAATCAAATTCCCCCGGTACGGGGGTGAAATATTGCCTTAGCAGTTCTCGTCGCTCGTACAGTGGTCTTTGCAGTAACGGCTAAAGATAAGATGAGAAAGAAGAATTCGGGAACCTCGGAAAATGCTGACCTCGCCGTTGAGGTAAAGGAGGTCGAAAGCAAAGAGACAGACTTGAACTTGAATATCCTCAACCTTGACATCTTTACGCTTACGCCGGCTTAGTTCTTGGAATGGCATCAATTTCCCTGTTAAGCGATCGATAGCAACGGCTTCTGCGTCCAACACGAAGGACTTCGTTGACTCTTTGATACACTGTGTTGGTGTTCAGCGGAAGGGATACCTTGATAGGAGTTTGGAATATTACCCTTGGGAGTTGATCAACAAGGTCCGGATACTTTTTGCTCATATCTTCTGAATTTCTGCTAAAGACATCAACAGTCCCGTCTTCCAGTTTATGCACCTATTGCACCCTCAGTTGACGGACATCATATGTTTTCTTTACACAGACCTGCGCTCGTTCACCATCATATTTATATTCGCAGGTGAATCGTTTATTTTCAAAGCGATCGAGCACCTCTCCAATCGCTTTTGTGGGTTTGGCGAGCATGGGCTTCAGGGGTACACCAGGAGTAAGCTTACATTTATCCCGTAAACCATCGATTCCAACTTCGAGCAAAGCTGGGATGACTTTGTCGTAGGATGGAAGCTCGCTGTTCAGGGAACCAATTTACTTCAGGAGCTAATTGACCGGATATTGACGCACCTGTAAACAGCTTTGATTATGTTGGCGCCTTCTTCGAGTCGAGCTGTGAGTTTTTCTTGACTCCACTTCTTCCCAACTAGAAAACAAATGAGAGTTCGTTCCACATCAAATTATAAGAAACGTACCTTTTTCTTTCTCTGCCAGGACCACAGCTTGAGCTAGGGCTACGAGCACCGATCTCTCAGCATTGCCTATGCGCAGCTTGCCCTCCAAGCTTCGAACAATGTATTTTGCTTCAAAGTCTTGACATGCAGCCAAAAGCTTGGTGATGACGGACACCTTCTTTGCTTGCGACTTCAAATTTCATTAGCGAAAGACGCAGATTACAAGGAAACAGCACAAACCGAATTGCCAGTAGTTAGCGCGATATCTCGGAGATTTGAAAACACAAATGGCAAAGTCAATGGTTTGGGTTTGAATAGCGTCTTTTGGCTGTTTTTGGAGTTCTGTAAGGTGTTTAACGGTGCTTGCTGGATATAACCTCGAAACTGACCATGGCCACTAGTCCCAGATCACCCTCTCGCTTCAGGTCTGCTTTAATAAGGGAAAGGCTACGGCCCGTCGACTCTGCGATAGCTTTGATGAGGAGGCTTTCCCCGATACCCAGCTCAACACCAACATAATCTGGACTCAACTGAAGCCTTGTAAGATGGGGATCAGCGACAGAAAATGTGCAACGCACTCTGTTGATACAAAGATAGACCGCTTGTAGAAGAGAGTTGTGGTCAGCCTTTGCGCTTCTCTGTATTACGAGGAGGAGGAAAGATGTCAATATGGCGGTTTTTTCTAGCCGCTTCGTAGTGGCCTCAATGAGTGAGAAGGCTTTGGTTAGTGCTGCATATAGCACCCTTTTAAAGTTGACTTGTATAACTTAATCGACGGATGAAAGACCAAAAAGCTCACGGTTCCCCCACTTTCCAACCACCTTTGACGTCGACTTCTCCTTTCCTCCGCAAAGCGGCCTGAGCACTGGAACAGTCCCCGTGAGTCCACTACCATGTAGGGAAGCCAAAAGCGCTACCTGACCGACACGACGCCATCATCGACTTCCATATCGCTGTCATCATTCTCAACCTCCTCCTCGCCCTCTCCCGCACTTGCCGCGGCATCCATGTCTTCCACTGCGTCCACGCTCTCCTTCTGTTTCCTCTTCAAAGACTGGGATGAGAACGTCGCTGGATCATCCGATGTTGGTTTGCCGGATTCAACCACAACAGCTGTAGTTGCTATATAATTGCTTTATAGACTTCCTTGAGGTGAATCGAAAGGCGCTTACAGCGCTTCGGTTGCTCCTCCTGCTCATCATTAGATTGAACAATCTTGCGTTTCTTTAATTTGGGCGACCCTTTCCAATGGAATTTAAGATGCACAAGAGATTTAGATTGAGGAAACTTACTGCCTGGTCTTGTGAGGGCACCCGTACGTTTAGAGCTCCCCGCTGGAACGTATTGAGATGAAGTGGTTTTGGAATTTAGCCTCCATACCTTTGCTGTTGTTTCCTGGTTCAATGTCCATGGCGTCCTGCTTCTCGTCCTCTTCCTCAGTCTTTGTGACAATCGGCCTCTTACCCCACATCTCCTTTAGACTTGCTTGTTGGGGAGGAGGGGTTTTGACAGACTTGGGCATATCGAAGAACTTTGCTAACAAGAGTATAAGAAAAGGCGTGGATGCAGCGATGAACAAGGTGAACCTAGGGTTTGCTGGCGGCCCATATGAGTGTATAGAACGCGTGAAACAAACATGGGTACACAGCGCGTCGCGTCCGGTTTGTGACGTGATTCATCGCGTTATCCATTGTAAGGACTCCATCATTTGCATGGACATCAGTTTGTAGCTGCGAAGTGGTTGGGGTGGTCCTGTAACGCGAAGACGAGACGAATGCAACGCCTTCAAATCTACGTTCAATTGCCGTCGCTTCCGATTTTCTTTTGTGCAACTTTCCGACTCACTCAAGGCTTCACATTCAGATCCTACAGTAAACTTCTCTGTTTGAAAGACAGTCTCGCACGAATCATAATAGTATATTACTCAGAATACTTGTGAATTATTGACTCTGAGTGACAGTTGTTTGCACCGTTTCCAAATTTCCCCTGGTCCGCACAAAACATGCGTTAGTGGGACAGCGACACGTCGCTCCACATGCTATGGTGAATCTGTGGTGCAAAACCGTGAATCCCTGTCATAATTGTGGAGTTCTTGGGAGCTCTGCGCCTGCTGGTCTCCTACTCGCCTTCCAAATATAGCGGACGAAGGAATAAGAAACAGTCTACGATTTCGTGCATTCAAGGCAAGTAACGGCAATTGCCGATTGTGCTATACAGTTTTAAATGTGTGGCTTTCACGATGTAAACAAGCATCAATAAGCCCCCAAAAGTAGGCCCTCGGCACGCCGCACGACCACAAGATCAAGACCATGGCCGACGCTCAAGTGCGTCAACATCCATTTTTCCAACTATCACTACTGAACCTCATTTCCAGATCGAGAAAGCTTTCCAAAAGCAAAATCTCTTCCAAAACGCCAAAGCCCGCGGTGCGTGACTCCGTCGTCAAATTTCGCCTGTCGCTGACTGGATTGATAAAGGTGGCAAGAAGGTCGCGACCAAAGAGAAGCGGTGGTACAAGGACGTCGGTTTGGGTTTCAAAACACCTTCTGAAGCCATCAACGGCACATATATTGGTGCGTTCGAAAATACTCTCACATAAACCAGGCACTAAGCATCGCCCAGACAAGAAATGTCCATTCACTGGCGACATTTCAATTCGTGGACGCATCCTTAGTGGCAAAGTCGTCTCAACAAAAATGACCCGCACGATCATCATCCGACGTGACTATCTCCACTACATTCCGAAGTATAGTGCGTAGACACGGCTTCTGATACCGCCAAGGAAACTGATTCCGCTTGAGCAGACCGTTACGAGAAGAGACACAAGAACTTGGCTGCTCATGCTTCACCTGCATTCCGTGTAGATGTCGGAGATGTTGTGACTGTCGGTGGGTTGCAGTCGTTGATCGATATTGGCAGAACAATACTGATATATTCCAGGGCAATGTCGACCACTATCGAAGACGGTCCGATTCAATGTACTGCGGGTGTCGAAGAGCAAGGCTGCGACGAAGGCGTTTAACAAGTTTTAGACTAGCCTGACGTTGTGTCGTTTACACCATGGAATATGTACATGCTTATGTTGTTGAGAATATTGAGCAAACAACCACCAAACAAGCCAAGTTGTTGCTGTGGGCAAGTTACGTTAGTAGTCTGCCATCTGTTCAGTCGAGGCTCTACCCCTTATAACGTTCAACTTACACGGCGGCGACGACAGTTCTCTTTCCCCGTCGCCACGTTCATAATCAAACTGGCGCCCACTCTTCTCTCCGTCTTCACCTCAAGGCTGTCCAAAAACCGGTCCCAGTCACCGCAGCCTCCAAGCTCACATATGGGCCAACAACCTTCGAAGAAGAGCAGGAAAGGAGGTCGGGAGAAGGATAAGGATAACCTAGATCCCTCGAATGATTCTACTGGTGATGACACCAACGAGAGCACTCCTCAGAACACAATCTCCCGCGCCACCGGATCGTCCACTGCAGATGGTTCGGATTCTGGTTCAATGCCAAACGGAACTCCCTTAATCAACGTATCTGACGACGGGTCAGGAACGACTCTATCCGCGTCAGCGAACAGAACACACGGTTCACCCTACCCCTCCAAAGCAAACCCTCTGTACCTCGAGTCACCCCAATTAGCCACATCGCTGCCCTCATCACTATCACCCATTCCGTCCCCACACACAACTACCGCCCCTTTAGACATTCCTGTTGCGCACACCATCCTTTCCAACGCAATACCGTTTAGTCCAGGTTCAACAAACAGCAGTGGAGCTCCCGGTGAATCTCTCGGAAATGGTGGATCGAAGGACAAACTCAAACAGCTTGACATTGATGATATGATCCAACGATTACTGGACGTGGGCTACACCGGCAAAGTCAGCAAATCACTGTGTTTGAAGAATACGGAAATCACAGCAATTTGTCTTGCTGCTCGCGATGTTTTCCTTAGTCAGCCTACCCTGATAGAACTTTCACCGCCTGTGAAGATCGTCGGCGACGTGCATGGACAGTATTCCGACCTCATACGGCTGTTTGAGATGTGTGGGTTTCCTCCAGCCGCCAATTACTTATTTCTTGGCGATTATGTCGACCGCGGCAAACAGAGTCTTGAAACCATTCTTCTCTTGCTATGCTACAAGATAAAATACCCAGAGAATTTCTTTTTACTTCGGGGGAATCATGAATGTGCCAATGTTACGCGAGGTACGCTTTACCCTCAATCTAATACTGCATAAGCCAATTCGATGACAGTTTATGGATTTTACGATGAATGCAAACGACGGTGTAATATCAAGACGTGGAAAACATTTATAGACGTGTTTAATTGTCTTCCAATTGCTGCCATCGTGGCATCGAAGATTTTCTGTGTCCACGGAGGGCTATCCCCTTCACTTCATTCAATGGACGACATAAAGCGCATACAGCGGCCGACGGATGTGCCCGATTTTGGGCTCCTCAATGATCTACTGTGGTCGGACCCATCAGACACGGCGCTCGATTGGGAAGACAATGAGAGAGGAGTCAGTTACTGCTTCGGAAAAGCTATCATCAACGAGTTTCTCGTTCGATATGATATGGACCTGATATGTCGCGCTCATATGGTCGTAGAGGATGGTTATGAGTTTTGGAATGACCGTACCCTTGTCACCGTATTCAGCGCGCCGAATTACTGTGGTGGTAAGTTTAACCGCAGTCCTTGTTGAAGAGAGGTCTCACTTTCATTGCAGAGTTCGACAACTACGGTGCATGCATGAGGTCCGTTCCCTTTTTTTATCATCCTTTTCCACCCCGCTCACTGCCATGGCAGTGTCTCTGAGGACCTCTTGTGCGCATTTGAACTGTTAAAACCACTTGACGGCGCTGCTTTGCGCAAAGAAATGACTAAAGCAAAACGGAAGAGGTGAGTTAATGAAGAAGTGCATAATACAATCGCTGAATTCGATGTAGTGTCATGGCCACTGCTTCCTAAGCTATTCCTTTTCCCTTAATCAAGTAGGCGGAAGACTTGCTTCTCACCCTCTAATCAACCTTATGAGTTGCCCTGGTAGGGCTGGGCTGCGTCATATATTCTGCAGATTCCATCCGCCCCTTTCTGATACCAGGCCGAACTACCACCAGAGGCCAACCTTTTTTTCTCTTCGTTCCCGCCCTCATATCACTTACCTCATATGTCTGCCTAGCAATTCATATTCGCCATCCACAAACGCGCTCAGAGCTTGTAATCATATTTTCTCCTTTCGATATCGGGTACAATCGTCGTACTGTTTAAGGTTCTTTTTTTTTTGCTGGTGTGTTTTTATCTAACGATTCATTGCTGTTGTGTCAAGTTGTCTCTTGCCTGTGATAAGACCCTTAATTTAATCATTCTTACCTCACAATGAATTACACTTTATGACCACAGTCAGATTCGTTTTTGTTAAGATTACGCCCTCGTCTTAAACATATCGTAGGCGAGAACTCCGAATGCTACGACGATGACGCCGGACCCGAGCAGACTCCACACCGTCAGAGCATCTAAGCCTGACCCGAATATGACCTTCAACGACACAGATGAAGGGAGAATTTACACCAGAGGACCACGCGACTCACATCCGAAGTTAACACCAACACAATGGTCAATAGGTTGCCTACAGACGTGATGATAGGGCCCCAGATTCCCAAAAGGATCTTTGGAAAGACGTGGAGTAAACAATAACGCATCGGATAGTTAAACTCACCATGAAGCCCGCATTAAATACGACGCCACTCAATGCGATACCTCCAATGGCCAAAACAGTGATGCCATTAGGAGGCAACCTGAATGTTTCAGCGCCAGTTGCATTGAGGATGGGGATGGGTATCCATAGCAAAATTAGAGTAGTGAGACCAATAGCTGAGGTTAGTAGATTTGGGTGAAGGCCAAATGGTGGCGGGAACAGAGAATGATCTGCCGTAGCCTCGTTTGGAACGTTGTAGTGACCGACATCGGTTTGTTCGTCAAGAATTCTTTCATACAGTATGTCCGAGGTCACTTCCGGGTCTGACGGCAACGCAGCATAGATCTTGTACAGGACTTGGTAAAGACCATACCCAAATGAAGCAACCAAGGTCAACAAATTGCCGACCAGGGGTGCCGAGGGTTTAAATGAGCGCATCGAAACAGAGCCGCTGCCTGTTATGCTCGGTGTGTCGTCTCCTGACGAGGTACTGCCACCATATACGACGACAATCACGCCCAGAGTCGCCAACAACACGGCGAATAGCCGTCTTGATTCCCACTCCAGTTTAAAAAGCTTGACACTGATCAGGTATGCGAAAAAAGCATTGGTATTCCATATGGCTACGAAAAACAGCGATCGTCATCAGGCTTGGCTGAAATATTCGAGGTGCTCACCAGTGACATCGCTTACCCTAAGAAAGGTTTCATTGCATACGCGTTTGCCCGCAAAGGAGGAAGTGATAACTCACGGTGCCAGGGATACGGCAGCGAACCAAAGCAACGCGGGGACTGTTATCCCGAGGGTCATTGCAAGTATTAATCTCAGAAATTTAGCATATGGGAATCTAAGGGTGGAGGAGGAAGCCTCTCTCGACGATAAGTGACTGGAAATGGCGATGCCAAGGCCTTCCAGAATAGACGTAGCAGAGTATTTCGTAGTCGTGATGAGATACAGAAGGTGGATGGGAAAAATTATCGCAAATGCGGAATGTACGAGGTAGCTGGATGACAAGGACTCAGAGAAGCATGGGCTTAAATGAACTTGGAGGATACGCACAATAAAAAGAAGGGTTGCCTGTATCTCAGCGTTGTTTGGACATACTGAACGGAAATGAGTGTAAATTACAACAAGCAGAGAAGTAGAGCCCACCTGAGTAAGTTGGCTTTCAATCACAAATGCAAGAAGGGTCAAGACAAAAATGACGACTGCCAGCTTTCCGCCAATGTGCGGCATTTCGGGAGATTGAGGGCTTCTACTGAGCATTTAGGTATACGAGAACATCCAGATTAAAGTTGGATTGAAGAAGGGAGCAACGCAAAAGGGGGTTTGAGTGCAACACGTGACACTGGATATTTTCCTCTTGCACTCATGCTGCGAGCATTGCTCACATCCAGTCGGCCGCTTGTCGCGCGCATTCGTGCAGTTGCCGTGCCCCATGTGCACCACCACCCTCATCCGACAATAACCCAGACACCGGTCTTAGCCCGTGGCATGAAAGTCCGTTCATCCGTCAAAGTCATGTGCGATGGCTGCAGCGTTGTCAGGCGCAAGGGCAGGGTTTATGTAGTCTGTTCAAAAAACCCGAAGCACAAACAGGTATTACTAGAGATCCCTCTACACTGGCGCCGCATCTCACCGCCTCACAGAGACAAGGTTAACGGCATCCTCACTCGGTCGACATAACATTCGTTAATCCCGCACCCACATCTGAAACTCGTATTTCACACCATCCTCCTCTTGCACACCCTCTACCACTTCAAACCCGACCCACTCCTCCAACACAGCGTGATTCACACGTTTCCACCCCCCCTTACCCGACAGAAAGTCGGGCATGAATACATCACATTGCTCAAAGTCCGGAGAGACAATACGCGTGAGTAAGATGTGATCAACAACGTCTGTTGATAGACCAAGCGCTTCTGAATATAATGACGCGCCGCCAATGATGAAAGCTCTGTGTATGGGTGACGACGACGAGGCCGAGGTTGGATTCTCTACTCGTGACAGTGCAGATTTGAGGTCATGCTCTAGAATTGCGGATGCCTTTCCCCTAATGAATATATTAGTTATGAGGACCATTGACACGTGCAGCAAATTCGCACAAATCGTAGGCCAGATTACGGCTGATAACGACGTTGAGGCGGTTGGGGAGTGGTCGGAACTTTTGTGGGAGACTTTCCCATGTGTTCCTACCCATAATTACAGCATTTTGCTGGCCAGATGGTGCAGTAGTTGTAACTTGCGCAAAGTACTTGATCTCTTTTCGCAGTCGCCATGGTAGACGCGAGTTGAAGCCGATCCCATTCGATTTGGTGGCAGCAACGATGATGGTAAGACGTAACATAGTACCTGGATAATTTTCAATCGACTGCTTTCACAACAAGCGGGTTGACCATCTCAATAGATCGTACATATGAGCATTGCGACAAAGCCAGTAGAAAACAGACGATTCTTCGAAAGAGTACGATGCTCAAGTTCAATTCCACTTTTTCCACTCAGAACCTGCGGGAGGTTTGACTTCCACTGGCGCCTTTTTAACCTCATCCCAGTTGGTGCTCAGGGTGGTACCACCACTTTCCGAATAGCTCTTCATCATAGCTCGTTTAGTGTCTTCATCAGCGTCGGCGAAAATCTTTTGGAAAAAGCCGTTGAGAGTGCTGTCTCCTCCAACGTTGGGATCTTCGTCGGTGCTTTTCTCTTTGTCGCTACCGAGAATTTCTGTGGTAATGCCCTCCCAATTCTTAGCAGGTTTACGAGCGGGCCTTGTCTCAGGTGCTGCGGAGTACGTGGTATTGGCGAGTGCTTATCGAGAGAGATGATGTTAGATTTGAAAAGTGTGTCAGTGCAAGTCATGCTCACGGTCTGGAGAGTCTCCGACAAGCGATCCCCATCTTCCTTGCGTACGTTTCACCAGTCGAATCTCGACCTTGACCTTGCCTACTGTGTAATCACTGGCGTCGGGATCGATCTGGCCCTTCAAGGGCTCGAGAACGAGAGATTTCTCGCCATGGGCATAGGTGAACTGCAATAGATGATGAATTTATGCTGGGCGCAAATGTAATGAGACGTGAAAGATGACCTTTCTCGGCTCAAAAGTGACGGTGACCTCAGCAGGATCTGCGCCACGATCAAAGACAGAGAGAACGACTCGCTCGTCGGATTCATAAAATTCGTGTCTGGCAAGGACTGTTGATTGGCGGTTGGGTAGAATAGGAGACGACATACCTGAGAGTGGCCATTGATGATGGAAGGAAGTGAAAAACAAAGGAGGTTCATCGCAGAAAGAGACCTTTGATCTAATTCGAGTACATTCCATACCTAATTTGGACAACTGGAAAGTCATGTGAACTTGGTCATGTGAGTCATTGTGACAGTCTTTACGTCATGTGCAGGAATGATGTGGTAACACCAGTTAGATACCCCCAACCACGATACACAGCGATTAATTGCCAGCGACGGCCAATTTATTGCCAATTCATAGCCAGAATGCCAGATACACTTCCTAAAGCTGCTCTCTATTATTCCCCCTTATCAGTATGGTCAGCTGTAGCCCTCATGACCTTGTGAGCATTCTGGATCACACCCTATCTCTTGATCGTCGACCACCTCTTCAACAGTGAAGAGAAGGGTTATGCTAAAGATGAAGTCGATTTACGTGTAGTTGATCTTGGTACTCCCACTCATCCAATCTTGTCCCTCAGACCCTCACCCCTCTGCAGCCAAAGGAGAGAATTATAACACAAGCTTCCTTCGCCTCAATTTCAAAGGTCTGTTCTGCGTGCACTTTACTCTCAAACTTTTGAATCTGACATCTATCTCAGCGACTGTCCCCACTCTCGTCGTTCCACTAGCTGATACCCTTGCCGATCAAGCCCATTGTCGATATAAAGCCCTCACAGAAACGAAGGTATGGCCGTACTTTATTTCGAAGCTTGTGATGGTATACCAAATTATGCTCAAGGAAATCGTTGAATTCTTGGACAAGTCAAGATCGGCCCTCTCACACACTCACACAACATCTTCTGCCCCAGCGCCGTCCCTTACGCCAGCCACCATCGCTGCCTCAACAATTTGCAGTGTCATCATCGACATCTTGCATTCAGAGGAGGCAAATCCCAACCACTTGCGCTACGTTAACGCGCGTGATGAACAATCGCTAGTCCTTTTGGCAAAGGAAGTTATCCCGTCATTGAAAGGAAAGCAAGAACTTTTGAGCAGTAGCCTGTCACGTTCCGCAGCGAAAGAAATTATTGTTTCCGAGAGAGTAAAAATCTTGTGGAAGGAGAAGCTCGATGCTACAGAACTGCTCCTCGAGGTTCTTGAAAATGCGGAAAAGGCGACGGCTGATCTTGACGAAAAGGCGAAAGCTGATCGTAAAGAGTTCTTCAAGATAGCTCAAGACGCATGGGGTGCGCATCTCAAAGAGGTTCTTCTGACGATCAGCAAGGAGATGGTAGGGCTGTATACCCTTGGTATGTTCGCGAATGTGGCTATTTTTAGAACGTCTTCTGAACCTATCAATAGCTGATCAATATTCGATCGCGGACTTGCACCTTGCTGGTTGGCTGACGAGGGTCGTGAAACTGAGTGGTGGCACTCCAGAGGACGATGGCAGAACGATTGTCAAAAAACTGGAGGAGCATATTGGTGATGGGTTCGCTTTGCCGAAAGAACATGTCAAGGACGTTGCACGTCGAGAGCGCCTCGGGCATGACCGTGAAGCGAAATTGGAGGCGTTTTGGGACGCTGTGAAAGAAAGGGAAAGCTGGAAAAAGGTATATCAAGGCGGACTGTTCTGAATGTAGACAGGGATGAATTTGAGTGAAATTTTTGGGCTATGCAAGTCCGCGTGCTACGAAATGCACGTGGTTAATCCAGCAACCGCATACAACTTTGTTCGACACCTATAAGAAAGACGTTGCTGGCGTCACCCCCTGTATTTATTATTTCCTGCTCATCGGGCACATCGACGCCAAGCTGCTATTCCACGACGCACTCGCATCCTGCTCGACTGGTGCCCTACCCGACACATAGCACGGTCTTGACCACCACCAACTGCGCAGCCTCTCGTTCTTCCGGCCCTTCACTATCTTTATCTAATGGCATTCTCAATCAATCTTTTACGACCTCAAAGCCCTCGCGCGGACCCTCCGAACCATTTGGAAAGCTACGATAGCTCGTCGAGTACGGATTCTGAGGACACTGCGAGGCACACAAGATCGAGAGCAGCCTTCGTTCCTTCAACTTCCGCAACCGGCTCCTCGGATTCGCCGCGTTCTACCGTTTTCTTGTTTCCACCCACCCGACCCATCGGACGCTCGCCAGTTTCCTCCACCGCATCGTCTACCCCTGTGCCGTCGCGTTCAACCTCACCCCTTCCACAGTTTTATCCCCCAAACCACTCTTCTTCATGTCCGTCTGATACGGATAGCGAGCCTCACTCACCTTTGATGAGGGGAAGCCCGAACTTGCATCCTTGGTGGAGAGACAACAGACGAGGATGGTGGTCCACCTCACGGCGTCGGCGGAAGAGAAGTGGATACGTGGCTAGAACGCTAAAAAGATGGATGCGACGCGTGCTTCGTCATCCATTCTTTCCGTCGCAGCCAATAACGATTGTAAGTACTAGCACGAATTTACCATCTTTATGCCCATTGAAAAAGATGTTCTTCCCCAGGTTCTAACCTTGATCCTACTATCGGTCTTTGCAATCTTCTTAACCCTTTTGCTAATATACATCCTCAATCCTGACAAAGAACCGCTACCATGGCGAGCATATTGTTCCATTCCATCCCTGGCTCCCCCGCACGAGCTATCCGCGCCGTTTTCGCCTCATATTTACCCCGAGATCATTCCAGGACAGTTGCTGACGCCCTTCCCACCACCCAATTTCGACTCCCTTACCCCGGCCGGTGTTTTCATTGGGGTCTTTTCGGTTGACTCTGCGTTTGAGCGTCGGATGCTTGTGAGGACCACGTGGGCCAGTCATCCTAGAAGCAGGAGAGGAGCAGGTGGCGGAGACGATGGGACTGGAACGTCGCGTACACTGGTGCGTTTTATTGTCGGACAACCTAGGAAGGATTGGGAACGCAGGATAAAATTAGAGATAGAAAGTGAGTACTTTTTTTCTTTTTCTCTTCGACTTTCTTAATTTGATGATGGTCAGTGTACAACGATATCGTCATCCTTCCCATGCCAGAAAACATGAACGGCGGGAAATCGCATACCTTCTTCTCTTGGGCTTCCATCAATGCCTGGGTACCACCTGTTTATGGGCAATTCGAAATTCCACCACGCCAATTTTCATACTCAAATTATACAGCATTGCCCCCATCAATTGCACCTCACGACCCTGTTCAAGTATGGGAGAACATACATTCCAGCAAGCCCAGACCTTGGGTACGACCCGATTTTGTTGTCAAAGTGGATGATGACTCTTTCGTCATGCTTGCCGAACTGGAATCCCGGTTGCGCGTAGAGCTACATATGAAGCAAAAGAGCCACAACAACACCACCCCTCACCAAGAAGACATTTCTTCCAAACCTGGCACTCATAATACCATGCACAATATAACATCCCTACTTCCATCACCGCATCCTTTGTTGCATGTGCGCCAAGATGTCAACGATGACCCCTTGATCTACTGGGGTTATTTGGTCACTAACAGACTCCACCAATTTATGGCTGGTGAACTCTACGCGCTAAGCTGGAGTTTGGTGGAGTGGGTTGCCAAAGATCCGATGGTCAAAACTTTGGTGCGAGGGGCAGAAGATAAGCAGACTTCGAAATGGATGCGCGCTCATCCACGCGCTTCCGAGGTGAGGTGGACTAGTGAGCATTGTTGGATTTACGATCATCCTCGCTCAGGGACAGTGTACGTTTGCAATGCTTGAACTCTTCTTTTGTTTTTCTGAAATCTAGCCCAGATACTCGCATGGATTCCTCTTTCCTTCGGAAGCTGCGAGGATACGACGTAGCATGCAGGCCTACCTAGAAAAGATGACTCAGCCGGGAGTTACTACCCAAATACCTGCCACGGGAGGTAGTCTAGCTCCGACACCTGCTGCATGGGCGCATTCGAGCGTTTCCACATTCGGTGTGAGGTATACTCCGCCAATTCCGGAATTAACGTCTACACAAAGCGTCGAAGCACTCGTAGAAGGCAGCGACATGTCGATGATACGAGAAGGCAAGAATCAATACATCCATTTGCGATATTCTTAACTGATTTACTGTAGGGAGCCCGATGACGCCCGAGTATGCGTGGACACACCGCGAGGGCAGGAAGACTCGATACGAAGGAAAACGCGTTGGCGGGACCATCGTGGTGCACTTTATCAAGAAAAACATGTGGTACCTCGAAACTGCGCTTGCGCTGTTGGAAGGCGAAGAGTTCTCAGAGGCAGAAAAGTATGAATCTCAGCGGGCTGCTCAGGATGCTGCTCACGTGGCGCATTTGAGCCGGCGACGACGGTGACATCCTCTTGTATCTTACAAGCACCATCTGCATCCGCTCCTCTTTGGATATTAGATTTCAAATGTATTCTAATTCCGTGTTTCTTTCCATTACACCTGCGTAAAGAATTGGTATCAAAGTGGGTCATTGTAGCCATCCAACATTGGAAATTGAACTCGGTTTTCAAGGAGAGGTTCCGTGGATTGATAGCGGCCTACGACGGCTCTGGATATGACATGCTCCCATGACCTGAACCAATCACCTTCCCTCAAACCAAGCAATTTCTTTGGGCCAGTCGACGTTTGGATAAGTTTTGAGGATGAAGCCCTCATTGTCGATGGGCCAGCCGATGGTGCAGACTTTGCATCGTATGTCGGAGGCGCAGCGTCAGAGTCCTCCTCGACATCGTCAAGAGGAACCCAGCGCTTCAACGGGTAGGCGCCTCCACAGACTTCCCAGCGGCCGCCTCCCCGTGAATGGAAACGCTTGAAAAGCCAAATAAAGGGGAATACCAAGAGAATGATGGAAAGGAATTTGAGCCATTTGTTGGACAACATTCTGGACAGTTTGTTGTCTGGACGAATGTAAATCTTTGAGCGGTGCATGGTAAAGTCGACTTCAAGGGATCCATTGTAGGGAGTAGACTTTATATTGGCACAGATTGCGTCTTCAAGTTCCTGCATGTCCCAACCGTAAAGCACCTTTTGTTGGGTCAGGCACTCTGTAGTGACTAATTGGAGTCGAGAACTCACTTGGTCATAGACGAACTCTTTTAGATACTTTGGGCTGGCGCAATACTCGTCGGCCCACTGGCGGAGTGACATTGAGGATTTAAGGACGTGATCCTGCTCCGACACGCCCTCTGTCCAGACGGTATTGAGGTCGGCAACCCAGGGCGGTAGACCAAGGGCCTTGCGTTGTGCGACAAAAGCCTTGTACTCTTTGATCTCCTTCCTCGTTGCTGTGCGCTTCCCTGCAGCCAAGGGCATCTCTACCTCGCGAACCATAAGACCACGATACGCTGGCTCATGGTCTGCCACGGACCAATGGGTTGGCTGTGGGTCAAGTTCTTGACCAGGCTTGATGTCAATGCAAAAGTCAAAATCGGTGACTGTCTCTGAGTAGGTCTCGCGACGGGACTGGGTGCGACCGTTGCTGTCGCGGTCGGTTACCCAACGACTCTTGTGCTCTGTGTGAGTTCCCCGACAATGGAGACGACAAAAGGGGATTCTGGCTGATTGGGCAATAAGAAAACGATACAGAGCTTCTCCTGTGCACGGGTTGAGTTGTTGCTCGGTTGAAGTGAAGAGGGAGGTTACTGACCATCTGTATTGAGATGGGGATCGTGTGATACGATGTCCTCGTAGCCTACTTGAAAGAACTCTGCATCGTAAAGAGAAAAGTCTGGTGGTGGGCCAGAGAAGTCGAGGATGAGATGGTCGTCTTTTGGCGGAAGCATTGCCTCCTTGTGACGTACGGGCCGGTTGAATGTATGTCCAACCTTATCATTATCGACACAGAGCGTGTACTACTTACGACGATTTCTACTGCATTTTTTTTTACTATTCCTTGATTTTGTACTGACTTGATGTCGTCGTCGTCTTTCTCTTCTGTTTTCTCAAATTCATTGTCTGCTTCCGCATCTCGGTCAGTTTTTACATTGCAAATTCAATCTTTCCACTTTTAATCACTTTCATTCATTAGTACAACGACGGCGACGGCAGTGGCGACGACGACAACCCGCCCCTCCTCTTCCTCCTCTTTCTCCTTCTTCTCTTCCATCATGTCCTCATCCTCGTCTTCCTCTTCCTCCAGCACCTTTTCCTCTTCCTCCATCTCTGGGTTCGGTCCATCCGTCAGGCCCCCGTCGTCCGTTTCATCTTCATCGTCCTTTTCGAGCTCATCCTTGTCCTCGTCCTTCTCATTCTCATCCTTCTCATCCTCATTCTCCTCCACCCCACCACTCACCTCAACGCCAATTTTCTCTTCGTCTTCTACAATTATCCTTCCGCCCTCGTCCGACGACTCAACCTCAATCCTCACTCCCACGTACGTCTTTTCCCCCCCTCATTATCCGACAGTATCATCATAATCACTTCATTCAGCTCAACACTTTCCACCCCAATCTTCGTTACTGTGACTGATAGCAGAGGCGCACTCACAACCAGCGCTCCATCAGCCTTTACCACACTTTCCACTTCCACAGCAAATAATGGTACCCTTATAACTGTCACACAAATAATCGCGAATCCTAGTCCCACCTTGAGCCCCAACATTACTTCCTCCAAAACATCATCAACGTCAGTCCATTCTTTTCATTGACCCCCCATATCACTTCACGCCTCTGCTACAGATTCTTCAAAAACACCGGCGCGGTGGCCGGTGTTTTTGTTCTCGTCGGCCTAGCCGCTGCTTCCATCCTCCTCTGGATCTTCTTTGCCGTTCGCCGCCGCCGCCGCACCCAACGTCTAGAACATGACACTGCCGTTTCCGCAACTCTAGCTGCAGCAGGCTTCCATCGTGCACCATTGGACGATGACGATGATCCTGGGACGGGTTCTAGAAGGTCGTATTTTGGATCTCCCGACGTCTTGATGTATCAACGACGCTCTAGCTCTGGCCTTGGCGCGAGCTCCACCCCAAGCGCAGGTCGTCTATCCGCTGCTTACCTGGACAACCCTCCACTCAACGGCGGCCCAGAAGACGGGTACAACTCCTACACCGAATATATTGTTCCCCCAGGAGCGAGAGATGGCTACGTCTCGGCTAATCGCGCTAGCCCGCCTCCAGCGGCCTTCCACATGGGCGCCTATCACGATCGGCAAAACAGCGGTAGTGGAGGTGACATCATCCGTCATTCCGCCTCTCATAGCGGTGCCAGTTACGAACCTCTCTTGGCCAACTATCGACAACCTACACCTCCCAATGTACGATCCCCTACCCCGCCGCCTAGAAATCCAAAGCGACTGTCAGACGCAGCGATGAAACGGCCACCCGTCCTTGAAAACGCTCGACCCGTCAGTGCATCATCGTCCGTGTACTCTTCTGAAAGCACGGGCGATGACAGGTTGGACCCTGGTCTGCGCCAACGAATAGGTGACGGGGACTCGGTGAGGGACGATGAGGATTATTCTCGACCTGTTCTTGGCGTACGTCATTCCCATTCTACGCCAGCCCTGCCCGTTAACCGTTTCTTGTTAGGTTCGGAACCTCCCTGATGCAACGAGCGAAGCATCTGTGGCTTGATAAAATTCTACTCTATGACCTCCCTTATATGGACTCGTTACTGTTATACACCACAACAGACATTATTGAGCCAATGCTATCTTGACGCACATATCACAGACACTCTCTTTCTTTTTTTTTAGGAACGAATCCCCATCGTCCATGATTATATCCACCTGCGCTACTGTATCACATCACGCTTTCTGAACGATAGACACGCTCGTTTTTTGCTTCTTCCCCCACGCTTTCTGGGAGTGTTTCATGCGGTGAGTGTTTCTGTTGACCTGGGAATATTTTGTTGTGGCACCCTCTACGTTTTTTCGGGTGGCTGGCTGGTGGATTAATCCAGCGACGCCCGATTTGAATTTTTTTTTTTAGCCATGTCCCGTCAATTCACAGGAAAGGGGCGCCCACATCTGGATGTGAGCGCAATCTGCGTCGAATACGCTTCTGATGGCTGCGTCCGAGTCGCAACCCTTAGCTTTCACTGATGCTCACAAAAAAAATTAATAGGAATTGAGGTCTCATACACCCACTGTCAGCAAACCCGTTGGCCACGCTCTACCGCGAAACATTCTGAAATGTGGCATTCGTGACGTTTGGTTCAGAATCTCATCCGAACATTGATTGTCACTCTTGTGAAAAGTTGGAGAAAGTCGGGCGCAAAGATGTGCTCAAAATCGGGTGTGAATCGGCGTTGACATTCACAGACTTTCGGAACGTTTTATCTCTCCAACTTGATGAACTGGAACACAGGTCAGGTCTTAAATCGAAACTCCCTCTTTTCACCGACGACTGGGAGGTTTAGAACATAGACATGGCAATCGGAATTGAAGCGATAGTACGCGAAACAGAGGGAGCTCCTGTCGTAGGTGCATTGCTGGTAATAGATTCTGGCACAGTGGCGTTCAATGGTACTTGAATATGGTTTGTTGCGTTCCCGACTGCGGTGGTATTTGCTGATCTTCTGCTAATTACATGAATTCAGCATATACAATTAAATTGGGGATTTCTACAAACATCGCAGAAGGTGGCAAACTTGGGAATTTTTGACCTGCATTTGAAGAAGAAACTGATCGTTGTGGGGTCGAAGCGGCGGGTGCGACCATGGATGACCAGGAAAAACGAGCTCGATTGCAGTGCAAATCTTCGCTGGGTCTAAGAGAAGTTCCCGACGAGGAGACTGGCTATAAATGTGACACAATCACTAATTAAGAGGCAAGAGCGTAAAAAGCGAATGAAATTTTGAATTGCCTAGGTGGTTACTTGGTCAGTTAAGCTGATATGGTGAGGGGAGCCACCTACTCCGTGGTTAACTCGTGGATTGCAGAAAACAGAAGTTGAGAGGGAGGATGCGTCAAACGTCGTCTACAATAGCTGGAACGGACAGGGTTGACACATTCACTGAACGAGACGCCTCCTGGGATTGTTCAAACACACATGGTCACCTAACAGAGCCGAAACTTGGTCGCAGGGGCTTTGGAACAAATTGGGCAAATAGGATCGTGTGCACATGTATATGGTAGGGCGACATCGGAGTAAAGGATGCCATTCAAGAGGTGAGGTGTCCATGTTAGATCCAGCGATGATCATGCTGGACGTCAGATCTGTCACGGGACATTGACAGCGGCTATCTCCGAGCTTCGGCAACAGCAAATGCAAGTCAACGCAGGTCGACGCTCGGTCCAATCTTCTACCACTGTTCTACTATCGTTAATGGAATGTGATTTGATTCAACAGAATATGCTTGTTTTTGAATGGGAGGGAGGTAAGTATGTTTGTGTACTTTTGACAATGTGCCTAGCAATAGACTCAGAATCAACCTTGGTGAAGTGTAGCTGGGCTCGAGACACGAGGTTTCTCAAAGAAAATATTAGTACCAATTTAATTGAATTTGTATCTTTATTCGTGGCTGCAATGCCCGAGGCCATAAAGTTAGGTTGCGGATGTGTGGTATGGTTGGAGAGGATCGGATGTGTTTTCTCTTCTTTTCCAATTGAAAGGGGCAAAGTGTATCATACTGTGCTATATAGTATCATTACACAAAAGTTTGGTACAGCAGCGCGGGCTTCTCGTTCATCAGAATACAATTTATGTCGAAGGCAATGGTTGGGCAATGGACACGCTTCGGGGAAGCTTCTAGCCGGGTAACCGGTGGTGGCTGTACCCCCCCCCCACCCGTGGGAGTCAACGTGCTGGATCGGCGAATCTGAGGCCTCTTGATGCCATTCGCCAGATAGCTGACTGGACAGTGGTTTGTGAGAAAATGATTAACTCGGCGAGGTTAACCGAAGTGAAAAGACCACGCCGTTGCTACGACTGATAGTTGACTAGGACAGATTGCGATGCATCAGTGGGAGAATCGTGCGAGAGCGAAGTCAAAGCCTCACCGAATATTTTTCAGGAAGTACGATAATTAGCTTTGAGCTTGATAGGGTTTTGTTTGTGATGCACGCTTTACGGTTGATTCATGATCACAGATTGTTACAAATTATCCCATAGGTTGAAACCAGAAAATTACAAGGAGTATAGATGGTCTAACATTGGACGCGGAGATTGTGTGAGCCTGTAAAGTTACTAAGGAACGAGTGAGATATGGTACAAGCTCATTTAGAAAAAAACTCACGGACAATGTGGTTTGAGGTCATGAGCCTGTATATGGGTATGTTCGGAGAAGGACCGAGGAAGTCACGGAAGTCAGAAAGCTGACAGCCAGCAGTGAGAAAGTGTAAGCACTGGGAGACACTTGATCACTCACGAAACTACAGATTAGCAACATTTTGACCCAGGCAACCAACGGCTGACTTTAAGTTTTACAGCGCCTTTCCGTCGACCACCACTGAGACTACCAAAACTAAGATGACTTGAACTATTCACTCTCCGAAGAGCTCTATCACCATAGCTGACCCCGCTTCCGGCCTTCTCTGGGTCCAAGGCACCTGACTCGATGGAGAGCAAGATTGCACGCGCAGTTAACAAGAATGGTGCTTCAACGTTTTCACCCGTTAGCGACGAAGCTTCCAGGAAATGAACATCTATAGGACTGTTAACTCTCCAGTATACGCCAAATTTGGACGAATACTATACCGTTCTCAGCTGCCCATTTGCTTGCTTCAGCCCATTCAACCTCGCGTTCTTCATCCCGGTCTGATTTGTTACCAACCAAAACAGCAACTAAATGGGGACTTGCAAGGGCTCTTGCATCGGCTAACCAGCGCGAAAGATTTGAGAAGGAGTCGCGACTGTGTAAAAAGATGCTTGTTTGAGTCTGATTTGAGACAACCAAAGTGGTTCACGAACTTGGTGATATCATAGACCAGAATTGCACCTGCCGCCCCGCGGTAATAACTCCTTGTGACAGACCTGAAAATGAATGAGGTATGCGTCCTGAAACGTGATACTCTGGGAGTGAAGACCAACCGGAAACGTTCTTGCCCTGCTGTATCCCATAACTGACAGGAATGAAACATTGATATAACGTCCCAAGGCCAAACGATATCTCACCTGAAGTTTGATCCGTTTCTCTCCCAATTTGACGGTGCGACTTGAGAATTCTACGCCGATAGTGTGTTGCGAGTGATCCTTGACTACCATCCTGTCAGATGAACGATTGACGAATAAAAACCAGGGAGAACGGACATGAATTGTGGGTAAAATGGTGTAACAGGCATGATTTCCCTGTCCCCGCCTCTCCTAAGAAGGTCATGAGCACCAATCAGAACCACTAAGCGGCCTTGTTACCGATGATAATGTATTTCATCAGGAAGTCTGCAAGGAATGTTAGTTGCGGTCTCGCAGCAATGAGTGGACAAACCATAGGTCTCTAGAAGTTCTGTTGCATCCCCATTGTAGTCGTCAAATGGCATGATAGATGAAAAGTAAATAATAAAGAACGATGAGAGGAAGGCTCAGTGACACTTCAAACGTCGATGAGGACTAGCTCTAAGCTGCTGAATGAACTGCCTCATGGCCTTGGACGAGGCCTGTCACATGACCACGACGTTACTTTCTGCTACTCAACTCAAATTGTCATTTATTCTAGCAGTAAATCAAAGAGTGAAAGAATGACCGTGTTACTTATTTAATGTCATGAGCCTGAACGTTGTATCAGTGCCTCCGAGGTGAATGAAGAGTGGCGCAGTGATACCTCCAAGTGAATGTTGTGATCAGTGACTCTCAGCAGTATCTATGTAGAGGAAGTAAGACCACTCTTGATACTGGAAATCTAAAGGACAAAGAAGAGCTTTGGAGTGAAGGTATAGTGGGCCATCCGAGCTGCGGAAACGGCCTCTGGCGCCTGCCGACAAGACCTCGAGGGAAGAAAGCAAAATCTGCATGGGATGCTCATTTTGAGAAATTACGAATCACCAAGGAAGAAAGGGAGGAGTCAAACGAATTGTTTATATTTGGATCTGTCATAAAAGAGATAAAAAATTCAGTAGCAACTCATTTCATCCATAAACGGTCAGCCCAGATCGTAAGGGGTCCTACTGATGGGCTTGCATAATGGCATCTGAAATGAATGCTGCAGAAACCTGGCGTCCGCCGAACCATCGACCATTCAATCCTTGGATGGCTTGCTTCGCCGATTCGATGGAATCAAACTTGAGATAAATTTCTCCCTATGAATTGTCAGAGACAAATTTCCAGGTCAGCAACGGGGACATACCTGAGTTTCCCTTTCCACTTTGATTGCCTCTACCTTGCCATACTTGTTCTCACATTCTACTTTTACATCATCAGCAAGTTCTTTATCCCAGTCACGTTCCGTTTCCCTGAGGATATGAATCAATATACGGCCGCAGGATGATCGTGTCGGAAACATACTCTTCAGGATCGAACATATTTTTGAGGAGAACTGAACGAGATTGCATAGCCTGTGGAATATTAGGTCTCGCCCTGGAATACTGTGAGTTGCTTTGCATTGAAAATGAAACTCAACCGTACACTGGTTCTGTGAAGGTCGGGGGTGCTTCGGTCCTAGCAAGTTTCTGCATTAGCGCTTGACGAGATGCAGCGTTCAAGTTACCACCTAAGGTCAATGTCAGTTGAGAGAGTCTCTTCAATATTTGGTTGACGTACCGCCAGCTTCATCTAATGAATCCTGCTGAGTGTAGCGTGCGGTTCCCTTTTCATGAACAGTGTTTACACGTAGCTAGAGAATGATTGGTGTTTTGGTTGATCATACGGGGACAAAACTCTTACAGTTCGACCAGCTAATTCAAAGCCTTCCATTTGTTCGAGCGCCATGCGCGCATCTTCTGACCTCTTATATCTGGAGGGCGTAATTATTGTCTGGAGCACAAAGCTGATAAGCAGGGGGCTTACTGAACAAAAGCGTAGCCTTTGCTTCGTCCTGTCATTGGATCTCTGTGAAGATCGACGAATTCTAGTTCACCAAAGGGTTCAAAGACCTGCTTGATATCGGATTCGGTAAGATTAAAATGCAAAGATCCGACATATAATCTGTTTGGAGTCCATTGTTAGTACCTGAACACTTCTGAGGGCGCGGACCCACTGCATTGCGCCATGTGAGGCCGTTACTCCGGGAGGAAGATTGAGGGACCTGTAAAACTAAATAAGCCATACATACAAATATGTTTCCTAGCCATTTCCATACCCGTCTCCTGGATGTAACTTGTTTCTTTCTGATTCAGTCAACTGTACCATGATAGGCAATCCCATTACGACAGTGCCCGAAAGAGCGAGGGCCTTCTCGACATGGTCAATAGTGCGGAACTCAACATAACCAATACTGTTAAGACACCACCGTCAAAGGGGCGAACAGCCAAAATAAAACAGTGCTTACCCCTTTGATCGACGCGATAATCTGTCCGTCACAATCCTAGAATCCATAACAGTGCCTTCTCCGAGCTTGTCTTCGAAAAAGTAACCTAAGTCTCGAGCAGTCAAACGAGCAGCGAGTTGCGAAACGAAAACTGATCGTGCTTCGGAATCATCCTCTTTGGGTTCGTCAGGGTTGTATGGCTCTTCCGGGGGAGCTTCGTACACCGGAGAGGGGCGTCTTAAAAAGATTATGAGTATGACCATCTCATTTGAAACAGTGAGAATCGAACTTGACAGGTGGAGGCGGACTCCTGGTGCGGCGACGACGTTCCCTAACCCCATCTTCATCATCACGAGGACGTCGACCGTTATCCCTTCGATATCCAGGGGAATCATCGAATTCATCTTTGTCCACGGGGAGTCTATCGCCGCCCCTTCGTTCAGAACGGGGACTGTCTCTAGGCGGTGGTGGCGGCGGCGGCAGTCCAACAGGAGGTGGAGGCGGGGGAGGATGATCATCTGGGTCACCGTCAGACCTCTTCCTTTTATACCTCTCCTCCATGCCTCGTTCTGAGAAATCCTCATCATCTCCCCTCTTGCGTCGACGGTCTCTGTCCCTGTCCTCCCTGTCACGGTCACGATGACCATGTCTTCCGTCTCCACCTTCATGAGGCCTACTGCTACGGTGTCCTCTGTCGCCATCCTTTTCACGACGTCGGTCCCGGTCTTTCTCCCTGTGTCGGTCACGAGAGCGATCCCTATCGCCGCGGTAGCCTCTCTCACTTCCTTTATCGCGACTGCGGCTACGTCTCCTCCTCTCGTCTGGTTCCCCTCTGTCACGACGCCTCTCTCTCTTTTCCTTTTCCCTCGAGGTTGATCGATGTGACCTCCTAGTACGAAGCGTGTCAGTTGAAAGATTACGAGACCTATGAAATCATTAGTGAATGAATGCGGGGGAATACGTCAACTCACGAGCGGCGGTTTGGAGATCTATCAACGTCCATCTTGTCATCAAGTGTGGCCATTCGTAGGTAAAAGTTGTGGGAGAAAAATGAGCTGTGTTTATAGACACGGCACAACCAAATACGCACAATGATATGCCCACAAGAGTACATAACTTGAATATCCGACAGTACTATGCAATACGCGAAGTCAAACATGAGGTAGAAAGGGCACCAAGTATAGATCAACAAACTAGTGCATCTACTGCACGCCCGTACTTGAACGTTTCACGGCGACCTGTCAAGGCAGCATTATTAGCCAAACACGGAGGGAAGTACATATGTAGCAGGCAATCGAAGTAGGAGAACATAGATGAAGCTAAGGAGCCGTATCTGTATTGTGGAGAAGCAAGGTCAACAAAAAGACAATCAAAACGATGATTTGGGCACCAACAATAATAATATTCATCAATCAATGGTATCCAGTCCTTTACAAGGGCACCGAGCAAACCCACAAGCGGTGCATGCGATGTTTTACTGACGAAAGACTCCAGCTTGGGTCTGAGGGAAATCAGAAAGGGTCAGGCTAGGTTGGGAAAGGAAGGAAGGACCGACCGAGTGTAATTGTCCCATATCGTTCCTCTCAAAAGGTACCACAGCATATCCTTATCCCTCTTTGCGTACTCAGCCCGTTCAAGGACAGCGGACGGAGAAGGAGTGCGGCGCAAATTTCGCGACATCAATTCCATAAATAATGCTACCATCAGGGCACGATTCGATTTTTCACGGCTATTTTTATCGGCGACAAGCAACGAAACTGGCAGTTATCTATCAGCTGGCTTTGACGAAAGTTGCTTGGAGGCTCACCATAAGCAAGGGGTCGAAGTACGTAAATTACCTCTGCAAGCCATTCTCGGGGTCCAGATAGTGTCTTGATAAGAGAAAGCGATGGCTTGACGTTGGACGTGGTGAGGGCTTTTGGGAGGAGATAATCTTCGACAGCAGACCCAGAAGGTGTGGTCAGAAGAGAATGTGGAGGGAGAGGAGTATGATTGTTCCTGAGGTGATCGGGGGTTATAGGTGGGGAATGTGAGGGCGAAGAAGGAGCCAATGTCGGGGAGGAAGAATTACTGAGGGGCGGCAACACCGTTGGGTCAAAATCTCGCTCGGGTATTGGTGGGGAGACTAATGGCTGGTGGGTGATCTTCAAGAGGAAGAGACGAAAGGAAGCTCTAGAAAGAGACGGGGGTTGGAGCAGGCAACGCAAAACTTTATGGCTACGGCGACATACTTGATAAGTTCCAGAAGAATGATGGCTCTCCATCTATTTTGCACAGAGACTTTCCTGCGAAGTCCCATCTCAATCACGAGTTCAGTGAAACGTATTATTTCGAGGGCTCTGGCAACCCATTTATATTGGGAAACTTTGTCGGACCATGCTCTTGTGAAACGAGTATGCAAGGACAACGGTATAAGGGGGCGGTAGCCCGGGTTGCTCTTGACAACCTTCGCAAGAAGAGTATCATGATACATACTCATAACATTGAGTAATGTAGTGACTGTTTAGATAATGAGAGAATATTCAGAGAGTCAACAAGACAAGATCAACGAACGAGCTTCGGAAGCCAGCTCGGCATCTTTGAATCTTCCGGGCAAAAACCAAGTAATAGACCTCAAAGATGATTCGAGAGTAGAGATTGTGGAGACATTGTTGAGGAGAAAGGACTCGTAGAGAGCCCTGGAGGACGCCATGACATTAAGGATAAGGAAGAGAATGTGATTTAATGTATTGTCACTGCCGGTGTCACACAGCGCGCCTTCTTCTCACGCCTTGTGACAACAATGCGCACTGAAACCTCCTGGGAGCTTTTATATTGTCGGCGCCGCCCAGCTTGGCTGGCTGGCTGGTTTCTCTCCAATTCCCATGTCAAAGCACTATCCCCCCCAATCTCTCGACTATTTGCGATCAAGCCCAGTGAGAGGTCAGCTCGAGCCCCATGATCCAAAAACTACAAGGGGCTGGAGATACATCCAAACGACAGATACCCTCAATGAACTCAAAGCAAGTCTCGTTTGCTTCCTCTCGATAACTCTCTAATTCCTTTTAGGTTCTTCTTCCCCCGGCGACAGCCTCCATGTATGAGCAGCTCTTGAAGTTTGAAAATTACGAATTATCCAAAAAGTCAGCCGTCTCTTGGGAACGCATTCTGGAAATTCGCCATTTAAAGGATCGCATGATACGGAAGTGTCAGAAACTCTCAAAGGCTATTCCTCCAACCACCAGGAACCTGCCGAGAGGCGAAACGTTTGCCTTCCAAACTTTCATTGCGCCATCGGACTTTCGTGTCAAGGAGATGGAAAAGTGGTTTCGAGAGCAGCAGAAGCGCCCTGTCACACTCTCCCGGCGACCATCTGCGCCAGTCTATAGCACTACTGCCGCCCTGGGTTCTGCCTATTGTTCTAGCCACTGTGCTGCGGCAGGATTTTCCTGCCCTCATCATTCCCAACATCCCTCGCCACATCAGATCCATCGTTCCGCAACTACTTCCGGCGCTCTTGGAAAACAGCGGTCCTCTCCGCTTGTTAAATCTATGGCGACACATCAGTCGCGCCTAATCCAACCCGAGAGAATCGCTTCTTCATCTGACAACAAACCTCTGGTTGCGTCTTTGACGCCTGCCACGGCCTTGATTGGCTCGCCCCCACCTCTCCCGGTTTTGCTTCTTGGACATCGAGAAGAATACGGATTGGAACTCCCTCTTATTCAGATGGTGGAATCTCCACCATCCGAACCTCTCAACAGCTGGACTCAAGAACAGGACTCTCCGCCTAATCCTGCACCCGAGTCCAGCTCTACATGCCAGCTTCGTCATAGACGAAGCTGCATAAAGCGGGCAAGCATCGGTGATCTGGTCAAAACTGTCTCTTGGGCAGACAACCAGGAACTGGATCAACAAGTTTCGAAATACGCATCAGCCGCTCGTTCAGCTCAAGCATCCGGTTTGTCCGCCGTTCCTTGTTTTTATATATTCTACTTACTAGAAGTTGCGTAGGTAAATGGGGTGAAGTGCGCACACTATATTTAGAACAGATCACCAGTCTCGAGAACCTTCATATCCAAGTCAAGGAAGGTTTGGAACATTTACGTTCGGAAACTGACCATCTTCAGCGTATCGATGAAAGCATTCGTCGTCAGAGGGAAGCCCTTGACGCCACATTTCAAGAGCTTGAGCAGAAACATACCCAATTTGAAGAAAAGGGTAAGCCCTCAGATCCTCACTAGGTCTTGACTGAAACATTCCAAAAGTTCAAGAAGCATTGATGGAAGCCGATTACGTACTAAACGCCTCTGGGGTTCGGAAACCTGAACTCCCAGTTATTAACGAAGCTTAACGATACTTAACGATCTCCTTTCTCTATTGTGGTTATGTGATGGATCCGTGGATGTATATGTAAAGTCATAGGTTTCGTGAACTAACAAATTCAGATCAATCACGTCGAGTTCAAAACAAATTACATGCTCAGCGCAAATCTTGACGTGGTCCCCTTGCCTGAATCCACCACCAACGAACTAGCCAGCTGTAAACAATTAGAATGATGAACGACATCGCGATCACAACTCCGAACACGTTGAAAGGAGCTCCTGGCTCACGTAGATTTGCTGGAAGTGTAACGTTCATAGAACAAACACCTGCGAAGGTATTTGGTGTCGCGAACGTGATAAAAACGGGGCACGTACCAATTAAAGTCTGCACACAGACAACCCCTAACGTAACGACAGACAAAGTCATCACAGCTGTGTCTTGTCCGCCTTTTGTGGTGGCCGCCGTTGAACGAAGCTGAACGAGATACGAGAGATGTGACTGGCTCAGTATTCGCTCGATATGTACAAGTGAGTGCTGCAACGTCAAAATGTGATCTGGACAAAGTATTTTATGGTGATAAAACACAGAAATACCAGTGCGCTTACCTTGTACGTCGCCCATGTAGATTGCCACTTCAAACTCCTCCCCTTTGCTTGTACCATTTCCAAGTCCTGAGTGACCCGCTCTCATCAGCCGCTTCTGGATGTGAGTGACGACGTCTGCTTTGGTCGCTAGTAAACGGCTGAGTGACGTAACGAGTCTTCGGGTCCTCGTCATACGTCGCAAAGTCGTTGTTGTTGCGTTTGCTCGATATCCCATTTTCTTCCGCCAAATCAAACTTGCTGTCGTCACCATGAAGCGTCTCAACTGTCTGAAGACCAACGAAACCGACGGACGAGGAAGGACGAAGCGTGGTTGGCTAAACTCAACCCCAATGGTGTTGAGTCCATTCTGAGTAAGATTAACATGGTCATCGCTACGCTGGGCTTTCTCACTGAAAGATGTATCCTCGATTTGCTTTTCCACAATGAAGGGAAGAGGGGCGTCAGCAACTTTAACAGTCGCTACTAGATCTGGACCCGAATAGACCAGGGCGTCGACGTCCGTAACCTCCCTCTCTATGTCTGCCAAGAACGGAAAGAAAGCATCGACTATTGAATCGAGTATGCCGTGCGCAATCCAGTCTAAAAACATTCGGAGTAAACCAATAGCATCCAGCAAGTCTAGATAACAAACCTGAGGACATGTTAATCGCGTCCTCTAATAGAACAATTCGATTTCTTACGCGATCGGTATGTTCTATTGGAAAAAGAATGAAGACACACCCTATCCAAGGCTTTGATGAAATATACCAGATATGTCTGTGTAATGAAACTATGCGGAGATTAGCTTCGTCGACGAACTAGGCTATGGTCAGCTTACACAGCAAATTCCTTCTTTAAAGACAGCCAGGTAAACATTCGCTTCTCCGATGGGTTCATCGTCGACATCATCAGCATTATCGCTATTCTTCCACGCTGTCTGCCTAATTTTATCCCTTGTTTCCTTGCTTTCAATCGCCCTGAACGAAACGAAATAATAACCGAGTTTCGGAAAAAGCTCTAGCTTCTCCCTTGGCTCTTGCTGCAAAATATCCTCCAATGTGAGAGGATGTAGATGAAGCAGCTGACATACCTCAAAAAAAGAATATGCGATGGAGATATGAATGACGTACCTTGCCTAACGCACGTAGATCTTCCCACGTCGGTGAAGCTACGTCTAGAAACCATGCCTTGGGTAAGACATGAGTTGCATCTAGAGATAGAGGGTCACATTCGGTGGGAGGCTCTGCCCTCTTCAATGATGCATGAGGATCACGCTGCTTGCCCTTTTTCAATTTCCGGAACGTAGCAGAATTAACACCCGATGTTGCGAAAGTATGAGCAAACTCCTGTCCCTCGAAATATTCCGCTGGCGTAGACCCGTCTGACCACGTCGAAGGTCCACGGCTTCGGCCTCGTGGCCGACGTGGGCGACTGGGTCTCTTCATCGCCGCCTCAACCTTGCCTAGTACAAGAGGTAAAGAAGTTGTCCAAATTATCCTTTCATTTGTGACTTTATTTCGGTCCCCAGTGACTACCCTCGGCGGAATGGGCGGGGCCCGACGCCCAGCCTCTGCCACCTGGGGAGGTACATAAAGCGCAAAATTGCGGGGAATCTGCCGCGACTCTTCAAGAGCCTTTCTACGGGCCGCGATGTTGCGTTCAGATTGCATTGTGCGCAGAGTTGAGATACTTGGACGCCTCCTCCGGCGGGATCGTGTCCTCGTGGTAGTAGAGGAACTCGCCGACGAGGAAGAGGAAGATGTGCTCGAGCGAGATGAAGAGTTCCCTCGGGCTCTCCTGGCCCATCGGGAAATTGCTAATTCCACTGCGGCAGCGATCGTCTCGAGAGGCCCAACAGCATGTTCGGACGATGTCGACGAGGATATCGAACTCGAGCTTGACGAGCGCAACGACGAAGGCGGTTCTCCACGGTAGATGTCATCGTCACCGTCATCACCATCTTCGAGGACTTTATTTTCGCAGACCGGCGGCAGAAGAATAGGATCGAGTGTTGTTGTAAACAAAAGCTCTGGATTAGATGAGCCTGGAACGATTGCCATAGCGTTCAGACAAAAGATATGGCTGCCTGATTGCCTCAGCCGTTGGGGCTACAGGGCTGCCCTCAGCGTTCAAAATCTCATGGAGTCAAGGTGAGTTCATAAAACATTTCTTCCACCTGTGCAAAACATTTTCTTTTTTTATGTTCTCCCACGCTACTCTACTCTCCGTTTCTTTCGGGAAGGCGGATATGGTCTCGATTTTTTCTCTTTCTGGCTCACCTTCTTCTGCTTTTTTTCAATAGCCTTTTTTACAGCCCTGCTCCCACCATCAGCTGCAAGTGCTTCATACCGAGCTTGCGTCAACAGCTCCCGCTTATCCGCTACATTCACACATCAGCAAGCGATTTCTCCACCATGATACTCGTTGCTAAACACTTACATTCCTTCATCCACCATCCGCCTTTGCCTTGCTTGCGTTTCGTTTTCTCCTCCTTCGTCGCCTTCCCGAGAGCCTCGCGCAAAACTTGGTCTAGTCGGTCCTTATTGACCAGACTTTCCGTCCGTTTCACTGCCTGCTCTAGCCTGTAAACTTCCTGTTCTCTTTCCTCGCGGTGTTCCCGTGGTGAAGATGCTAAAAATTTCCGTGCACGTTTCAAATTTTCCCGCAACGTCCGCAACTCGGTTTTGTGAGCATCAGTGAGGAACGCATATTGTTTTTGAAACTTCTCCTCAGCAAATTCGCCTGCAGTTGGAAGAAAGCGTGGATCTCGAGCTACCTGACATGGATATATAAATTTCTGAGCCATAAAAACAATGGGAGTGAGTACCCACAAGCTTTGGAACTTCAACCACAGTCCGTCTTCGCGTTACAGGCCTCTTGGAAGTAACCTCCGTGGGTCTGCGAGGTTGCTAAGTTAAACATGGAGGACATTCCAGCACACTCACGCGTGTTTACTTGAACGTTTGGATATATCGAATCTTGGCTTAACGCTCCACTCTTTCCCTTTCGAACTCCCCAACCCAGGCTCGTGCTCAGACTCACTCTCGCCAGTATCATCTTCAAGTTCATCTCCGCTGGAGTCATCTGAATCGCTAATCGGTTCAACCTGCTTTAACACACGCTGTGCTTTCCGGAGTGCCCCAAGGGGTAGATTTGAAAGGTCTGAAGTCAAGTTATCAGAGGATGTTGTGTTGCAGGAATGAAAAATACAGACTGCTTTGCAGGGTTTTCTAAGAGGAAATTATTTACAACAACATAGAGGTATAACGCTCGCCCTTACCAATCTGGATGATGAAGCTTCCGTTGAGCTGTCTTCGGCTGCTGATTCGCCACTACCACTGGTGTCATTGTCGTCCACCCATTGTGCAGCTCGAGGAGCATCTACGCCATCGCTGTCTTCATCCAAACTGAGGTCCTTCATATGACCTGGTTGGCCGTAGGAGCCTTCTCCAAGATCTTGTTCATTTTGAAAAGAGAAATTCGTGACACTTTGTTTTCGCTTCATAAAGTCTGATTCTGAAGAAAATATGGGTTTCCGGTGTATATGTGTAGTTGTTTGGCATGAGCTTCACTCATTTCAGGCCACATGTAATTTGCACCATAACTTTCAAGCTTTCAGCAAATGTCCAGGCAGGAAAGCCCAGGTTAATTCTTGGTTAATTCGCGCAAATTAGCCCTCAGAAATAGGGCAAAGCAAGGGCTCCGTTTGACCAACTTTTTCCGTTTTATGCACCATGGCGAGAATTGTTTATCGAGGTACACTAACTGGGCAAAAAGAATGTCACACAGAATTTCCCACTTTGTTACATCCCATTTTTGGCACTTGTCACAGTCAATTCCCTGCCTTATCCAGGCTCTTACCCAAGGGGCAACCACCCGAGCATCCGGTTAGGACAACTGGTCCCATCGGGGTCGTGGGAGTCAACACGTGCAATCCCAAAATGATTGTCATGCCTGCGCTCATTTAGCACGCGCCTTCAACGTTGCTTCAACGCGCTCCACAGATTCAATTGAAGACCCTTACCATAACACGTAAAATATCTGCCTTGCATGTTGTGTTTTTACCATAGACAGGCTTTTCAATCGATTTGTTGTTCCTTCCCCCCATTCTCACTGAAAGAAATGCCAAAACCTCGACCTGCAGCTGAAGATCCAAAGGAAATTCAACTCCCTGGCACTCCTAGGATAACAACCACAATCAATAATATTAATGGGAAGCACAGTATTCAATATGATCTTTGCAGTACGGACATTTCTCTGACGACAACAGCAAATCCACGACATCGACGTGCACATACCATTATGAAAAAATGCAATACAAGGCTGTGCTTGAACGTTTGAACCGTCAAAGCCAAATCCCTGCACTAACGTGCCAATTTATTATCAGTTATGTCCTCCACTCGCAATATCGGGAGAACGGAGGACAATCTGGGAATATAACGCTATTTTTCATCTGCTTACCGAGCATGCGCAGGGTTCTCTTGACATGGGTCCTGATGCTAATGACCAGAAGCTTCCCAAGATTCCTGGACAGATGTCAATCGACATGTTTTTGACGCGAGAGGAGGAGGAATTCTTGAAAGTGGACGCACAATTAACCACGGAGGCTCGTGAGGAACATGGGATCCTGAACAGTGATGGCATTGAGATCATGAAAGAGGAGCTGAAGAGAGACAGGGCGCAGACGTTGAGCCTTGTCGAGCCATCGGGGAAACGTAGAAAGAAAGTTGTGAACATGCCCAACTGATCTATGTACTACTGTGACATTTGGATGCACGTGTCAAATCAGGCTAAATCCCACAACCCCGATGGGACCAGTTGACCCAACCGGATGCTCGGGTGGTTGCCCCTTGCTCTTACCCAGCCGTCGTTTCGGGGTTTACAAAAAAAACAAGTTTCATCAGAAAGATTTGACTTAAGTAGAATAATTTCACGATTTTTGATGACAAATACAATCACTGATCCAATCATTTATTTTAAACAACGCAACTCTTATTTTTTTGAACCCCTCCACGACGGCTGGCATTTTACAAACGTAAACAATCAGCCACCGTCGGCGACGGGGCTACTTTGGGTGCCACCGGTGGATAACCAATCAATACCGTTTGATCTGATTGAGCAGCATGAAAAAGTTACCGTATTCCAAATCGCGTCTACTCATGGAGTCCGAGAACCATGTCTCCCTATAAATGCACAACTCTCCCGGCTCGCAACATTGCTCTATAACGATCACATACGGCAGGAAAACCACAAAAGTATCCCTCGTCACGCGGACGCATGCATCCTGCTCCCGCTCCTTCTTCTTCTTTTCTGGCACCCGTCCTCAGTGAAAACGCCAAATCACCACCATCCTACGTGAGAGCCCAGTAATGACTATCCGAGACGTGCGCTTTGCTATCTTCATGGAATTTGACTACAGCATGGGCTACAAAAGTGAAGAGTTGTGGCAGTCTGCGAGAATTATGGGATAGATCATAGCATTGTGGATAGGTTGGTACCCGAGTGATACGGTAATACATTTTACAAGTTACATACATAAATTTATTTAAAAGTCTTCCCCTTGTCAATGCTAACCTCATCAAACGCCCAACCCAGCCCATTCAACCCATCCTATGTGTCTCATCCTTCGTGCCTGACAGCGGCACAATCCCCTCCATCTGCCATATACGGTAAACAGCCTGTGCGGGGGTGATATTTGCCGATTGGGCGATGGCTAAGAGGGCGGGGTGGGAGAACTGTCGACGCGGTCCGAACTAGGGTTTCCTGATGACAGTTCTTAAAAAGGAAGTACCTTCGGAGCGTCAGGCGACGGTGGCTGATTGTTTACGTTTGTAAAATGCCAGCCGTCGTGGAGGGGTTCAAAAAAATAAGAGTTGCGTTGTTTAAAATAAATGATTGGATCAGTGATTGTATTTGTCATCAAAAATCGTGAAATTATTCTAAGTCAAATCTCTCTGATGAAACTTGTTTTTTTTGTAAACCCCGAAACGATGGCTGGGTAAGAGCCTGTGCCTTATCCTTAGTTCATCCCCCAGAGTGTAGCTCTCAAAATGTTTGGTTCTTGTGTTACAGGACTAACTTTGTCCAAAAAATGATGTGACATTAGGGTGTTTCACAGTAGGCCAACTTAGGTCCCAACTTTCATTCCAACTTGTGGGCCAACTTCAACAAAGTTGAAAGGGAAGTTGGCCAACTTTACCGTGAAACACCTTGAACTGCAGAAAACATGAACTTGGGCTGATTTGGGCTCGGAAGGGATTCCGAATGCAGATTTCTGCCTATTTTGGACACGTGGGAAGTTGCGAGGTGAAGTTGGGCACCAAGTTGGGATCAAAGTTGGCTGCAAATCGGCGTCGGGACCACGATTTGCATCCCAACTTGATGAAGTTGGTCAAACTTTGTCCTTCCAACTTGGCAAAAGTTGCTCACCAAGTTGGGGATTAAGTTGGGACCTAAGTTGGCCTACTGTGAAACCCCCTATTCTTTTTGCCTAGTTAGTGTACTTGCACGCTGTTTGACCTAGAAGAATTAATTGTTTGAAGTGCACATTTGACGGTGGACGCATGGAAGAATTTTCAAAGGAGGTTTCATGAGGTTTCATGTGACCGAGTTGATAGATGGAGATCGAACGAGGTCCGACTCGTTGAACACATATTCACTCAAAATCGACACTCCGCAAGGCCATAACCACCCCTTTTAAGAAGAAAT
Source organism: Laccaria bicolor S238N-H82 (assembly GCF_000143565.1). Classification (NCBI taxonomy): domain Eukaryota; kingdom Fungi; phylum Basidiomycota; class Agaricomycetes; order Agaricales; family Hydnangiaceae; genus Laccaria; species Laccaria bicolor. The sequence goes on along the minus strand of NW_001889872.1, from coordinate 150,771 downwards.
TGCGCCGAAACCTGTCATCGTTCTCTCTCTCAAGACCTCGCCAAGTTGCTCTAATTTGCGTGCCGGTTTGCGATTTTGGTCAGCAAATTAGCGCAAATTTGCGGCGACCTCAGTGTTCGTCGTTCAACATACATTTCAATGGCTACCCATACTAGACACCGAGTTGTCAATAAGTACGAACCGGCCATTCTTAAGGCGAACGTCAATAAATATTCCGTTCGATGGCTGCCCGGACCTCCACAATGGGGTAATCCCAAACCAAGCGCCGAGTTTCCCCAGCCAATTCTGTTTATTGTGTGTGCCGCTGCGAGGTGGATCGTTCAAAAGACCCTCCCAACGATATGCAGGACGTGCTCGAATCCACGACAAATCGTGGTCAGTCCCTCCACCTGTGCCAAGAGTAGAATTCCGCCCTTGCGTAGCGAGGTCTATGTCTTCCATGTCGAATTCGCACATATCATCACCAAGATGGAACATGATAGCCTACAGGCGTTTAGAAATATGTTCAGATGCTAGTGCGTCCACTCACTCGACTAGAGTCTCTAAAAACCGCATCATTTAGACGCAGGTAAAGTTTGTTCAAGAAGCCTGAATGGAAAAAATCATTCCATCGAGGTTTCTTATGAAGTAAGCCACGCTGAGTGAGAAAACTCTCTAGTTTAGCTCTGGGCAAAGGATTATATGCAATCGAGGTCGCGTAATGAGGATTGAATTCGGTTGCGTGCCGTTGTAGTCCCTTGATCGTGTCGTGATTTCTTCTCCATAAATCATCCTTTGGTGTATATCAGCTAAAAATATTCATTCTGTAGGGGAAAAAAGCACCCAAAATATGTACCACCAGGTCGCTGCTTCAGACTTTGATACTGCTCCAAATCGTTGATAAGTAGCTGCAATTGCCGCCTCGCTACGGAGAATGAGCTGGCAAACTCGGGCATCACATTCGAATTTGACGGCACCGCGCGCGAGCTCGTCAGCCTCTTGAGGTTTATCGTATACGTTCGTAAGGAACTGGTACGTGAGGACCCTACTCTTCCACCGACAAGCTCTTCGATTGTAACGTCTGTAGTTGCACATTTCGGTCTCGATTCTGTGGTGTCGTTGGTCTATCAATGCCATGTTGAGTTCTAGGAAGCGAGCCAAGGTCGAAGTCAAATCAAAATCGTCGTTCAAACCAATGACAGTTCCAGAAACTTGCAAGCGCTCAGAGTACTCGAGTTCGACGCGAAAACCACTTCCTAGATGAAGGCCATGCCACATGAGGTGGCCTTTCCGCTTAATGCGCAGTTTACAGAAGCGATAGCTCGTCGACGTTGATGCCGTGTAACGTTTCCTCCAACAGCACCAGAACTGCTGCGATCCGATGGACTGTTAGAGACGTCAGTGGCTACACTTGACCTAAAACTGGACCAACGACTTGCATTAATGCGTTCGTATGGCCAGTGAACAGTCTGCCCTTCTAAAGCACGTAGCGACATGCGCACCTGCCGTCTCCTTTGTATATCGGGACTAGAATTCTGTGCAATATACGCTTCCAAGTCCGAGGCTTCGCGTAAAACTGCACAGGGTCCATCATCATACTGAATGACCTGTAGCAACAATTAGACAAGTTAAAAAATCAACGGTAGAAGGTCACGAGCAAGAGTCGGTGGGAAAGGAATCCACCAGGCATTTCCAAAAAAGCTTGTACAGTTCGGAATCGCTGGACCCCCTTTCCAGTAGCTGTCTGGACCTGTGTACTCCTTTTGAATCTCGTCCTCCAGACGTCGATACCAGGCGTAGTCCGGACCCGTTGTAAGGGCGATCGCCCGACTATAAGCAAGGGATCCGACCTCCCGCAAAATCTACTTGAAATCATTCCGTGACAATTCGAGTTGATAACGAAAGTCGTCATTACCTTTAAGTTTTCTACAAATCTTTCACTAGGGGAACCCTGAAAGTCTAACAGATATGGTGGAAATTCAGAACCTTTCGCTTGCGCGAAACACATCGCTTGGTCTTTGGGAATCGCGCAGCTGGGAGTCGTCAATAACAAAGTTGCAATGGCTTCTTGCCAAATGCGCCGCGTGCTATGCAACGAAGAGGGCGAAGTGTTTAACCTAGCGTCGTCATGAGTGGGGCCATTGAACTGTGATAGCAACATACCTTGGGGAAAAAATATCGATGCCTGTACTTGGATCAGTAAGGTCAACGGACGATAAGTTGAATGCACACTGAAATCGATTCTACGTGTCAATCCTTCATTCAATCAGGTTCGCTGTTGAGAGCAATAGGGGGCGACTCACTCTTCACAGCTCTTTGGGTGATGTTCAAATCAATGACGGAGAAATCTGGTGAAGACATAAGTACTCTCAGCGCTCGAAAGTCGGCAGAGATACAAGCTCACAGAAACTAAGTCCGTAAGTTATGATATATATGCTATGAGAAACTTATTCATCGACATCACTGTTTTTAAAAAAAAGATGACATACCTGTAAAGAACATACGTGTTGATGACGTTTTTCCCAGGTACATTCAATGTAATTGCAAGCGCCGTAGCGGCAGTTGCCACGTAGTTGAGCCTGGATATCCACTCACTAGCGTTGTTCACTGGATCCAAAAACGGTGCAAAAATACATTGCGCGATGAAAAAGCCGAGGGTAGAGAGCAGAAGTAGCACTTGGCGTACTATGGGTATCGTTAAACGAGAACCAGTGCGAAAGAAGCAATTATTTGGGTCAAGGACGGCAATGATCACGAGGGTACTGAGCTTCGCAAATAAGTATGTTGATTCATAAGTGCCCCACCTCCTTCGAAAACCTGTGGTACATCAAATATACAGACTTAATGGATGGATGGAACGCACCGCTATACAGAAATGCAAAGGGATTGTTATCACGTTGAAGAAGTCTGTGATATTCACTATCCATGTCCACCTTGCTCCTAGGGCGGCCAAGTTCGGTAAACTTGTCAACCTTCGGCACAGATTGTCGGATGACACGGCGCAGGGCTATTGGAAACCATATGGTCAACTGTCGAAAAATAAGCAATTTCCAATTCGAAAATGTTATGGCGAGCCTTACGAAGGAAAGAATAGTTGCAGAAAGAACGATTGCAACTGGCGCATAATTCACCTCGTTTCGTTTCATGGTCGTCGTCCAGCAAAAATCTAGCGGATCACGAAATTTATTTGCCGGACCCAGAGGTGGAAGGACAGGCGGGGAAGTAGTTGCGTTGACATAAGGGTTGGGAACGACCCAAAGGTCTTCAGACCAGACTAGAACGTGGACAGCCATAGTGCTTAGCGGAAGGTATATGACTGTCAGGAGGAAGGTAACAATGAGGAGGCCCCATCGTTTGCCTTTGGTTGCGGCATGTTGGAGTCCCTCGATGGTATTGTACCGATCGCAGTGACAGGCCGAGACATAGAAATAATACAACAATCCAAAAGCAATTACCATAAATATGAGCAGGAAGAATAAGGACTGAAGCAAGGTGGAGGCAAAATTAAGGGCGAGGACGTTTGGTCTAGAGTAAGACGATATAATTAGAACAGCAATGTACTGCACATAACTCACATAGTTCCGAGGAATAGCCTCCGCCACTTGTCTCCAACATTTCCTCCAGCATGAGGCACTGTTATTATCTTTAGCGGTGTAGGTAGTCAAGGCAAAGGATGGAGGTGCAGACCGATGGTACTCAGGATCAAAGCAAAAATTTGTACAGTGTTGGAGACGCCCTGAAGACTGTAGAATGAAGCCAAAACACTTGATCCCTGGGATTGTTGTGGGCAACATGTACAAGAGAAGTGGTGCGAAAGACGTGTACCATGAGTCCAAGTAACCAGTTGACAGAAGAACTCAATATTGTTGTGCGATTCCGCCAAAGAGGCGCTGATGAACCGTTGGCCTCCAGATTCTCAAGTGACAAACCAGTTCTGGCAAGTTGATCCATGGGCGGAAACATCGTTTCTTTGTTCTCGCTCCCCCTCGAGAACGATGGCGTGGGGAGAGTTGAGAGATAGCCGTCAAGCCGAGGAAGATGCAATGGCGGCGCAGTTCGAGCAAATACGACAGTAGCTGCAACAGGAGTGTGAGAGAACGCGACTTTAGTCGTGTCTGAGTTTGGTGGATAGAAAGTTTGGTTTGGGTTTTTCAATGTTTCGAAATTTGATCCAATGGCAGGCCCGTACGCTGGGAGTGCGCGATCGTATATTACAGGGGGGGATCCCACATCCACATTCCCTCCAACCAGAGGCATTGTTTCCCCATTGCTTTCAGCAGCTTCTGTGATGTCGGCATTGAGAACATCGCCATGTAAGGTGTTCGTTGAGGATATGCCCGCTTTTCTTGATACGTCTACGCTGACTTCGTCATGTCGTTGCGCTCTTTTGATGAATCGAGCTGGGCTTGGCTTCAAGGTTGACTTGTTAGTTCCCTCCTTCGAGTTGGTTTGATGATTGGTAGATGATTGAGTACGGTGTGACTCATATAACTCGACAAGATCTTGAACAGCCATAGACCATCACCCTAGTAACATGAGCGGGTAGAACAAAGAGTGAGGCAAGGTTGACTCTGGAGACAAATTCATCACATGACATTATCTAATTGGTACTGCCCAGACCGTTCGCTTTAGCATCGTCAGTTAGCTCGACGCCCCCCTTCCAGTTTCTCTCCTCATAAGTCACCGCTCCTGCCTCCGTTATAATCCTACTCGTCGTTTTTTTCGACACGCTGAAACTGAGAGTGCGAAAAACGGATTTGCCCATCCGAGATCCAGTCCTAAAGAGTTCCTTCCTGACACTTGTTCGCTCCTTCTTGATTTCAATTTGATTCCCTAATCCCAACGCGTATGACTGAACAACCGACGATTCTGGGCGGAACGGCCAGGTCTCCTTCATCTCTTCTTCAAGAGGTAGGAGGGGGGAAATGAGACTCGGATTACTCTTGAGGAGCTCTGAAAGCGCTGGGTATACAGACGCCTGCTTCAAGACAGACAGATGTATTGTTTCCTCGGTAATGTTGTCTGTGAAAGTTGGAAGAGAACGCTGGATAGTGTGCGCTAAGGAAAATATTCCAGTAGCTGGGCTGATCAGAGGTTAATCAAGGTAATGAATGCTGCTGGAGGAAAGCGTCGAGAACATACTCGTGAGGTTTCTGTGTTCCCCATGAGGCTACCGGCTGGGGCAGCTGCGATAGATATTTTACATCGAGAGATAATATATCTCCGATATGAGCCTGTCGCGTTCCTTTCGAATCAAATCTGTAAAAGGCTGAACAGGGGGAACAAACCAGCATCCATGTGAGGGAAATATCGGCCAGATCATGTTCTTTGTAGCCACCGCCGATCTATAACTCGTATTACCAGCAAGAAGAAGCCCTTTCAAAGTGTCACATACATCAGAATGACAACCTTGAGCAGCATTTAGCTCGCGAGCTTTGAAGGCTGTGACACTCACCGGTAAACCAGCACTAGACGACAAGTACTTTAAGTTACGAAGTTCGTATATTCAGTTGTTAACCTACGTGCCTGCTTCAATATTTGATTTTTTTGCCGGCCAGCTTCTGTCTGTTGAAACTTGTTGACGTTCTAAGCACTTGTTAGTGACGATGCGACGGTGAAACATTGAACGGACAAAGTCGGATCTTGTCTCATTGAGAGCCATCGCATGGTATGCACGCTCAACATGCTCACCCAGTATTCTATCGGGGAACCCGAAGAGATTCGTCAACTTTGGTGCCCGTAAAGTTAACTCTTCTGGTAGCCCGAGCGATCCAACTGTGTCAAAAACGCCAACACATCTGCACATATGAAAATGTTAGTTAACATGATAAATAATGTGTAGGATGCAAAAATATCATACCTGACAGTGAAAGAGCCTTGATTGCAACCTACTCTCATCTTTCCAGGCGACTGAGTGCTGGACCACGGAGCGAGCTGTTCTTTCAATCTCTCCTTCTCTGTGTTGAGCTAGGTTAGCCTGAAACCACACCATTGGGGGACTGACCCTCCGGTTTTTTGCTTTTTCCGAGCTTCTGGTAAGCGATGAAAATGCCAGCGAAATGATCCATATCTTTGCGATCGAGAACACCAATTTCTCCCTGATTCATGAATGAAGGGAGGTTACAATAATAGTGGAGGATCTTCTATGGCGTGGCTCACGATAAACATGGCAACCATCCTAGCAGTGTATGCACCCTGTCGAGGGGCCGAAAGAGATCAAAACTAAAATACTTGGAGAAGAAAAGTAAGAATCAGGCTGACCCTGGAGAACCCAAAGAGGAAAATCTAGGTAGGGTGCCGGTGATTAAAAAAACTTGAAGTGGCACGAAATTAGGCACGGCAGAAGCGCAAAATGCACGTACCTCATCTCCGGGGTTATAATTGCTACCAGAGCAATCTTAGTGATATTAACAAGATGGAGAATGTAAGGTCAAACTTACTGCGCTATGAATGCGTAAGCATCTTCTACTTTGTCGGCTTGAAAAAGGTACCTGAGTGGATGCAAACGGGAAGCAAGTTGGTAATCATCCACCTAAAGATGACCCAGTTGTCCCTGCGGCAGCGGAAGTCGTCGAATTTAAATCTTGTTCGTCTCGCAAGCCCTAGCATGCACACCTTCTATATATTCAGAATAGAAATTCTTCTCAGAGCCAATTCCAGACTGATAAAACACAATCTGGGGAATAGCCGGAGACAATCTCTCGTCGGCATGGTTGATGGTTCTCGCGAGACGCTTCCATCATGGACATCAATCAGCATTCGCAGTTCCTTGCATAAAGCACGTACAAGGATGTTAGTGTACGCAGACCGCTGTTCAGAAACGCCATCTTGCCAAGTTCTAACAAATAAGATTGGGTTAATAAGCAGCCCTTAGAGTTTACCCTATGCTTGCCCATCGCAACAAACTATGATTCGTTTGTAAACCCTCAAAATGAGGTCATCGTTGCTAGCTATGTAGTTTGGGTCCGTGTGCAATCGGCGAGGAGATTTGTTAGGACTATTTCGAATGTTGTCTGAATTTTGAAGGAGGAGAGAAGAGGTGGGATGTGACAACGTGGCCATGTCGCGCGGGGGTGTGTTATAAAATCATCACTGCCAGTGCCTTACCCTCTTTATATCTCTGGGCACATTGCAACAACCAATTATATCACAGGGTCTTTCCACGTTGTGGTCCAAGTTCTTGGCGCTGATAGTAACCACATTTGGCACCTACTTTTTTTGTCGACGCTGGCGCTCGACCCTCAACGTTCAACCCTTAGTGTACAAGTCGCGCTACGATAGTCAAGAAGTACGCATTAGTTCAAAGGCATGATACTTTACTATGAAAATGACAAATCCTATTTTCCGAACCGCATCTCCGCTCTGGCAAATTCGTCGAGCGCCTCTCTGAAGCTTAACTCGTCTAGTACTCCGGTTACCTGCCCGTGAGCAACGGCGGAGAGGGTAAGTCTACGGCCTCTCATGTTGGTTTGACTAGACAACAAATGGTGAATGTTAGGTTGTCGGCAGTGGTGGTATTATTTGAAACTCTTACTGTATTTCAGTAAGCCGAATATGCCACGGTGGAAACCCGTGAAGTTCTAAGGGGGATCGGTGGCGTTGAAATGGGTTTAAGCAGTGGACGATCATGAAATCCGGGGGGGATATGCCATCCTCGCCTGGAAAAATTTAATACGACGCTGGGGAAGAACTTTTATCATATACCTTCTAATAAATGTTCGAACGCATCAACACGCAGCTGGAAGAGGTCTTTCGGCCTTTTAGCTCCGTTGAACAATTGTTGCTGATGAAATCGGGCGAGGGAAGAGGCAGTTGACGCAATGGCAGCCTTGGAGGATTCACGCGAGATCAAACATAAAGACAAAGGAGGTCTTTGGGTAGAAGGGGTCGTCGAGTCTAAAGACGGTGTTAATGTCCTCGTTGGTTGTGATTCGAGTTGAATTTACGTTTTCGTCTTTTCACCGAATATTTCCGATCGTAGGACTCAAGAGGCAACTTCGAGACCTGGATACGGATTGCGGGAATGGTAGTGTGTATATCTTGCGATGGAGAAAGTGGCCGGGACTCGGAATAATCAGACGGTGGTGGAGTTAACGGATATTCGAGCTCAGATTCGCTCGATTCACTTTCTGAGCTATTGTGGGGAACACGATCGCCAATGGTTTGGGCAGACGTAGAAAGAAGGCCTGCGTCAGAGGTTGACATTGGTAAAACCTGACAGAATCCTTGACACATACCGTTCTCTTCATAAACGGTAAGTTTCTGAATGCCACTCGCCCGACACCAGTCAACCGCGTTGACAACGCTGTCCGACAAAAGTCTTTCGGTGGCTTCTTCGGTGAGTTGTGTATCTGCAACGAGAATGATGGCGAGGTGTTTTGGCAACCGCTTGCGCGCCGCTGAAAGAGGCTGTGGGGGACTCCAGGTGTATCTTTTCCAATATGAGCGAACATGGATCACCAGAGCGTATATAAAGTGAAGAACCCGCAAAGACAGAGCGAACAACAAGTGCATTGAAGGGGAAGTAGGGACTGAATAATTTAAGTGAATGGAGTATAATGTTCGGTAACGTTTGGGTAACGTGTTCGAGTAAAAACATCTTTATTTATATGTCCAAATACATAGATCCTACAAGCTTTAGAGATTTAAACGTCGAATAGACCCGCGCCTACAGCTTGTCCTATAGCTACATGTACGCCAGGTCTTCTACGTAAGGCCGGGCTCTTCTTGAATTCCCCTCTTGATCTTCAGTAGAATATTGGTCTTCCAATTATCGAGTTTCGTCACTTGATCAAACTCCACCACGGCACCCGTGAACATTTCAGCATCTCCCGCCTCTGCGGCCTCCAGCAATGCATTCAAAAATTTGGCCTCGCGTGTCGAGCTAAATGTCGCATCTTGGTTTGAATATTTCATGAGGTTTCGTTTCGCAGACACCGTGTCCTGAAGAATTGCTCAATGTCTGAAAGAGGCTTATGACGGGACAGCCTACGTTCATCGCAAGCGCCGAAAGTCCTGCTCTGAGCCAATACTCCTTCACACTGTACTTTGTCAAAGCAGATGTAAGAGAATGGTTAGCAACTTGCTCGTAACGAGCAATCGCCTGAGGATATTCCTCAAGGTCGGCGTGGAGGTCAGCAGCATCCTTGTAGCAGGCATTGGCGGTGCTGGTTTTCGTCAGAGGGTCATTATACTCGTTTTTATCCAAAACTTACGCTGTAGCATCCTCTTGTGCATACCAGTCACCTGCCCTCTCGAAGCTTTCACAAGCCTTTCGTAGGTCGTTTGATTCCTGTAGATATATCTGTCCAATTTCCTTCTCCCTATCCGCAGCCTGTCTAAACCGTCCACCTTGCGTGAGATGGACGACAGTCTGCGTCAAGGCTTGGATAGCGACTACACAGCCCTGGTTATCTGCTGCTCCACAACAAACGAGTAGGCTCACGATCAGGGAACCCCCTCTTGTATGACTTGGCGGCGTTCCACCACGCGTTCGCTGCTTCGTTCGCCTCCTTGCATTGCTCTCTACATTCTGCTTCCCGTGCAAAGGCGTCTCCGGCCTCCTTAAATAGCTTCTCAAGCTTGAAGGAGTTCGCAGCCTGTTGGAAGAGATCGCCGGCCTCTTCAAATTTGGTCGACGATGAGGAAAACCAGCCTGTTGACGAGTTGGCTTTCTTGTCTGCTTTGTCAAGGAGAGTTTGGGCTGGCGATTTAGATGGCATTGTGGGCAAAAGAAAGGGAGTCAAAGCGCAGCCACAACTGTTGTAAAGTCACATCGTCATCTGATCTATATAACGACCTTGGATAAAGTCAGACTGTGCCCATTGCCACGACCGAGCAACGACGACGACCAGCCATCCTCGATAAATACCACTCATGTCCCAACTTTCCATTGACGATATTAGGGTACTCTGCGATGCTCATTCGAAACCACTAGAATTGCATTTTCAATACGGGACTGCAGGCTTCAGGACCTTGTGTGTATAATCCATTGATCCTCAGATTTATCTTCCTCACTCCTTCTTCAGAGGCAACACTCTTGACTCAGTGCTCTTCCGGGTGGGCATCCTTGCTGGACTTCGAAGCAAGAGATTGGATGGCAAGACCATAGGCGTAATGGTCACAGCATCCCACAACCCGGAAGCCGTGAGTGTCCACTATCCATCATGACTTGAAAACTAATGTTTCCTGGTTGGTCTAAAGGATAACGGAGTGAAGCTGGTAGACCCCCGCGGTGAAATGCTTGAAGCAGCTTGGGAGACACATGCAACTGTCCTTGCTAACGCGTCTACAACGGACGACTTTTTGCATGCTCTGGATCTCTTTGTTCGCAACGTGAAGATTGATCTTTCGAAACCTTCACGCGTTGTTTATGCACGTGATACACGACCTTCTGGGGTGGCCCTCATCTCATCGTTGGAAGACGGGTTGAAAGCCATCGGCGCTGAAGCGCGCGACGCAGGCGTCACTACGACCCCTATTCTTCACTACCTTGTCAAGGCAATCAATACCAAAGGAACGAAGGAAAGCTACGGAGATGATTCAGAGGACGGTTACTTCAAAAAGCTTAGTGATTCTTTCAAAAAACTGGTGGTATGTCAGGCCATTCGTTGGGCATTATGGTGTCCAATTCATCCTTGTCTTTTCTCCATAAGGCTGGGAGGCCCAAAATAACGCCACTGGTAATTGACTGTGCAAATGGCGTAGGGGCACCGATTGCGGCCAAGCTTGTTGAATACCTTGGAGAAAGTATACCCCTTATATTGGAAAATACATCAATCACGACCCTGGGAGCCCTTAACAACGCATGCGGAGCAGACTTTGTGAAAACTATGCAAAAGTTGCCTCCTTCGTTGGTTGAGGTACTCAAACCGGGACAGCGCGCGTGCAGTCTAGATGGCGACGCTGATCGTCTCATGTATTATTATCTGGACGATCGTGGTTATTTTTCGATGCTCGACGGCGACAAAATTGCAGCTCTTGTTGCGGCATTCATCGTCGACCTTGTCAAATTAGCTGGCCTGGAATCTACAATCAAAGTGGGAGTTGTCCAGACTGCCTACGCCAACGGTGCTTCTACTAGATACCTTGCCAAAGTATGTTTTGAAATCGTCGATAATGCTTTGAATGAAATCCTTTATAGCGTTTACCAGTAAAATGTGTCCCAACTGGCGTCAAGCATCTTCACCACGCCGCTGAGCACTATAACATCGGAGTATATTTCGAAGCTAATGGCCACGGCACCGTGTTATTCTCCCCACAAGCTCAGGAAACGCTCGCGAACCATGAGCCCTCTACGCCTGCACAGTCCACAGCCCTCAACCATCTTGTTAATTTGACCCACCTGATCAACCAGACAGTAGGCGATGCACTTTCGGATATGCTTCTCGTAGAAGTCGTTCTTGCCCACAAGTCTTATACGGGTGTCGAATGGAACTCCTTATATGCCGATCTGCCTAACCGATTGGTCAAAGTTGTCGTCAGTGACAGAAACGCGTTTAGGACCGAGGATGCGGAACGCCGTCTGATCAGCCCTTCCGGTTTGCAGGCGAAGATTGATGAACTTGTTCGGAGGTACGACGGGGGCCGCTCCTTTGTGAGGCCAAGTGGGACGGAAGATGTTGTGCGGGTATATGCAGAAGCGATATTAAAGACTCAGGCAGATGGTGAGTGAGGGTCATGAAGTCTTGGGTGATATCAAGCTAACTTGACTCAATTTTACAAGAACTCGCTTTCCGTGTTGCTGGATTGGTTTATGATGAGGCTGGCGGAGACCCCTCGAGACGACCGAAAGAGTTTTTGTAACAGTAGGATGTATAGGATGTATTACAATATGTTTTGGAAGGAAAGAAATTGTAGACTTCACGTGTACTACTTATCGGTGGAAGTTCGACTCACGCGATCGCACATCATAGTTATGCGGAGCGGGCGCCAACATGAAGGCCGGATAAAAAGCCTGGGCTGCCTTCTCTGCGTTGACTCCTTCAATTGCTCCTGCAGATTGTCGCCCCCATGTGTCGCTTCGTGATTTACAAAGGGACTTCGCCAGTTCAACTCTCCCATGTAGGTTGTCCTGCATCATTCTGACTCTTGCTCACATCCCCACTCAGCTGTTGACTCGACCATGCCACTCTATCATCAACCAAGCATTCGACTCGCGACTGCGCCTCGATCGACGGAGGCCCATGAATGGCGATGGCTTTGGGGTTGGTGGGTGATTATCCTCTAAAGGAATTCAAATCATAAGCTCATGAGACGCGCATAGGCTGGTATGACTCGGTTTACGACGAAGAACTTGGCAGTCAACCCTGCATATTCACTTCCGTGACGCCGGTTTGTTTTGGGAAAACATTCCTTTCCTTTCATTCGCACTAAACACATCAACAAGGCTTGGAATAATATCAACCTTACGCGTCTCGCGGAGAAAATTAAATCTCCTTTGGTTTTGTACGTTGTCTCCCCCGTCCTTGCGCATTGCTTACAATCCGTCAAGTGGTCACGTTCGAGCCACTACAGCTGGTTCATTGTCTCTTGACAACTGCCATCCGTTTGTTCATGGGAAATTGATGGTCAGAATCTTACCTCTGGCGCAGAACTGAATGAATCTAAATATGTTCTAGTTCATGCACAACGGTGCACTCGCTGACTTCCCCTTGTTCAAACGGCGCTTGTTGTCCGATCTTCCAGATGTTGCTTTTAACATGGTTCAGGGCAATACAGGTTGTTCATATTTCGCGCAAACTATCGCCTAAAACTCACTACTGATAATATAGATTCGGAATGGGCTTTCGCCCTATTACTTTCCAAGGTATGTACCTGACATCCTCCGATTCAATGCCACTCATGTCTTTGACAGTTGCCTGACCCTGATGCAAAGTCTTTCACTTCAGACATTTTGCGAAAAGCAATGCTTGAAACAATCGCGACGTTGAATACTTATGCTGAAGAATGTGGTATCACCGAGGTATATTCTTATCTTACGTCAAAATAATGTCTTATGACATACTTCCTTATAGCCGAGCCTGATGAATTTCTGCGTCACAGACGGAGAAAGTGTGGTGGTGACGAGGTATATCTCGTCGAGAAAGGACGAAGCGGCTTCTCTGGTAAGCTTCTTGTTCGTTTTGGCTACTGCTAATCACCTATCACGTTGACAGTGGTTCTCGTCCGGCACAGAATTCAGTGAATATGCAGAGGGAGGTCACTACCGGATGTCCAAGGCCGATAAGCGTGAAAGTATCATTATGGTGTGTCTAATCTTGACCACTTGGCTGAATGTTGACGCATTGCTTTACAGATCGCTAGTGAGCCACTGACGTTTGAAAGAGGTAAAGCTCTCAATAGCACTCCGTCCACTTTATTCACCCACTCGCCAGCTGACTGGATGGAGATCAAGACAAATCATATGGTGGTTATCACGTCAAAAATGAACCTCCTCCAGATCCCGATCATAGATAAATTCTACGTGCCCCCATCCGATCCGGCTGCTCTGACCCGAGCCACAGAGTTTGCTCAAGAAAAAGGCTTGCTTAATCCACGTAAAAGCCTCTCTGTCGAGCAGCCTCCTCCTCCCGTTATCGGTAGACGAGCCACTACCGAAAGTCGTTGCTGTTAAAATGCTTGTATGATTTGTATCCTGTAAGAACAAGTAGTGTAAATGTGTACAATATAATATTTCGGCTTTGTTGTAGTATGTCATGAATGGCCAAATTGACGCTTCCATGACCCCCTCATTGTTTTGAGCAGCAACCGGCCTCCCCACCGCCAGGCAACGCTTCAACCACCATACGGTTCCTATTTTATCTCTGGCAGGCATGATGAATCCTTGGTTTCTTTGGAGTGTTGTCTCCAACACAGCAAGGTATTTTCTTCGCATCAACATTTCGCTTCAATTCATTCTCTCTTTCAAGACTGTCAACTGCTTTACAGATTCTGATATTTCTTCCTTTAACGCTAGCGACCCTCTCCAGACAGGCTTTTCTTCTCTTGTCTCTCCTCCTATGCATCCACTCTCTCATCCACGGGACCATGATTCTTCTTTGGGGGTCGCAAGCATTGTCAGTCCTCCAAGTACCAATGCACCCATTTCTACTCCTTGTTTGCTTCAATGTCTTTTCTTCGTCTGTCAACCCCTGGCTCCTATCTGCCGCAGACTGGTGGGGCACCGCCCTCACGTTTTCTGGCCCACTTTTCATCACCATGGAAGGCCTGTCAAGTTTGCTCGTTGTTCAGAAGCTTGGGCAAGAAGGGAAGCGGCTAGTCGGTAGAGGGGAGGTGTATCAGTTTGGGTTTCTGATTGCGACAGCCGTCGCTTACGTGGCTTCTGCATGGTGGATTGTCGTCGTGAGTCTCTCGTCAATCCTACAACACTTTCGCTTAACCGCACTATACCTAGTCATACCCAACTGCCGCTGCATCACCCTTGTCGTCAACCCTGCTAGGAGTGGCTATCACCGCTTTCCTTTTCCTTACTTTCATTGGCTTCGTTTTGCGGCGGACAAACATCATCGAGTCATCTGGGCTCGCTGTCTTCATTGCCTATAATGTCTGGCTTTGTGGTTTTGACCAAAAGTCTTTTACGGACCCAGCATCCTCGTAGTAAGTCTTTCGTTTTGCATTTTGAAGAACGAATACCGCTCACATCTTATCAGTGCCCCCCTTCTCCCTAACATCCTTCCTCATTTCCAGACCCTCCTGAACTTTGTCATAAACACACTTCCGAAGCCGGTTCTCATCGCACTACTTTACCGCTTGACGATATTGCAGCTTGCTTCTCGTATACTTCCTACCATCGGTGCCGACAGCTGGGAATCCGAAGAAGGGGTGGACAATGGCTGGGACGATAGACCGGTAATCTCTCTCAGCCGAGAGTGTCTGAGCTTTGCTGATCAGCACACCCAGACGTCAACTCTTACTCGGATCTTGCTGACCTATCGTCAGTCGATATTCATCACCGTATATTCCCATCTCCTTCGTGCGTCTTTCCGCTTTTATGTAACCCGTTTGTCTCTGACTATTTCAAGTTCTCGATCATTCTTCACAAATCTGGTGGCGGTGGATGAATATATTCTTCACCCTCGTGATTTGGTCTGTCGAGCTGCTAGTGAGCTCTGAAGATGACGGGGTTACGAAAGAATGGAAGGTCGATTAAACTTAGATTCACGACTCTGATTGGGACGATGTCCTCACCGTCATATGCCTTTAAAAGTATGGAATGATATTTTTTCTATTATAGTATTTTACTTGTTTGATTTCCATTCTGCTTGATTTTCATCCTCTCCTTCATAACACTCCCTCTTCCAAATCTGCGCGCGTGACTTGATCTCTTCTAGGATCCGCTCGCAAGCGGCGAAAGCTTCTTTCCGATGGGGTGACGAAACCGCGATCACTGCTTGATAGTCAGTCGGTATTGTCACCTCATAGAGATGCAAGTGCCTATGGAAGGTTCCCCAACAGGTACCACTCCTATGCGATGGTAGACAACACATCGAATGATGGACGACACATAGCCTTCTTGTGCACGTAGTTCGTGATCGGATTGTGCTGCTGGCTGGCTAACATCACATATAATCCTTGCCATCGTTTTGATCGCCAACTTTGAATACGCCTGGTATTCCAAGCGTGTTACGGTTTTTCCTTTTGGATCAGTAATTTGAGCAGTGCATCGGGTAATCGAGAATATAAAGGCAAAACCTTGAAAAGAGTTGCGTGTGGTACCTGAAGAGGTTTGGCTTGCTAAATATTGGCAAGACCAGAGGAAAGGTCATAACGCACCGATGAAAACAGCGGTGGCGCCTGCGGATTCATCCTGAACAGAGGCTATGATTTTTTGGACGTCTAAGGAATGCGAGATTGCGCATACGCCGTGTGGTGTCTTGAGGAGAGCCTCAACGGATGCAGAGGGAATCATTGACGGAGGACCGGGCCGGCGGAACAAGATCATGATGTAGTATGTTTTGTTCAATGCATTGGGACGTCAATGCTTCGTTCATCTTCTCGCTTGAATCTTTCACGGAGCGTACGCTTCAACTCTACGCGGGCCCAACTCGCTTCTGTGCGGTCACGCAACGCGCCTCTTGACATCCACCCAGAGGTTGAGGAAGCTCTTGCCACCAACAAACCCATTGTCGCACTCGAAACTGCCCTCGTATCGCATGGACTCCCCTTTCCCCACAGTTTAAACGTTCCTATAGCCCTCGAAGATGTTGTTAGGCTGACAGGTTGCGTTCCTGCTACCATTGGCATTATTGGTGGCCGCATCAAAATTGGCCTTACTCGAAACGAGTTGGAAAGATTGGCGGATCGTAGCGGGGACCCTTGCAAGGTCTCAAGGCGAGATATCGCCGCTGCGGTGGCCACGAAATCCGATGGCGGTACGTTCTTCTTCTAATATATTTGACTCTTCGACTAAAAACAGTTTCGCGGCCTCTAGGGACAACGTGCAGTGCTACACTGGTATTTGCGGCCATGGCTGGGATCAAGGTGCACAAATTCTCTTCCCACCGATTGATCATCTGATTTTTGCTCCAGATTTTTGCAACGGGAGGGTAAGAGACATTTATTTGAGGCCAACCAAACTTTTTGGTTTACCAGCGATTCATTTTAGGCTTGGGGGAGTGCATCGTGGTGGCGAGAACAGTAAGTATCTGTGGGAAACCATAGCCAAACCTTCAGTGTTTGACGTCTTTTAGCAATGGACGTCTCAGCGGATCTGCACGAACTGACTCGCTGTCCCGTGGGGCTGGTATCAGCGGGCGTCAAATCCATTCTGGATATCGGAAAGTTTGTGGTTTTCTATGAATATACCTCTTCCTCTGCTTAATTGTACCCTCAGGACCTTAGAATATCTGGCAATTATTTACCATAACAGAACTTCGGGTTTCATTGATGTCAACTCCAGGAAACTCTCGGTGTCCCAACCTTGACCTATGGAGAATCTCGAGAGTTCCCTGCCTTCTTTTCACGCCACAGCGGCTTCAAGGTGAGATTCATTGCAGTTCTGTCGCTTTTCAAATTGACCTTGTACAGGTCCCCTGGAATGTGAATGATCCTGTTACGGCTGCCAAAGTACTCCGTGTGTTCAACGTCCACCCCCCTCCTCTATCCGCTTTGACCGTCTGACAGATACTCAATGGCAACTGGGTATGGTAAACGGAGCGTTGATCGCAGTTCCCATCCCAGCAGAATGCGAGGCGAGCGGTGAAAAGATCCAGGCGTGCGTTAACCAGGCGGTCCTGGAATCTGAAGAGAATGGGATATCCAGACGCGGCAAAGATGCTACGCCTTGGCTTCTCAACAGAGTTGCCGAGCTAAGTGCAGGGGATTCACTCGTGTCAAACATCGCCCTTCTAAAAAATACTGCTTTAATTGGTTCGTCCTCGTGGCTTTTAGAATATTAATGTTATTCTGACTTCCATCCAGGGGGACAGATTGCTGTCCAGTATCAGAAGTTGCTGCCTGAAATTGTATGAAATTTCTCGCCTTCCTCTCGTCTATAAATCAACTCAACGCTGCTAAGCAGTATCACGAGGCCGAATTGGCTCCACGACTTAGGCCATCAGCTGGCTTATTCAAAAAAGAGGAGGAAGCTGTACTCTTTGTCAGTATTTCTTTCATCTACTTCACAGTTACCTGATGCAATCAAGCCAACTGCCAACGTTGTCGTCATTGGCTCCGCCGCCCTTGACATAACCGCTCAAGCTGATACAAATACGAATCCTTCTCAAGCGATGCACTCAACCGCCCCAGGTACAGTGTCTATGTCGTTGGGCGGCGTCGCACGAAATATTGCCGAGGCGTCGCACCGCATCATGGAGGCCCGCTATCCCGACCTTTCTTCTTTGCTCATTGCTCCCGTTGGCAATGATCACTTTGGTGATGCCCTTGTCCAGGAGATTTCCAATTTGAGGATGAGAACTGACGGACTCGTAAAAACTGACAAACGAACCGCGGTTTGCAACATGGTTCTCAACAGTGGTGGTGCTCTCGTTGGCGGCGTTGCTGATATGGATATCACTCGAACGTTTAATGGGGATACGGTCGCACATCATCACTTTCCTAGTCCCTCAGTTATTAACATATTTAACTTGGCAGATGTTGTCTTGTATTCAAAAGCATACGCCCAGCGTTGTCGCTCTTGATGGAAACTTATCCCCCGAAAGTATCACGGCTGCTGTCGACTATTGCAATCAAAATGGTATTGCAGGTGAGTGATACTACAAATTTGACTGTTATGTTTGCTGGCGCCCTAACGTCCATATATAGTGCTCTTGTAAGTCCTTTGCTCAAACGTGATATTGCTTGCTGCATGTTGCAATCAGCGAACCTACTTCTGCAATCAAATCTGCTTCAATCTTACCAGCCATTTCATCTTTCCTGCGAAGAGACAACTCTGATGGACCCCCAATCACCTTCTTCACTCCCAACTTGTTGGAATTGACTCATCTCTACCAAGCAACACGATCTGAAGAGTTCGACCTGATGTCTCATCCGGCCTGGTGGAACGTCGTTGATAGCCTCAACCTTGGCTCGGCCTTCAGAACTGATTTGGAACAACTAGCCAGAAAACCTGTCGACGTCGATGATTCCTCGAAGGGAAATCTATCGTTCCTCGTTGATCAGGGGATCGCACAGATGGTAGTTCATCTACTGCCCTTCTTCCAGCATATTTTCGTCAAGTGTGGAGATCGTGGTGTTCTCGTGGCGATGTGCAT
Source organism: Laccaria bicolor S238N-H82 (assembly GCF_000143565.1). NCBI lineage: Eukaryota > Fungi > Basidiomycota > Agaricomycetes > Agaricales > Hydnangiaceae > Laccaria > Laccaria bicolor. The sequence continues at coordinate 132,079 of NW_001889872.1, read as the reverse complement.
ACCTGAGAAGGATTCGCTGGCCTCAGCGTGGGCACGTGAACGAAGCAATCCTCATAAAAGGTATATAGTTGCACATGGAAAAGCAAAAGAAATCATGGTTCTGCAACATTTCCCCGCTTTGCCCATCGAAACGGTGGCGAACGTGACCGGCGCCGGAGACTCTTTCGTTGGTGCCCTCTTAGCTAGTGTGGCGGGCGAACCTGGATCAATGCAACACCCCAACGGTCTTGAGGAGATTGTATCCCTAGCTCAGACAGCGGCGATAACGACATTACAAAGTCATTTTGCCGTCTCACCGCGGCTTTCCGAGCTGGTAAAGTTGTAGGGGATCGCTTTTGCTATGCCCCATTGTGGTCCTTCGGTAGATCACCCACTTGGACCACCTCGCGCTGCCGAAGAAGTAACTCTTTCGCTAAAACTTTTGCGGTCTTTGCAGCTGCCCTGGCTTTCTTCTCAAAACGAGACTACAATAATGGAGGATGTATTAATAGGGGCGGGGGTAGAGAATTGGAGAAGTAGAATAGCACCTGAGCACCGTGTTTGAGACGAGTGATGATGTTTGCAGCCTCGCCTTTGGTTAATTCTTTTGTCTTGTCAATTTGTTCTGGGCGACGATTCCGCCAACGGCTTGCCAGAAAGTTGATCTGACCCGGTGATGCAGGGCTTTTCCTCCAACGAGCAGAACGGAGCAACCTAAGATAAGAATTTGTGAGCGGGTTTTTTTTCTGAAAAATTGTGAAAGTGAGCAATCACGCGAGAGACAATTGTCCAGGTAAGATTTTCGTTTTCACCCAGGTGTCGCAGCCGGAAATCGCGTCATTTAGAGTCTCTGCCGTCAAAACCTGGCGGCTGCGCATGTAAGGCGATACGTGGAGTGAATTAGCTGTCCGACGATCTATCATTGGCGGGGCGTAATGTGCTGTAAAGGGGCCCTGCTCTTTTTACATGGACATTTAATTTGGCGAAGAGTGGCATCAGAACTTCTTACCTCCTCCAGATCGTTCAATGCGAATAAAGCCCTTTCCAATACATTCTAACACATATATGTCGTCACCACAGCCCACCCACGAATTCCTGCTCAGTGCGGAAATGTGCGAGCTACCATGAGAGGAAACAGAAAAGGGGTCCTCTTCCTCCATGTAGGTGATCGATGTGGGCGTTGGCACATCGGTATCTGGGAATGTAGAATCTGAGGCGCGTGCCTCGAGGGACTCCAGGCTTTTGTCTAGTTTGAAGTTAAGAAATGGTGTCGCGTGAACAAAAAAGAAAGAAAAACCTTCAATGTCCATCTCCGCTGGATTAAGCCCCAAAAGTGAAGGGATGGAGACAACGCCAGACATCCTCGAAAGACTGCCCACCAAGTCGATAATATGACAGTCTCCTTTATCGGTGTTTGGGGAGAGTCTCATTCCCCTTCCGATCTGGTGGTTAAAGTGAGGTGGAGAATTACATGAGGACAAGGTGTCTGACCATTTGAGCGAAGACATTACGGGAACGAGTTGGCCGGGCTATGAGAACACAATCGATGTTCGGTATGTCCGCGCCTTCGGTCAGTATAGCTGCAGATGCGACATGAGGAGATGGCGACATGTCGAATTCAAGAGGAATTAATTCTAACCGCAGTTGACGAGGACTGGAAAGTGCCCGGCCTTGAACATTGCAACCAGTGCCTTTCGCTCCGCAATAGGTGTACCGGCGTGCAGATATCTTGCATCGACCCCGAATTGCCGAAAGGACTGTGTCAGTGTATGAACGTGAGCTACGTTCACGCAGAACACGAGCGTGGATTTGCGAGTTGCTGCGAGGGGACGAAATAAATGCTGCTGAACAGGAGAGAATACTGGAACCTACAAGCGCGATCAATCCAGGTTTTCACTACCAACTCATTGATTGTCTCCGTATTGATAACGTGCGCTAAGCTGGTTGGGTTAAAGTCACCAGTGCGAGTGTTAATGGTCACGCTCTTTAGGTCGATGCTGGCGCGAACAGATGTCACTCGTACAGGGCAAAGCCTTCATGGTCACATTAAGCAAACGGAGAGAGGCGCAAGACGGATTTTCGTAAATACCATTGTTCCTTGATCATTTCCAGAAAGTCACGATGGTAAACAATACGTTCGAAGATCGATCCGAGGGCCAAACCGTCGTGACGACTGAACGTCGCAGAGAAGCCAACGATTGGAATTCTGTGAGGTGGAGAAGGAGCGGCGAATAAAGGATCAGGATGTTTAATGTCTGGATGGAAATGTGCTAGTACTTTGCGATAACTAAGCACAAAAACATGAGAGAAAGAGGAACATGAACATTTTGAGTGATAACGTACGAGGGTGCCGCTGCGTGATGGGCTTCGTCAACGATAACCGCTTTCAACTTGTGTGGATCGAACTTGGCCAAACGTTCTGCCGACTTGAGGGTTTGGTAGGTGGCAATGGTGCTGTTGTCATGGGTAAAATTGGAAACGAATCAGCGAACGAACTCACACATCAGCAAATCCCGACGCTTTATATTTCGCTCCTTGCTCAATCTCTACAGACCATTGGGGAAACAAACTAGCAACCTGAGAGGCTGACTGGCGGGCAAGCTCGACGCTGTTCACGATGATAAGGCTTCGTGTTGCCACAGGATTCCAAGCCGATGGAACCAAACGGGAAAGAAGGGAAACAAAAACGGTTGTCTTTCCAGAGCCTGTAGGCAGTGATACTCCAATTCTCGATACCCCAGAGGCGAGCGCTTCAAGACAGGCGTCAAGACACTGTTCTTGATATGGTCTTAGGACGGTCGCCACGGTGGACGCATGTACACGGCGAATAAGACGTGACCGTAAATCGTGGAAGGGGGACGAGAACCACCGCATGCAGGAGTAGGACCAAACTTGAAACCAAAATCCACGCGACGCGCCTCACTCATACCACTCACGTGACGAGCGAACGATGAACGCATTAAATTTACTAATTGTGTATTGTAGAGGTGCCACCATGTCTTTCGGATGCAAGGGTATGAATACACCCCGGGAAATAACGACAGAGGGAAATAAAAAGACGAGACTCTATAGGTATGATGCATACATGTCTAATCAAGTATTTAACCAGATCCTATTTGAAAAAATAAAATAAGACAATGTCACAGGGGAGCCAGCAAATCAGTTACCTCCAGAGTAAACCTTGCCGAACATAATTTGTTGCAGTTTGTCGTACAGGGACAGCACACCAGCACCAGCAACACCACGGAGAATGTTAGCACCAGCACCCTTGAAGAGGGACTTCATACCCTCCTTGGCGACGATCTACAGGATGGTAAGCGTACAATTTCTGATCAACATTGACGAAAAAGGCTTACCTGTGAGCCAGCATCAAACATGGATTTGTAGTTAACACCGGAGCCAGAGGTCATCATCATGCGACGACTATGAGGCCAATAAGAACATTGTCAAGGTGAAAAAATGCAACTGAACGGACCGGATAGTGTCCAAAGGATATGACGCAAGACCAGCACCAATGGTAACACCCCAACCAAGACCGAATGAAGCCAGGAATGAACCTTCAAGAGCACCGACGAGAACAACGGGCTCTGTGACATAATGTTAGTTGATGAGCATATTGACCGCACAAAAAGTATGGACGCACTGAGAGAATCGTAGACACCAAAGTAGAGACCACGGTAGACGATGATACCAACAACCGATGGGACGAAACCACGGTAAAGACCGGCAAGACCATCGGAGGCAAGGGTCTTCTTGTAAACGTCAACCAAGCCGTTGAATTGACGAGCACCTCCACCCTTCGCTGACTTCGCATCGTTGGCGAGGCGAGTACGGGCGTAATCCAAAGAGTAGACGAAGAGAAGGGAGGAGGCACCAGCGGCACCACCAGAGGCGACATTGCCAGCAAACCACTTCCAGTACCCATCATTCTTCTTGAAACCAAACAAGGACTTGAAGTAGTCCTCTGCGATGGGCGTTCAGGAAAACATCGGAGAAATTAAAAAACGTGGACGTACTGAAGGCAAAGTTGAGAGCCTGGGTGGGGAAGTATCTAATGACGTTGGCGGTGTTTCCTCTCCAGAGCGAAACAAGGCCCTCTTCACGGTATGTGCGGGCGAAAGCATCGCCGACACCCTTGTAGGGGGTAGCTAGCCGACCTTGCTTGATCTAAGAATGGTGTGTATCAGCACAAGCACAAAACGAGCAACAACTATTCAACGAACCATTTCATCCTGGTTCTGGACAAGGAGCTTGATACGCTCAATGGGCGCAGCGCTGGTTTTGGCAACAGCCTAATATATAATGAGGTGAGAAGCATGAAAATGAGAATGGGATGAAAGAGCATACAGCGGAGACACCACCCATCAAGAAATCGACTGAATTAAGAATGGTTAGCCAGCGAAAAGGATAATGGTAAGGATGTGCAGACCAGCGAAGTCTTGAGGGCTCTTGACCTTCTTAGTTTCGGCCATTTTTTTTTGAGAGAGGAGAGGAGTGAGTGGAGGTGGAAGAACGGAGAGAAGGTGTGAGCGTAGGTGAAGAGAAAGTTGCCAGAAAACTTCGCGTGTAAAAGGCTTTCGGGAAGCACCGGAACATTTGAAACTCCGCAAATCCCGATCCGGTTGAGCGGGTCGACTTGGGCACATCCCTTGGCACATCCAAGGGCCATCCTTGCAACAATAATATTTCCTGACGATCGAATGCCCATGTTCACCAATTCATACATAATGTACATAATTCATTATCTGAAACGTAAGATACTAGTAATCATCCAGCCAAAACCTCATGGCCATCCATGATTGCTGTTTGAGGGCCGACTAAGATACGGCAACGGCTGCAACGGCGGTAACTGTATAGACCCGCTTCCTCTGTTAGAATAGTTGTTGTACGTGGGTTGCGAGGGCGTTGGGTATGGGGGGTAGCGACTGGGAGGTGTAGGTCCATCATTGAGGAGGGAGATGGGTCGAGGAAGTTCAAGATGACTCAAGTCGCCGCCAGACACCCCTGGTAGGGTGTCAAGCCTTCCCCTTTTCCAAGGCTCCGTAGGGCTGCTTTCAGCAAGTTCAGCATTCGAAGCCTTGCGTTTCTGAGGTCGAGGGAGCACTGGAGGTCCGTCATCCTCGGAATCGACCGTTAAATCGATAACATCTTCAGCCCGCTGCGTCGATGGGACGGATGGCAAAGTACTGTTGAAAGTTTGACTACTGGAGGAATCCCTATACGACGGAGAAAGCTGTCGGTTGACTTGGTCCTCGTCTTCGTCATCAGAATCAAGCACAAAGATCTCTACATCATTTGCCTTTGCCTTTCCCTCTTCGGCACTTGATGGTCGAGGAGGCGATGGTGGCTTTTGAATGGATGATACTTCAACAGCAGGAGGGTGAACAGCTTTCCACTTTGCTGACCCAAATTTGTTGTCTGATGTATGCCATTCGCTATCAGATTCCACGATGACATCCTCAACACTTTCTGGAGTTTCCTTGAGGATTTCGTCGAAGTAGCTGTTAAACACGGTTGATTAGCAAACTCACTCAATACTGTTGGGTTGGAAATCTCACCCGTCAATTATGAGGTCTTTGTAATCCAATGTTTTTTCGCAAACTGGGCAAAGCCAGGTCGTAGTTTGTTCCATCATAGAAAACCAGGAGGTGGCATCAAAGCACTGCGCATGAACACATTTTGAAGAGCGACAGGGGGTAGACACGCGCATAAAGCTCAGCTGCCAAACAGATCAATACGCGATGTAGTACACCTTGTAGATATGTCTGACGCACTGGACATTTCAAAGACATTTTTTGCGGCCCCGCAACAATGTCATCGTCCCCCGTATTTACTGCGATTACTGGTGCAATTAAAGTATGAGAAAAAAAACATGGACGAGGGTGAACATGAAAAGACGAACATTGTTGTTTAATGTCATGACTACTTCTGCGACCTATTTGCCTGAGATTGTTAACCAGGGTTTCAACAGAGGTCGTTTCAACCAGCATGACGATTAGATAGTATTTCTGGAATGGTATTAAAAACTTTGTTAAGTAATAGTATGGACTCCCCACCTTTTGTACGACAGGCTGTATGCTGTTCACATATACCATCTCAACGCGGTTCTGAACACCAGTCAGCCGCGTAAATTTGCCCAGATCGGGAGGTGGAGCTGTTCCTGGCTTTTTCTTGAGGCCTTTGAGATTGGCTGTGAGTTGGGTGCCGTTAACACGAACTTCGCATGTCGGAGGGAACTCTATAAGACAAGGATTGTTTGTTCGAAACGCGGGATTGCTCTGGTAGAAGGCAGAAGAGGTGCAGAATAGTCGAAGTTGATATTTCGAACTGGAAAGGGGCTTAGAAAAACCAACTGGCAGATGGATGGCGCAAATACCCTGGTTGTTTTAGCTTCGTGATCTGGTCGTTGTTGAGTGTGAAGGTGACAGTTTGCTGACGACGGTCCGTTTGGCCACTAGATTCTAAGCCAGATGAGTTGGGACGGTCATTAATAATAATAAAACATGGAATATTATGCAAGACCGACCTGGACACTCAACAACAGACGAGATACCCTGTTCGACTTTGAAGAAGGGCGATTCTTTGAAGCGAACACCTATATTGCATTTTCAGCTAAAATATCATTAGAAATATCCCGCAAGCATACTAGGGGGTCTTATCCCGGACGAAGTGGAGGGCGCAATTGAGGATCCTGAAGGTTTGCGAGGGGGAGCATACGGATCATAACGTGCGATGCCACTTGTGGCAGCTGTGCCATTGAGAAGATATGGTGCCGGTTTCATTCCCCCGGGTACAAACGTATGCGAGTTAATAACGGGAGGATGGGTGGATGGGATTGTGGGTAGGCGATTGGGGGTGTAACTGATGCAAAATATAAGTCAGACTGAACTTTGAAGAGCGAATCAAGAAAATGGATGCTGTAAAGTCGCGCATGTACGGGGTAAGTGGCACTCACGCTCCCAGATTCCGGACTTGGTGTACGACCGCCTTTGCTTTCGCCCACCTGTCTTCATAATTTGCGGCTCTCCAGGAATCAAGAACAGCGACAATCCTATCAATAATCTCTTGCTTCTTGCCCGACTTTGAAAAATGGGTGCCACATTCATCGTTCAGACCTGTCAGAATCTGTTTCAATCTATCAACCGTATTGTTCTTGATATTGTGTCGGATTTGCTAGCGCAAAAGGACACCTTCAGAAGTTTGAAAGCGATACGCCAAAGAATCAAACCTCAAAGTCAACCCAAGAATCAACGCCCGCCATTCTACCCGCGTCGTGAAGGTTTAGGGATTGAGAAACGAAGAGCAGCGACACAGGTCACGACCAGCAACAAACTGACTTGCAACAAACAAGAGCAATCAGTGGCAGATGACGTAATTCAATTAACTCTTTACTTCTTCAAGCGCCTAAAATCTAATCTTTACATCGATGGCAATCCCAGACGAAGAGTACGACAAATTATCCAAGGAAGAGCGCGACGCTCGCGACAAAGGAGATCGAGCACGCGAGATAGCAGAGCAGGCCGGTATGCATCCATTTGATGGAGAACTCTTTGTCTCAACGTAAACGCGACTTTCACAGCGTTGCCCTACTCATGGACCCAAGAACTGGGGGAGGTAGATGTCACCGTTCCAGTTCCAAAAGGGACCCGTGGAAAACAGCTCAATGTCGTTATTCAAAAAAAGAAATTGGTTGTTGGTCTTAAAGGAGAAGAGCCCATTTTAAGTGGGGAACTCTGCAAAGAAATTAAAGTCGAGGATAGCACTTGGACTTTGCGTAAGAAATATTTATGATCTTCATTGTGTGTGTCCGACTCAGTGATCTACAGAAGATGACCAAGCACTTGTTCATTTGGAGAAATTGAATAACCAAACTTGGTGGGAGAATGTTCTGACCCATGACCCAAAGATCGATACAAGGAAGATCGAGCCTGCCAATAGCAAACTGAGTGACCTCGACGGAGAAACGAGGTACAGTTTTTCCGTAACCTTTCATTCAATGACTCAAATTCTTTGCAGGGGGATGGTCGAGAAGATGATGGTATGATTCCCCTCTCCTTGAACGCAACCCACAATATTCATCATTTCTCTCAGTTTGACAACCAACAGAAAGTGAGACAACATTCTATTCGTTCTGTGCCGCCAACTGATGCATGCCTCCAGCAACTGGGTAAGCCTACGTCGGACGAAATGAAAAAGATGGAGGTATAATCGACAACCTGTTTCTGCCGACCGAAGCATCTGACAATTTTCACTGTCCAGACCCTCAAGAAGTTCCAAGAGGCTCACCCGGAACTGGATTTTTCGAATGCGAAGATATCATAGAGCTGCGCGATGTACTTGTGCTATATCTACCCACCCAACACAGCTTTATTTCTCAAGGATCATCGATCAACCTACATAAAAGTGACCCATAGTCTGCATTAAGAGGCAAGAACATCACGTTTCTACGAGTTCCCTTCAAGCTTCCTCCGCTTTCCCTTTCTCGCCTCTGTAATTGCACTCTTCCGCTTTACACTCTCTACGAGGTTCTGTAGGCTCTTGTCCCCGACTACTGCGGCCTCTGCTCTTTTAGACGCAGGCCCTTCTTCTGGTTCTTGTTTTGAACGTTGTTCGCGCTGGCGTTTCTGGCGTTCTTCTAGTAGAGCGGACATGCCTTTAGTCTTTTTGAATCTGGTGCAACAAAGAACGTCAACAACAAATCTGACGAAAGGAATACGATAACATACTGTGGATTACTAGGGTCAATGGCAAACTGATGGTCCTCGTGGAGTGCTTTGAAGCGATCGTCCTTGACGTTGATCACAAAGTCCTCTTGGATTTCTTGATCTTCTTGATCTTCCTTCTTCCCTTTCCTACCTTTCCTTCCCTTCTTTTTCTCGGCTTTTATGACCGACTTGAGGTTGAAATGTCGAGGCTCAGTATTGGGATTATCAGATGCAACGAGGAGTGCAAGCTCTTCCGCAGTGACCTCTCGATTTGAGATCTCAACGTCGCCTTTTTCGTGATGGACTGCAACTCCCTTCCTCTGCCGGCGATCTGTCCTTGACTGTGCGTCCGACTTGACCTCCACAACATCCTCGCTCTCAACGTCGAAGAAGTCATCTCCGACGTTCTCGTCGTTCTTGCTGCTGGCATCTTTCTCCTCATCCTTCCTCCTCTTCTTCTTTTCCCTGATCTTTCGCTGGTATTTCTCCAATGTATTCTCGTCGTCTTGGCCCTTCTTATCAGTCAACCCAGGGGTGAACGTGACTTCCATGTCCACGTCTCCGTCAGCGCCACCATCTTCCCCCCAACCCTCTGGCATAGCCTCGTCATTACCTCGAAGCAGCAGTGCGCGTAACTTGTCGCGTGAGGTTTTCTTATCCTTCTGGCGGCTGTTACTTGCTTGTGCTGGCTTATCGTCCTCAGACTCGGACGATGTGTTCGCGAGGTATGCCTTGAAGTCCGCTTCATCGATCTCTTTACGAGTCAGAGTACGTCGAGTGATTTGGTTTCTCTCGGCGTCGTCTTCATCCCAAGTCAACTTGACTTTCGAGTGTCGCAAAGCCTGAAATACGGTTCTTGTCAAAACGCCAAACATACGGTATGTCAAAACGGCTAACTTCGGTAACAAAGTCTATGCCTTTGTTGTTTGCGTTCAAATTCTCTGTTGCTTCATCTCTGTATTTACCGAGTGAGACTGATGTAAAGGCAGCGATAAATAGCAAACCTTGGCTCGCTTTCGAAAGTCATATCATCAGGGACGAAACTCAAATCAAAGACGTTCGCGGAACGCTCCAATTCCGTCCCTTCCAGCTCATTGTAAATATGTGACGCTGCGTTGACCGTATCGCAGGTTATAATGGCATAATAATACCTGGAAAGAGGCTCATTCAGCTTGAATATACTTTTGTTATACCAAAAAAACAGTACCTCATTCGTTCGAGTTGGTATTTCCTCAGTGCGTCCTCATTGTAATCATTCTCCCCACCAACATCGTAGATGTTCTTTTCGTCCACTTCCTCATCGTCGTTGTATTTCTTCTTGAATATCTCCGGAGGGGGGCCCTCCTTTTCTTCCTTGGCCATTCGTTCTTTCCCAAACTGACTTGGATAAACGCGAACGTTTTGCACCTTTCCCCGCACGACGTTAACCTGGCCGCTCTCATTTTTACGGCGTTTCTGATCCGATTGATTTTCGGACGCGCGCAGGAGCGGAGCACTGGAAGAAACAAGCGAAGAGCAGATTTTGTACAAGTGCCCAGCGCGAACATGGTCCCAGTCAAGATTGACTACGGCAAGTCGCCTGGTGCGTGTCGCTTGCTCTTTTTCCTCATCGTCGTCTAGACGGTCTTTATTGTAAGCAGCAGCCTGGGCTTCGAGTTCAGCGAAGGTATCTTCATCCAAGTCAATTTCAGCCTCTTCATCGTCGCGAGGGATTGTGATAGGCCGCGCGCGGTCGCCCCCAATAGTAATAATCCCTCCAGGATCACTATCATTGTCGCTTTCATCCTCTGCATCATCGTCCTCGTCCGAAGATTCAAGTAGGACCTCTCCTCGAGCCAGATCTGGCTTAGTGGTGACCTCGGTAGCGTCCTCCTCTATACGGTAGAATTTCCTCAAATTGTCTTGGTCATTCGTGGCGGAAATCGGCCGTCCGTACTTGTCAACGCGGACTTGACAAAGTGATAAGGGTAGGGCAGCGACGTAAAATAATAGTACGCACCTGATTTGCCCTTTTTCTCCTTCCCCTTCTCGAAGACGCCTTTGAAACGTTCATCAACTATGACTTTTGCCTGATGTTTTTTGGGTCTACGAAAGCGAGGATCAGATTTGATTCTGGCGAACCTAGGATCTGACATTTTGTGTGGAGGTGAGCACTTTTTTGTCACGTGTGATAACGAGTCTATTTTGGGCTTCTGTGATGGCGACCATCAACGATTTTCCTATATATTTGAAGTAGCTAGCCATCCTCCCCTTTCCATCCCTCTTCTTGTATTTCTTCTGTAAGTTTCCTATTCGTAACCCCCTTACTCGCGTCTGACTTTCATACCGCAGTTTTTCGTTCATTTACTAGGCCGCAGGCGCGCCCTAGCATTACTTTCAGTTTCGTTCTCTTTCGTTGTCGTTCTCATCTCCACGCAGAAAACGCACAACCTTTTATATTTCTTGTCCACAATCCTTTCACCATGCTTTTCCGACCTACTACTTTTGCAGTGTTTGCTCTCCTCCTGACTGGTCAGGTTATCAGCGTCCCCACGCCAAGGCCTGTCAAGGTAAGTCTGCTCACCTCGAAAATGGGCAGTTGTAACCCCTTTTTAGGGCGTGATTGGTGAAGAAGACGAGCGCGCTTTGGAGCCGTTGGAGACCATCCAAATATACCGGATGCGCCAAGTTCTCTCACCTGAGTGGGATATTGTCTCTCGTCGCCAAATCCCAGCAGAACAGGCAGTAAAATCACCTGCAGGGCAGATCGTTCCATACAAGCGACAGATCCCCGCGGAAGAAGCGACCAAATCGCCCGACGGTAATATTGTCCCTTATTCTCGTCGCCAAATTCCAGAGGAGCAGACGGTCAAGTCACCTACCGGACGGATCGTTCCATACAGACGACAGATACCCGCCGAAGAAGCAACCAAGTCGCCCTGACGGAAGAATTGTCCCTTACTCTCGTCGTCAGATTCCGGCAGAGCAAGCCGTACAGTCACCGAATGGACAGATTATTCCATACAAACGACAGATCCCCGAAGAAGCGTCAGTCAAAGCGCCTGACGGCAAGATCGTTCCGTACTCCCGTCGTCAGATTCCGGCAGAGCACGCGGTCAAGTCACCGATTGTGCCATACAAACGACAGACCCTGGAAGGATCGTTAGCCACAGCGCCTGACGGCAAGGATATCGTTCCGTACCCCCACCGTCAGATCCCAGCTGAGCCTGCGTACAAAAGACAGACTGAAGATGGAGATGATCTCAACCGTCGCTAGATACCTGCAGAGGTACTTAGCGGTGAAGTCACTGGATGGGATCATTGATGGTTGAATGGATTTGATAAAGGTGGACAATGGATATGTGATGTAAGTATGTACTGTGAGATGGATTCCAGGCTTGAAGTTGCCATTCAGAGGCTGTGTGTGCATGTTGTTGTTGTTACAGTTGTTAGCACAACCCCACCTGTGCACAATACCAGTGTCCTGACGACGACCAACGAGTATATATAAAGCCCTTTCTTGTTTTCTCTTCCCTAGAGCTCTTTTCTAACGTCTTCGCGATGACGGAATACGACTATTCACCCGAGGCTTATGATCGCTACCTCGCTACCCAACGGCGCATTGCCAACTGGGTCGACCAGACTGAGCATCACAGACCTCAATTCGGTCCAACCACCCAGTCCGTCGCTGACTCCTCAAATTACCGAACGAGGCACCACCGTCATTATTATCGTCCCCCTTCCTCTGATTCTGGTTCAGATGATTCCTATGCAGCTGGGCCCGGCTACCCAGGTCCAATGCCAGGTCCAATGTTCGGCCCAATGCCTCTGCATAGTCCACCTCCTCCTCCCATGTATCCTCAGCAGCCAATATACCACCAGCCTATGGTACCTCCGCTTCTTTCACCAGGATACCCATACCCGCCAACCTCTCCGCACTACTACGACAATCACCGTCGATCGTCCCGCTCACATAGACGCTCACATTCCCAATCTCCCCGTCACCCCTCAGCTTTCCGCTTTACCCCTCCCCCGACCTCTCCCATTTATTCACATGGCTACCCACCTCCACCTATGGTCGGGTATCCTCCTCAAGGTTTCATCATGATGCCACCGCCACCAATACCCAGAGGAAGGAAGATGTCTGTTATGGTGAGTTTAGCTTCTTTTCTTCGCTTACTACCCACTTCGGTCTTCAATCATTCTTACTCGTCGTTGTCTCTTTGTCGCAGTATCTTTAAATCACCTCTTACCTTGGAAATCCCCTAGTCTGCTGAAACACCCTCTGCTCATGTTGCTCCGCAAGCCGACGTCTATTTACCACACCATCAACTGGTGCCTCCCTCAAACTTGCCTCAGGGACAAGGCTCAGCTGGTGTTGTCTCATCGCAGTGGCCTGCGTACACCGCTGCGCCTCCCTCACACCCTCTGTTTATTACACCTGGTGGTGCAGCAGCTGTCGTGATGCCACCTCGTATTCCATATTCAGCTGGAGCTCAACAAAGCTCGGCCGCTCTTCATGTCCTCCCACCGAACCTTCCTTTGAAAACACATCTACCCATACATCAACGGATGTATGGTACACATGGAAAGCATTATTTTCGCCGAAGCGTTGGCTAGAATCAGTTCATTTTTATTCAAGGGAATAGAGTTGGTAATATCCGGGTTTTTAGAGTGTTTTTCACTTATGAACACTATCATATTCTGGGTTGCAAGGAGTAATGTACACATCGAGGATGACTTATAGTAACATAGACTTAGAGTATATTTTCTTTTCCCTCAACTGCCAGATCCACAGATGTTTTTTGGCTCCTACACCTATAATGACCTGACCGCCCATCCCCATTACGCAGTTGTGTAGACCAGTGATGTGATCGTTTAAACCAACACGCCACCCCACAATTTCAGGGGGGAGTTGCACAACATTTGACATATCTCCACCTCCGTCTTTGTCATCACGTGCTGTGGGTATCACTTCCTCTCCATCTTCTTCTACAGACACAAGCCCCTGTTTCTCAACGGGGAACGGGAATGGACGGCGAGCAGGTAAAAAGCCGGCATTCAACATAAGGAAGGAGGATGATTCCGGATAGACACACAGTAAAACGGGGTCGTGGATCGATGAGTGATACACAGATAGATTTGGGGCAATATGTGGCGTTGTCCCGTTCGGGAATGCGTTTACGGAAACGAATTTGAAGGATGCTGTAAATGGTCAATCAATCGAGAATGAAAGAATCTGAAGTAAATGTTGGGTACAGCTCTCTTGGTAATCCTGTGAAAGGCAGCATCAGCGAAGAAAACAAAAATTTAATCCTTGCAGTGAAAGTTTTACCGAGGCGCAACCACGCAGTAAATCTTGAGATACGTCCTCTTTGTCCGGAGGGAAAAACCTGTCGATGCCCAGCCACCGCCAAATGACCAACTCTCCAGGCTCTGTGTGCACCGTCTTGTTCATCGGATCCTGGTATGTGCGCATCAAAGCAGGGCCACTGTGGGTCAACAGAAGATCGTGCTGTAGCCTGTTCACAATCATTGAGTAATATACCTGAAGGAATGTAATTGTGCATACCAAGTTACCGAAAGAACCCGTCCTCTATGAATCCTACTACTGCTAAAAAGAGGTTTGTCTTCTCGTTTCAGACGATCCTCAAAAGTGGGGCGCACAACCCAGATTTTGACTGCCCTATCAAGCTTGACGGGAATCATTCAAGGTGAATTTGATTGACGGTAAAAAAAGACGCCCTACCCCGCAAGTGGCGATGAGGGGAAGCTCTGGATGAAAAGCCTTGAGAGTCTCGGCAGATGTCCAGGAAATGAAAACATAAAGGCTTACAGCCCCTAGAACCGCAGCCTGATGTCCCCCCGATCGGCCACCCATTAAAACAACCACGCAGCGACCGATCCCATTGCCTTCTGCCTCAGTCATATGCAAGCCATGTGCCGCGCCTGCCAGACTGGGTTTTGTACTTGGAGGCCAATGCGTGTTGTTAGGCAACTGTTGGGGAGAAAGTGTAAGATCATAAATTCGCGTAGAATGGTCTCGCGATGTCGTGCAAAAAAGGTGCGGGTTTACAGGGTGGACATTGATGGATGTAATTGCCTGTCGCAGTCATTAGCAGAGTGAAATTGCGAGCACAAAAAAAGAAAAAACTTGCCCCTCCATGCCCACGAAGATACCCCAAGATAGAGTTGCGGGGTACGCTGTATACGTATAAAAGACTTGCTCTTGAGAAAACGACTAGAGGCTCAAAGAGCGCATTGAGGCTCAAAGCCCAAGAGATGTACATTACATCGGCAGGGAGTAACTTTAATTCTGGAGGGTCCTACATCAGTCGTTCAGTATCTGACTAGTGGGGAAATATGGAAACAAACCGCGGGAAGTCTGGCGCAAACGGGATCTTTTTGGCTATGGATGAAAAAGATATAAAGCTCATGATCAGAGGTGACCGCGACCGCATCTGAGTACGCAGAAATCATTGTCTCCCATTTTTTCAATGTTTCCTGATCGTAAAGGCTACCCTTCCAGAGGGTGGTCAAGGAATCGACGTGCCAGGGAAAAGAGGCAAGTGAACGGAAAGCAGAGGCATTAGGTTGCTTTGACTAGTTTACATGAATGAATTTCCCAGAATGACTGTGAGAGGTGGCGACCGACAGATATCTTCTTGATAATGTGAAAGGGAGGAGGCTTTTGGACACATCTATACCACGGCTGGGGTTCGTTATCTTGCTGTTGATATGATTGTTCTTCCGACATGGTAACGAGATTGCAAGGCAGGCAACGCTTATTTATTTGTTTACCACATTCAATTTCAACGCACTCATGTCAGAGTCCAACGATACCTCAGCGTTCACCTACAAATCACCATTCAAATATGCCACCGCCGTCGGAATTCAGGCAAGTGCCGTCGGTTTGGTCGTCAGTACTCTTCAGAATGCACTCGGAAACCATTCTTATGGCGCGATGGGTGTGGTGACAAGGACAGGAGGGACCATTGGCTTGTTTGGTGCGTTCTCTCTCCCTAACCTTCATGTTAAATGCCAACACTGCGTAAATTGTCCGATTAGCTGCCATGGGCGCGACGTTCGCCTTTACGGAGACAGCCGTTGCCAACCAGCGGCAGACTAATGATGCTTGGAACGGAGCTGCTGGTGCCTGCTCCGCTGGGTTTTTAGCAGGCGTCAGATGTGCGCACTTGGTCTCATTTAAGTCCTCTGAATGTATCTGACTTTTTCATTAAGCTCGTTCACTACCTATGGCAGTGGGTGGTTGTGTGATACTCGGTGCGGCCATGGGAACATACGACTACTCTGGCCAGTTAGCTGGCGAGACCAGCGTCACAAAGGAGGAAAGACGAAGAAACTTTTTCAAAACGCCACCTAAACCTATTGTTGACGTCGGAACGGATTGAAGGCCACGTCAGCGTTGACATTCGTAGAAAATAGACAAGCCTGTTGCATTCCCCACCCTTCTAGGTCTTGACGGAACTGTTGAACAAGAGCTACTGTGAGTCACGGGAGCCTCACTAGGCGTAAGGAGCTTCGAAATCAGGCCCCTGCCCTACGGAATTTTCCTGAGCAGCCTCCGCGCTCAACTGGTTGTATCGCGCCATGACTTCTACGTGATGTTTATCGTAAAAGTCCTCCCAATTCGCTTCAGTTTGGCATGAAACCTGCTACCATCAGTATAGAAGTTGGATTTTTCAAGCTATTGGCTTACCTGGCTGGTGAGACGAGCCCAGATGGCCGAGGGCTCTTGTCCCTCCTCATCACCACCGCCAAAAGCGAAATAATTTGATACAACACGGAGGTCTTGCTCTTTTGATTGGTCCACATACTGAGGTGGTGCCGTCGGCGTCGGAGGGCTCGGCACAACTTCATTTGAAAGTTCCTCTGAATCGAAATTATTGAATTTCGGACTTTTCAACGGCGCTGGTGTTTGTGAATGCGACTCCTTCTGACTCTCAGCCTTCCGAAAGGCGATACTGGCTCTCTTGCGCAAAGCATCGATATCATCCCGGATTGTAGTCCCTATGTAGGTTTTCCAAGATTTCAAAGTGTGGTGAGGCATCTGATGCACAACTTATTGAGTAGGTCTCTCTTGCTTCCACTTCCTCAATCATACCTTGTCATGCATGGCCTTCCCAATCGCGCTGTTAGCTACCATATGATCACGGTCGAGAAGAATTTTGGTATAGCGCAAGACGTATTCCCGTTCGTGTTCTGTATACCTGTGACCACTGGTACCGAAGCCAATATGCGTGTGCAAGGGTGGCGGCGTTGGTGTCCTTGGCCCGTCATAAGTCGGAGCTGAGAGTATAGGTGTCGGCGACTTTTTCCTTTTTCCTTGCTTTGCGGATGGGCTGGCAGGAGTGGCTGTTGATTCCTCGCGTGCAAGTTTCCTTCGTTCTGACTGTCGTCGATTCCTTTCCAAACGCCTCTCCTCCGCAACAACATCAGGAGGTTCTTCGTCAGACAGAGGGGTCGAACCCTGTCTTTTACGTTTTTTGGGTGTAAGCTTGAATAAATACGGAGTCGGGTCGTCTATCAAAGTCTCCCTAGCCACACAATCTCGGATAAAGTTCGCACTGACTGCAGGTCTCCCTGCGTCGATCGTCGAGCGAAGCAGGTCGAGAAATGTTTTCTGTTTTTGGGATCCAGAATATAAGACAGAGTAATCAGCAGTTGTGTGGTTGTTGGTAATCTTGCCGCCATTTTTCTGGGAAATGTTCAGTAACTAGATTGCTGGATGTGAAAACAGTTTACCTTGATGGCAGTAACAATCCTGAGGCGGTTGCCTAAATCAATTTGTACAAAAAATGAAAGTCCTCCTTCTTTGGTTGAGAAAATTCCTTGCTTGACTGGAGAACGCGAAGAGGCTCCCAATTCCTCAGTGCAAGCCCGAGTGGCATTCGGATAAAGTGAGTTGTTCGGCGACATTGCTCTTCGTTTCCCCTGTGCTTTTGATGACGGAGGTGGCGAAGTCGATAACGTGTTCGTCGACCTACGACCAATCGAGGAATGCAACAAAGAAGGGGAGGGTTGCAAACTTCCTGTTGCCGTGGACATGTCGATGGATACGTTATTGCTTATCTTAAACATGGGGTGAGGGTCTTGAGAAGTCTGTGCCATAGTGTTTGGTGCCATCTGGTTGTTCATGGCCATTTGCATAGCAGCGTGCCCCTGTGCTGTGGAATATGAGTAGCCATGGGCCTTCATAGCATCAACAAGTGCCATAGAAAACCCTTGCTCAAAATGGGGGGGCAATTGCTGAGGATTAAACTGAGGGTTCTGTGAGTTCAAGAAGTTTGCAAGAAATGCAGGGGAAATCATGGGCTGGGTAAAAGCAGATGCCATATTGTTTTGCATGATTGGCATCTGCATGTGATATTGAGGCATCATATGTTGAAAATTTGGGAAGAGATTCATTCCATTGTTTTGAGATTGAGGGATCAAAGTCTGCGTTTGAGATTGATCGTTGGAGAAAGGATGAGGTAAGGAAGCCTGAGGGATTTCAGTCATATTTTGCTCGATAGACTGTCTTCGTCGCTGAGTGGAATTGATGCGAGACACAGAATTGTCGCCTGACATACGACGATCGCTAATAGAAACTACAGGAGTTTCGCGAGGTGTGGGAACTGGGCTTCTTGAAGATGATACTGAGTAGACGAGGTGCAGAAAAAGCGAGAAACACTAACTTTCCATTTTCGTCATCCATAGCTTCTTCCAAGGGAAGCCCATCGTCTTCTGTGAGGAATCCCCCCCATCTCTCGTCATTATACACCTGGCCTGCCTCGATTGATTTATAAGCCCAGACAAAGTTAAGAACGACTTTGTCCGCGTCTTTCCCCCAATCGCGAATGAATCGTTTTCCTTGATAAGTTTCTGGGTCGACAAGGATAATTTGCGCGTTCTTCGGGTCGTTGCATATAATGGCTCCTGCTTTCTGAAGATGCATCCTAATTAGTAAAAGTCGACCTGTAGCATGTCGAAAACCTGCCTTCAACGCCCTCACAAGTTTTGGACGAGAAGAGATACCGCCAGCTTCGACAAAGATACGAATCTGTGAACCGTCCGCAGCCTGGAAAACGAGAGTATCGTTGGAAACTTGTGTGCTGGGTGGTTCGTCCATTGCGTTCAAGCTGAGGACGCGTTTAGTCACAGTCACGCACATAAAGTAGCAATTGTAAATGTTTATAACACATGATCATGGTGATGATCACTATCAAAGAGTAACCCCAAGGATTGTCAAAAGACTGTTGACTGTCTGTATATGAAGAAAGTGGTATATCGCTTAGGGCTCATTGTTCTCACATACAGGCTGGTCACGAGCCTAGTATTGTCAGAGGGTAAGAGATCGCGCGCAAGACTCAAAAGCGGTTGTTTTCCATAAGATTGGCATGGTTTCATAGAAGAGTACGTGACATGAAACATAACCAGGAAGAGAAGACAGAAAAATAGAATATTCAACGGTAACTGGGGGATTATTTGGAGGTCAGATGAAAGCAGAGAGTAGGAAATAAGAGGTTCGCACCTCTTTTGCCTGCGAGCACGAGCACCATGACCACCAAACTTCTTGGGTTCCATCCGTCTGGGATCGGCAATAAGGAGAGTTCTATCATATGCCACCAACTTCTTCTTCAACTCCATTGCACTGGATGCATCGATGTACTTGGCATAGTACGCAATGAGGGCTTTGGCGATAGCTTGGCGAATGGCGTAGACCTGAGAAGTGTGACCTCCACCTTTCACCCGCACGCGGATGTCGAGAGGTGCAAAGGAGTCCTCGCCAGCAACAAGGACGGGCTCGTACACCTTGAGACGCAAAATTTCAGGTTGAACGAGGTTGATAGGTGAGCCATTAATGCGGATAAGACCACGGCCCTCTTTCGCATGGGCGACGGCTGTTGCAGTCTACCATTGGAATGTGAGTATGCGTATGTAGGCTGGCTAAGGCAATACAGACCTTCTTTTTACCGAACGTCTGAACGGCCTTTACTGATGAAGCCATTTTTTAGGGTGAACCGGATGGTGCGGTTGAGTGCTAGTCAGCCAAAAGATGAGTAAAAAGGTGGTGTTTCCGATGCATGGGCGTACCTTGCTCTTGAGGTCGTTGACGCCGGTGCCGATAATATTGGAGACCAAGTCTGTGGTGGCTTGGATAAGCTATCCAGTTGCAACCGGAAAATGCCGCAACCAATGATGACTAAGCATTTCACCTCTTCGCCCTCACCACACCCAACTACCGCGCCATGTTTACCCGGACGTTGTCCAAGGTATTCCAATATATTCTATGTTATGCCAGCTCTTGACGTGTACACGCAGACACCGCTCCAGCTGAGGTTTGGTCGCCCTTCAGCTGCCAGGCTGTCGACGGTAACAGAGACGCTACGCTCCAGCATACCTCATCCACCTCCCGCGAAAGAAGGTTATTGTAAATTGGGGTTATGCTGAAGAGGTCTACGCTGACCTCCTTGCCAATAGTCCAACCGCTGGCATCACCTCTGTACCTCACTCTTTCACCTTCTCTCAAACGCCGTCCAACAGACCCTTCAACGGAAGACAGCCTCGTTGTCCTGGATCCAACAGTTTTCAATCATCCTATTCGTCGAGACGTCCTCCATCTCTGTGTCACTCATTACCTTGATTCTCTTCGCCAAGGCTCAGCAAACACAAAGACACGTGGGGAGGTGCGAGGCTCCGGTGCTAAACTCCACCGTCAGAAAGGCACTGGCAGGGCCCGAGTTGGCGACGGCCAAAGTCCTATACGTGTCGGAGGAGGTGTTGCGTTCGGACCCAAACCACGGGACTTTAGCACAAAACTTCCTCGCAAAGTCATCGAGATGGGCATGCGGGTTGCCTTGAGCGTCAAAATGAAGGAGCGGCAGGTCGGTATTATGGCATCTCTTGATTGGCCAAACGCAAAAACGAGAAATCTGGTACAAAAGATTGACCTTCTCGGATTACGCAAGACACTGTTCGTTACAGGAGAAGGAGTTGTCCCAGCTGGTTTGAAGCAAGCTATGGCCAATATTCCGCTCGTTCAGGTTATCACAGCGGACGAAGTCAATGTCTACGAAATCATGAAGTGGCAAAGATTGGTTCTCGATGTTAAAGCGGTAGAATTTTTCGAGAGGACGCTCAAGAAAGACGTTCCGATAGCCGCGATACCATTGCTGCATAGCCCCCAAGCGGAGAACTCCACTTGATTCATTTGTTGATATAACTAGCTGTTCATGATACTTTATAATGCCCTTACCAAAAGTCTTCATCTTCGTCATCGTACCCATATTCATTCTCAACATCAAGTTCGTAAGACGCGTCAAAGTCCGATTCGTCGTCGTAATAGTCCCAGTCATCTTCTTCACCCTCCTCCAAAAATTCAAAGGCGTTGGACTCAATGAGCGCATTCTTGCGGGCCGAGTATTGGACTGTCAGATGGCCTCCAAGAATCTCAGCTATCTTTTGGATCTGGTCATCACCTTCGTCCAGTTTGGAAAAACACGCAGTCAAGGGCGATGTGGGCTTGACCAAACGTTGGCCGACAACTCGAGAAAACCAAGATAAGTCGGCTACGCCTGTTACCCCTGCTTCCTTGTTCATTACTTCTAGCGTGATTGAGTGCAAATTGGGCAAAGAGATGACGGATGGTAGATAGAAATCTGAGTTGGTATAAATATTGATCAACTCCAGATCTATGGTGTTGGGAAGGGATTGAATGAAAAGAAGTTCTTCTGCTTCAATAGAGATGCCCGACATTCGGAGCTTTCGAACGCGAGAATTTTGCCTCCAGCTACGCAGGCTGGAGGAGAAGTGGCCAGATAAATCGAGTGAAAGGAGAAAAATTTCGATACATTCAACGTTCTCCAAAACAAGCAGGTGCAAAGGGCAAGCGCATGGACTGCTGTGTCCAGAGGTGAAACTCACTGCGAATGAACGCAGGCTTGAGGCGTGGATTGGAAGGGAGGCCTGATCAAAAACGGCATCCTCTCGCGCGGCGAAACGGCGGAGAATGAGAGACGACAATGAAGGGCACGCGTCGAAGAGATCGCGAAACTGCGATTCGCTCGGTTTAAATCGGTCAATATCAAGAAAGGTTAGATTGATCAATGGGGGTGAACAGTAGCCGCAAACTCCTTTGACCTTCAACGACTTCAATGCGACTGTATGTGTCATGATGGGCAGACCATTGCGGGAATCATGGGACTCCTCTTGTGTATACACAAAAACCTCGAGGTTGTTCAGCATTGGAGCTTCAGCATCACGGAAAGACGCAACCAAGGAACGAAGATCTTCAGCGCTCCATACATTAATCTTCAATGAGCGTAAACGGCAAATGTTATCCAAAATGGTTCGAGATATACAGTCAAAAGAGCTTCCGTCCCCGAAACTACTAGCAACCATGGTATCCAGTGTGACATCGAAGGGGGCTGGCTTGGACCTCTCGAAGAATGTCAGGACGTCGAATTTTGTGGTGCTAGGAAGGAAAATAGTACTCCAAAGACAAGGTGAATTGATGGCGACATTTCTCCAAAATTTGCAAACCATTGAAACGAGGATGGGAAAGGGCACCGCATTAATGCCAACTTCTGAAGGTGGCTGAGAACTTCCTGCAACGAAGATCTCAAGCAAGAGCTCGCTCGGAAGAGAGTGGACGGCGGGAGGTGAAGGGCTATCAAGCTGCAGAGCAGTAGAGGATTCGATCTATCCTCGGAATGTCTTTAACACAATTATGAAATTGCAAACCACCGTGACTTACCTGTTTTGTTATCTTCGTTTCGTTGGAATGCTCCATCATCGTTCCACTTTCCTTTACGCAGGAATTCGATTTGACAAACCAATATCGATCTCTCAGTTACTTGGAGGAGATGTAAAGTGTTAAGTACGCTTTGTGGCCGTAGAGAGGCAAGTCTGGAATAAGCAAGCTTGTCGCGAGCATGTGACGCGAACGCGTCGCGTTTATTGTTGTGGGAAAACCAACACAACACTGTCTTCGTCATCCATGTCCCAGCCTTCTCAATCCCAAAATCCAGAAGGGGAGGATCTAACCGAGTACCAATTCACAGGACCCTTGCTTGTGAATAAACTACAAGAAGCAGGTATTCATGCAAACGACGTCAAAAAGCTTGCTGAGGCGGGGCTCAACACTGTCGAGGCCGTCGCATTCACCCCCAAGAAAGTTTTGGTGACGATAAAGGGTATTTCAGACCAGAAGGCTGATAAAATTCTTGCCGAGGGTTTGTTCTTTAGATTCCAACATCCCATTTAATCTCACGCATACATTCCAGCACAGAAAATCGTACCTCTTGGATTCCAGAGTGCCACAGAAGTCCATGCTCGTCGTTCTGAGTTGGTTCATATTACGACGGGATCAAAGCAGCTCGATGCCCTCCTTGGAGGTAAGTGGCTGTAGTCCATGCTTGGAAAGATTACATTTCATATGTATTCTAGGTGGCATTGAAACTGGTGCAATCACGGAGCTCTTCGGTGAATTCAGGACAGGAAAATCTCAGCTGTGTCATACGCTGGCAGTGACTTGCCAGTTGCCTGTGAGCATGGGAGGAGGCGAGGGCAAGTGTCTATATATCGATACTGAAGGAACCTTCCGTCCTGTTCGACTTTTGGCAGTCGCAGAGCGATATGGGTTGAACGGCGAAGAGGTTCTGGACAACGTCGCGTATGCAAGAGCGTACAACGCAGACCATCAGAACTCCCTACTTACGAATGCAAGTGCGCTTATGTCCGAATCAAGGCATGCAAAGAAATTTCGCCCTCCTTACAGAGTCTGATCTTGTCGGCGGCAGATTTTGTCTCTTGATCGTTGATTCTTGTACTGCCCTTTACCGTACCGACTTCAGCGGTCGTGGAGAATTATCTTCGCGTCAGAATCACCTGGGGAAGTTCCTGCGCACATTGCAACGACTAGCAGATGAGGCAGGTGTTTCCCTCTATTCCTGTGACACTTACTTCATGCCATTCTATTCAAAAGTTTGGCATTGCCGTTGTCGTTACAAATCAAGTCATGTCAACTCCAGATGCCGCTGCAGGTCCCTACGCAGGCAACGAGAAGAAGCCGATTGGGGGAAATATTATGGCACATGCATCTACCACACGGTACTGAGCCTATCTCCTGTCAAGGCTTGCTTTCTGATGGCTTCGACAGGCTTCAGTTGAAGAAGGCACGGGGCAATACGCGTTCGTGCAAGATATATGATTCCCCTTGCTTACCAGAATCTGAAACCCACTTCGCCATTTTGCCGAGTGGCATTGGTGATCCCGAGGAAGAAACGTAATTGTCCTATTTTCTAGCCAAAAACTGGCATGGGACTTTACAATGATACAACATGGTACATTCTGTAATACAAATGTTTAGGATATCCAGTTGAATGGGCAATGGATGGACAGTTGAGTGAGCATCCGGTGTAGAATACATGTGGTCAGTACAACGGGAGGAACCGTCCATTTCGGCTTTTATGGGAAATCTAAGTCAAAAATCTGGTAATAATATTGGCGTCCGTCCCACTGATCCTTTCCTTCAATCTTAGCATGTCTGCTGGGCTGACATCCGCTATGTCAGCCATGAGGTACGCCACCTCGCCCTTGGAGTCAGAATACTGCTTCTCGACGTTGTATGGTGACAATGCATCGTTGACCTGCTTCAGCACACCAGGCTGGTTCTTGTGCACATGACAGACACGAATTTGAGTCAAATGGTCTGCAGTGATCGCGCGCAGATCGACTTCGGGGAAATTAACAGCCCCGACGGTTGAACCATAACCCAGGTAACGAGAGAGGGCTTGAGAGACCTCCTCCCCAATCATTTTCTGTGCTTCCTCTGTCGAACCACCGATATGGGGTGTGAGGATTACGTTGTTGAGGGCGCGCAGAGTGGAAGCCCATGAATTTAGCTGGTCATCAAATGGTGCACCATTTGCCCCAGGCTCGGCTGGAAAGACGTCTATAGCTGCGCCAGCCAGATGACCAGACTGCAGGAATCGAACGAGGGCGGGTATATCGACGACTTTGCCTCGTGCATTGTTGATGAGATATGATCCCTTTTTCATTTGAGCCAATTGTTGTTCAGATATCATGTTGATAGTTTCGGGGAGTTCGGGGACGTGAAGTGTTACAAAATCTGACTCGGATAGTAGCGTCGACAGGGAATCAACCTGACGCGCTGAACCCAACGGCATGATGTTGACAACATCATGGAAGAGGACACGGAGGCCAAACGCTTCCGCGAGTACCGAAAGCTGAGACCCAATGTGGCCATAGCCTACAATCCCTAACGTCTTCCCGCGAATCTCCCAGCAGCCTTTCGACTGCTTGTTCCAGATACCTGTTCGCAATTCGTACGCTCTCTCAAAGAGCTGGCGGGAAAGCGCGACAAGTTCGGACATTACGAGCTCTGCGACAGAGCGAGAATTGGAGAAGGGGGAGTTGAACACAGGGATTCCTGCTCTAGCAGCAGCTGAGAGGTCGACTTGATTGGTGCCGATACAGAAGCATCCAATGACGAGCAACTGACGTAGAGTTAGCCTGACGGCAGAAAGATCGAGATAAAGAAAGTACCTTGGACGCAGCCTTAAGTACCCGTTGTGTGATTTTTGTCTTGCTTCGGATTCCAATGCCATGATATGAGCCGATCTTCTCGACAAGCTCGTCCTCTGGCATTGCTTTTGAATAATGATCGACGTGATATCCCTGCCCTCTAAAAGTAGCAACAGCATCCTGACTGATGTTTTCGAGGATCAACAGCCTAAGATCCTCGTTTTCCAGCGGATGCAAAACCTTGGGCTGTCGAATGTCAGTGGTTGAATCTCTTGCACGGTTGCGAAAGTGGTCATGGATGGAGGAAGTGACAGGAGAGGTAGAGGCAGCGACGGATTTTATGTTGATTGGGGTGGACATGGTGGGAAGAAGCAAGGATTGAGAGAAAGAAAGACAAATCAGATGAGGACGGAGATATTTTGTTGCAAAAAGCACACAATGAAAACAATTTTGCTGACCGGACCGCCGTCTCCGGTGACTATCATTGACTCAACATTGATTGCTTTTTTTCTCTTGACTGTCATGGGTCTATATCTTTTGGACTACGGCGCAGGAAACGTCCAAAGTCTCGCCAATTCGCTCACAAAACTTGGCTATAAGTTCACATGGATATCCGATCCCACCGACTTCAACAAGGCTACCGTTTGTACCCATAACTTCATCCAACAACCCCTCATTTACACATTCCTATCTAGAGCCTCATCTTCCCTGGCGTTGGCGCGTTTGAGACCGCCCTCGGCTTTTTGAATGCTCGTGGACTTCTTGAACCTCTACGTGAATATATCCGTTCTGGAAAACCCTACTTTGGAATTTGCATCGGGATGCAAATACTCTTTCGCTCATCGGCCGAATCGTCCTCTGAAGGATTAGGCGTTATCCCTTGCCCAATCGAGCGCTTCGACGATGAAGACAAGACGGTTCCCCACATCGGGTGGAATGCCGCAGATCTTGTGAATGTCCAACAAGACGCGGAAGGCGTCAATGGTTCTTCATACTATTATTTCGTCCATTCGTACCGTGCAAGGTACAACCCTACAGAATACCCGGAAGCTATGCATTGGGCTCATACCACCACGCAATATGGAATGGAAATTTTTATATCTTCCGTTCGAAAAGGCAATGTTTTCGGCACACAGTTCCACCCGGAAAAGTCAGGCGCAGCTGGGCTTCAACTTCTTGAGGAATGGCTTCGTAAACCAGAGTCAGCTCACACATCCGCACCTTCCACCGCACTCATCACACGTCTCCCTAAGCCAGTTCATCGGCTCACCAAGCGTATCGTTGCTTGCATGGATGTTCGCGCTAATGACCAGGGGGACCTTGTCGTTACGAAGGGTGACCAATACGATGTTCGAGACAAGACAAATCTTACCCCGGGCTCCACGACTGCCCAAACGGCGGGGGAAGTACGCAATCTAGGGAAACCGGTTGCTCTCGCGGCACGTTACTACGAGTCTGGGGCAGATGAACTTTGTCTGCTCAATATCACCTCTTTCCGCCATTCTCCACTGCAAGATCAACCAATGCTCGCCGTTGTCCGAGCTGCCGCAGAGTGCGTCTTTGTGCCGTTAACCATTGGCGGTGGTATCAAAGACACTGTCGATCCTGATGGAACAAAACGAAGCGCACTGGAAGTAGCAGGAGCATATTTCCGCGCAGGTGCAGACAAAGTAAGTATTGGATCAGAAGCGGTCTATGCTGTAGAACGGCTCCTCGCAGCTGGGAAACTCGACGGCACCAGCGCGATTGAGACAATCGCTCATGCATATGGTCGACAGGCCGTGGTTGTCTCCATTGACCCTCGACGCACATATGTAGATTCTACCACATATGACGGGCCACACAAGTCTGAAGTCATTGTGGGTTCTCAAGGTTATGAAGGGAAGGCTTGGTGGTACCAATGCACCGTTTCTGGGGGTCGCGAGCTACGTCCGCTTTCTGTTGTGCAACTCGCCCAAGGTGTGGAGAAGCTGGGGGCCGGCGAGATCCTCATCAACAGCATAGATCGTGATGGCACGGGGCTGGGATTCGATCTGGATTTGTTAAGGGTGGTGAAGCGGAGCGTGAAGATTCCATTGATTGCCAGTAGCGGCGCTGGTTCTGCATCGCACTTTGTCGAAGTTTTTGAGCAAACCGATGTGGAGGCTGCTTTGGCTGCTGGCATCTTTCATAGGGGAGAGGTTGGAATCAAGGAGGTCAAGGAGGCGATGAAGGGTGCGAGTCTAAACGTTAGAGATTGAGTAGAAGAAACAAAAAATATATTCATGTTGTACAAGGTTGGCACAAACGCACGAGAGGGGAGGTACAGGTGTATGATATCCCGGGTTATTGTAAACCGATATGGTATCGCCAAGGGAAAGGCGTAGATGATGGCAAAAAATTAAGAGAGTGGAATAGACAACGGGTCAGTCGACGAAAAGAAAAGGAAGAGCCGTGACTGTTCAAGGGACCAGATAAATACAAAAAGAAAAAGAGAAAGAAAGAAGAAGGTTGTTGAGGAGGTCAAAGTACAACAGGGAGGTTGTACAAAAAAAGAAAGGTGTACAGCATACATAGGGAATGTGAGGCGGTGAAGTTTGATGCGAGAACAGAGGGAAAAGGCAAGTTTCCAATTTCATTTACTTTGCTCCGCGAACCACTCTGCCCACCTTCTTCATGAGACTGGTCTTCCTCCCTAGGGGTCCACCCTGATTACCATCGAAATATGCACCGGGGGGACTCTCCTCTCCTGGAGGAGTCGTTCCGCGATTCATTGGCGTAGCCGGTAACTCTTTGTTCGTTTGATTCTGGTTCTGGGCATCAATAAAAATGAAAGGCTCGGGCTTCTCTGGTATAGAAGCAGGATTGTTCCGTGTTCCGCCTCCAAATCGACCAAGGAAAGAGTTTTGCGAACGATGGGTGGGACGAGTACCCGAATCAGATTGGTAATTGACGGCTTGAGTGGATGGAGAGGGTGGTTGCTGATAATCTGCAGACACAGGTACGTTGGGTGCATCCCGCATTTTGCGGATGCGATGCATCAGCGATTTCGAGCGATTAGGAAATCCGGGAGAACCAAGGGGCGGAGAGCCCGGTGGTACGTCGGCAGTGGTGGATTGATCGGGAACGAAGATGGGTTGAGGAGGAGGAACAAGTGAGCGCCGTGCGGCAACACGTGAACGTGCATCTTTGTCCTCCTTTGGGCGCCTTGTTGCGGGGCTGCTGTGAGACGTAGAGAGTGAGCCATGGGAATCTTTGCCGTTGTAGATGGAGCTGGCCGGGGTATCCCCGTCCAGTCTCGTGGAGCCTCCTCCGGCGAAAAACTCTTCGAATGGCTCGGGCTCATGAATACCCCAGGCTTCTGCGATGGCGTCGACTTTCTTCTTTGGTGGGTCGGGGTAATCATTTGAAAATGCTTGGTATGCGAGGGCGGAAGGATAGGCGCTGTCACCAATCGGAGCATGGTCGGGTTTTCCACCGGTCCAGGCATGCATAGGTGCCTTATTCCGATGTTTGTTACGAGATGGAGCACATGCATCGAATGGACCATCATGATGGAACACTAAGCAATTCAAAAGATTAAGATAATGGAGTTTGACCAAAAGAGAAGACATACTGGGACCCACACCCGTAATATCTAGCCGGTCGATAACGTCGGCGTACTGTGAGCCTTTCTTGCTGCGAGATTTGCCGTTCGAGCGAGGTTTCTCTACTATACCTCCTGAATCCTGAGATTGTGACCTCCTGTCTGTTGGGCGAGAAGTGGCATTTTGGGCAGGCGAGCTTTGTAAAGCGACGATGAATGGTGGCGAAAAAAGAAATGAACGAAGGGACTCACATAGCCGTTTGGCTCCGCCCCATTCTCGTACGAGGACTGCTATCTGTTTGAGTACGGTAGGTAACTGTGTCGCGAACAGCTTCGGTGATGTCGTGATTATCGCGATGCGGTGGGGCAGACTTGGGAACAGAAGCTGGCATTCTAGCTGAGGGTTTCGACTTTGGAGGGGGAGGAGGAGGACGCTGCTTCTGCTTGGCGGGGTCGACGAAAGGGTCGGATGAAGATCTGAGGCGCGAGGGAGGCAATGACCTTGAAAGTTGAAGCTGGATTGCGGCCATGTCGATGGTTGGTTAATAACCAACGTTTTCTCACGCCAAGTGTTCCTACAAATCAATTCTTATAGGCTGCTCGCAGTGTCGGACGATGAGAACGACAAACGATGATGATAACGATGAACGACGACGACGAGAATGGCGAGCAACGACGAGCAATGACAAGTAAAATGAGAGGAGAGAATAATGAGACGCGAATATAAAATTATTTCGACAGACTCCTTTTCCTTTTTACCTCCATGGGTGCAACAACTCTGTGGACGAGGGATGCCGTCGCCAGTCGCATTCTCGCAGGCGAGACACTCATTATCTACCGCGATCATCTCCTTCGCATTCCTCAATCTTGGCTCAATGCACACCCAGGAGGTTCTCTCGCCCTTCTCCACTTTGTTGGCAGAGATGCTACTGACGAAATTGAGGCTTACCATCTCGATCATACCCTCACTCTCATACCCCGCTATTCTATTGGACGCGTCCAGCTCACAGAGCATGGTTGGGTTCCTCTCGTTCCTCCAGTCATGACTGGTTGGGTTCGAAGGTTAGGTCCAGGTGGCAAGCAGGAATGGTTCCAAGAAGCAGCAGACGCACGCTCTTTGGGTGACTCGGAAGTGTCCCCTTCATCCCAAATCCTTCTCGTTCAGAAGTCCGACGCGTCTTCACATAGTTCTGCCCCCTCCCTGTCGTCTCTCCAGCCCCCTCCATCAAGTCTTTCTCCCGAGGTTCAAGCTCGTCATTCCAAGGCCTACAGAGCCCTTCACAAACGCATTGTAGATGCTGGACTCTATAAAACTCCTTACCTGACTGGGTATGGCCCGGAAGTTCTACGGTACACGCTTTTGGCTTCCGTATCCGCATATGCCTATCACCACAATTGGCTTATGACGAGTGCAGTCTTCCTTGGCCTCTTCTGGCACCAACTGGTTTTTACTGCCCATGATCTCGGACATATGGGTGTCACTCATAATTGGGCTGTTGATCGCTTGTTAGCCACCTTGATCGCCGACTTCATTGGTGGACTTAGTATCGGTTGGTGGGTCCAGGTACGTTCTCCCGAGGTCTAGTTCTCATCGCATCCACCTGACATGTAGCGTTAGAATCACAACGTTCATCATTGTGAGTTCAATTTATCCAGTGGTTTCACAAAAACTTAGCATTTCTTTTCTAGTGGTTACAAACCATCCCTCACAGTAAATGCCATTTTTCCCCCCCTGGACTCAAACCCACGGCTGACTTGTATGAAGTGACCCCGATATCGAGCATATTCCATTCTTTGCTATCTCACCGCACTTCCTTTCCTCCCTTTGGTCTTCATACTACAAACGAACTATGCACTTTGATAGGTTCGCCAAGTTCTTCATCGCAGTGCAGCACAAGCTGTTCTATGTTGTCATGGCCTTTGCGAGATTCAACTTATACGCAAATTCGTACACTTTTCTTTACCAGAAAGTGTGGGATACCAAACGAGCAAGAGGTGGATATTGGGCTTGGAGGCTTGAGATTATCGGCCTTATCTTCTTCTGGAGCTGGTTTGGACGTGTACTTTATGGTTGTGGGACCTGGCAAAGAGCACTTGCTTATCTGCTTGTAAGCCATGTGGTGACAAGCCCCCTTCATGTGCAGGTACGTGATTTCCTGCTCATCCTTTGTTCATTGCCGATGCGAACCCCCCCAGATTGTCCTTTCACACTTCAGCATGCCGACAGGTGATCTAGGTCCGTTTGAGTCGTTCCCACATCGTCAGATGAGGACGACGACGGATGTCATCTGCCCGGAATCGATGGGATTCATTCATGGAGGTCTTCATCTTCAAGTGACGCATCACCTGTTTCCGCGGCTACCGCGCCACAATCTTAAACGTGCCAGCGCACTTGTCAAGAAATTTGCCAAGGAAGAAGGCTTAACTTATGCCGAATTCGGATTCGTAAATGGCAACAAGGAAGTCATTGGCGTGTTGAGAGGCGTGGCAGAGCAGGTCAAGTTAATTGGCCAGGTTGCCCGGGTCGAGGCGCAAGAGGCAATGGACAAAAAATTGGCCGTTGCTGATGAAGTTTATACAGGCCAACAGAAGAGTATATAGAATGTTGGCCTCGCACCGTTTTAGCGTTTGGACTTTAATTTACCCTTATACTTACGTACATACCCATGGAATTTAGATAAAAAGTTGCAACAGGGATCGCAGGATTCAAATAAAAGGGTCATATTCACCGCATAGGACATGGAATGCAAACAATAATGATTCATACGACGTGCTAATATTTTGCGACTCAAGATGCAAAATGAGGAGTGGGTGGTGGAAAGCGGTTTACTTTTTCTTTGCAGCTTCCTCCTCCTCCTTCTGTAATAGAGCGAGATGGTGAGCAGATCGTTTACTGCTGAACGCAATGTAACACAAACCTTGGCAGCCCGAGCTTTGCGAGCACCTTCATGTCTCTGGTTTGCACGAGCAACACGGAGAGTCCTGAATGCCTTGAACTCGCGTTCCTCGTCAGTAATTTTTCGTGGGGCTTCAGCAGGATACACTTCAGGGAGTGCAATGGCAGCGCGAGTTGTCTCGGCCTTGAGGTCTTCAGCCTGCCGTCCTCACTATGCTCAACTAAAGCTTAAAAACTGAAAAGAATACATACCGACGAATCACCCTTTTTCGGCTTGCCAGCCTTGCGGGGGAACACGATGAGACGAGTCTTGTAGGCAGTCAATCGCTCTACGTTGACCTTCTTTCCCTCCTCACTCAAATTACGTCTCCTGTGGTCCACAACGATGCCGACACCACGGGCCTCCTTCCTGCCAATACCAGCTTCCTTCAGCTCGGCCAAAGTAAATCCACGGCCCTCGCGAACTTTACGGTTGTATCGGACAGTTTGAGCGCGAACTGCAGGGCGGAGGAGTGTCAGAGGTCGGATGCCAAGAGTTGCGGCTTTAGTTTTGCGAGCAGTGCGTCTACGGAGCTTGCGACCTGGCTGATCGAACCAGGTGCGTACGCGACGTTGCCAGTCCTTGCGGAAATGGTTGGCGTGGAGGACTGAACAAAATATGGGCGACTGTTAGATATTCAATTGATTGACTCACCGTTGTTGTGCCGGAAACCCATGGCTTATTCTTTGGATGATTAGAGAGTGACATATCTGTGGAACGAGCGAACATACCTTGTGTCTTGAGGTCGTCGTCGAGGCCGATAATTCTTTGAAGCCTAATAGGACTTGGGTGGCTTGCCTCAACTACATAGTACCAGCCGGTTAATCCCGTAACCCTAACCCTAACTATATGAACTTAAGTTCTTCGTTCCAGGTCGTTCCGCGCCGCCTTGCAAGGGTTGCATCTTACCATCTCAGGTGTTGCTCCGCAAGACGCTACGCCGGCGCTTCCTGCTTACGATTCATTCTTTACGACCAGTCGTCTAAGGTCGTCTACCAGCGATCAAGCGAACCTCTACCGTCCAAACCCCATTTGGTTGTCCCTTTTCCTCCAAAGCGACTGCATCTCAGAAGTTCACGTCTTCTCCCCGCCACTTCGATGTAGTCAGCTTTTGAAAATAATAACATCATTTCTAATCCCGCGACATCTCGATCATGTGGGGTCCCCGGCGTCAAACGGAACGTTTGTGTGTCCATGGAGGTTGATCTAGAAAACCATTTCCCTGCAAGTGTCAAGAATGGGGTTCTCTTGAACATTTATTCGCCGTTGCCTCGTTCCCGATATTCTGGGAATAGCATTACGTCCCCAGAATTGTTTTCCGATATAAGATGCTCATCTTGAATCGCACCATGGCAGACCCGTCATCCCCTCTATCAGAAAGCCATGTCCTCCTCGCCTGTTCATTTGAGACCTCCCTTCCGTGCTGAACACATTGGTTCTCTCTTACGCCCCGCAGCCCTCTTTCAAAAGCGCGAGCTACTGGAAGAGAAGCAGTGCACTCTGCAGGACCTCAAGGCCGTCGAAGATGATGCCATAAAGCATGTAGTTAGGCTTCAACAAGAGCTAGGTATCAAAACTATTACCGATGGTGAGCTCAGAAGGTGGATGTTTATGAAATTTTAATTCCGGCTTCGCATCACCGAAAATGATTTCCTTGCAGGGGTGTATTTTTCGAAGGAGTTTTTGATACCCTAGAGGGGATGACTTCCATTCCCAACCGTACGCAATGTCATCTTTTCGCCTCATCGATCCTTGCTTATCTTCTATCAGGACCCATATCCACGTTCAAGGTGACGAAACCTCTACTTGCAAACTCACCATCTTGATGGATTCCCACCATAGCCTTATATACCTCACATTGCATTTATGTATGCAGCGGGACTCCAAGAGTCTGAAAGCGTGTTTTGTATCGTGCGTCATTGCCTACCGTTCCAATGTAGAATTTTCTCTCACTCACGCCTCTTCAGGGAAAAATCAAACGAACAAAGGGTTTCTATATTGATGATTTCAAGTATCTCAAGACCCTGGTCTCGCCGGAGGTACTTATTATTAATTTAGCACCCGCTCTTGATGCACTAGCAGGCAAGCCCATTGATTTCTCCTTCCGCAGGATGTAAAGTTTATCAAGATCACCATGTGCTCACCCTCGTGGTTTCATCAGCGCCATGGGTCGGACCTGACATATGACCTTTCGGTCTATAACAATGATGGTAAGACCCATATATTCTACCTTAGCTCGCTTCAATTTCTTTTGACTTATATATATATAACTCCAGACGAATATTTCGACGACCTCGGGCTCGCCTATCGTGAGGAAATTAAAGAGTTGTACGACATTGGCTGCCGTAAGCCTTATAGGACTAGAAATTTCATAAGTTCTCATCCGTGTCTCGCAAAGGTCATATCCAAATCGATGATCCTACCTTTTGCTATTTCTGCAACGAAAACATGATCGCCGGAATGGAGAAGGCTGGCGTCGATCATGAAGCACTTTTGGATACATATATACGTGCTATCAACGTCTGCACTCAAGGACGCCCTGATGATTTAACTATCGGAGTTCACATGTGTCGGGGTAATTTCAAGGTTGGCATACCCCTAACTACATTTCTATTTACTTATCATGCGATGCTTAGGGCGGTGTGCATTTCTCAGAAGGTGGTTACGACCGCATTGCCGTCAAGCTCTTCAACACCCTCGATGTAGATACCTATTACGTGAGTAGTTATCCCTGGAAAGGATGACTCTGACATCCTGCTAGCTCGAATATGATACAGAACGGGCCGGAAACTTTACACCTTTGAAGCAGCTACCTCTCAACAAGGTCGCAGTTTTGGGTTTGGTGACGACTAAAAACCCAAAGGTAAGAGCACAACCTGCTTACTCGCCCCAATCCTCACCCCGAGTTAGCTCGAGTCCGTGGCCGACCTGAAAGCGCGAGTCAATGAGGCAGTTCAAGCTTTGTGCGAAGGTAGTCCCAAACGCTCCAAAGCAGTTGCGCTGGATCAGTGCGAATATTTTTTTCTTCTAAAAGCGCTAACGGCTGACTGGACCACCTAAAGATTATGCATCAGCACTCAGTGCGGCTTCGCATCTGTGTGGCAGGGCAATCCCGTCACGGAAGAGGTTGGTCAACGTTTTACATCATTTTCAAAGCAATCTGGTTTTGACCTTAAGACGTAGGATGAGAAGAAAAAGCTCGCCCTCTTGGTTGAGACGGCCAAACAAATCTGGACCGATGTTTGAGGTGGACTATTATTTTCACCGCTATCATTTTTGGATATAACACAGGCTACGCTCGCACACTATAAATCCGATGCTCCGAATCCTCTTATCTGTGCATACGACACATGTCTGAAAATCTGACAGTGAATCTTTGATATCAAGTCTAGCTGTTTACGGACGCTGCTCCACTTTGAAATCCCCGTCTCACTAGAAGGGCATAGATCCAGGAAACTTCCATGTTTTTCTTCACCCTCAAATGCCCGTTTTTACAGCTGTAGATAGACTTTTTTGACTTTTTTGCACAATGAACTTCAATTTACCGGACCCCTTAATGAACTCTAAGGAAACGTCTGCGCATACGTTTCCGGGATTTGAATGCAATCCCTCGTAAGTACCTCTTGGTTTCCCAGGAACTAGAAAAGTTGGGCGAGTTGGGCGCTTTCTTCCAACGCCCTCGACAGGCCAAGTTGCAAGAAGATTTTCAGTCCAGTATCTCTTGCCCCTATGATCTAACAACCAGCAACGTTGTGGAGTTTCTTTCAGATAGAAAACGATTGACCTTCGTTCCGGCATTCGAAGTAGCGACTCTTGAATCCTTTAGGATCCTTGTTTCCAGAGAGGCGAGAGGGAGGATGAGCGACGTCGAGCAAAGCCAGGCATCAGATCACAAGGTCATGGAGAAAATGCGACAATCGTCGAACAGATATCCTACGCCGCTCCAGAAATCATACGAACAAGTATCGCGACAAGTTGGACGAGTACTGATTCCGATGTAAAATAATTTGTTGAGTGGGAATTTGAAATTGACTTCGTCGTCGCCGAGTCCCTTTGCCCAAGTCCCTTTGCCCCTCGTCGTCGTCGTAGCCCCTTCCTCTCTTTTTCTCCTCTCCTTGTCTGTCATTATTCTCTCACAATGTTCACTCCTTTCACTCTGGTCGTGTTCCTGATCTCTCTCTCCACCTTCGCCAGCGCGTTTAGCTTTACTGCTGGGACACCCTCGGAATGCGACAACCTCAGCATATCGTGGTCCGGTATGATATATTATTATTCATCCTACATTGTACAGATGAACACCGACAATTATTCTGATATCATCGCAGGTGGAACCGGCCCATTTCAGTTGTTAATTATTCCCGTAGGAGCTTTCACACAAGCCACACAATATTTGCCCACTTATGATCCAGGTTTTTGGCACACCTCGCAATATATCAATCCCTACTACCTCGTTCAGCGGCGGACAGGGAACCTATGCTCTTCCCCTCGCGTTACCCGCCGGTCAAAAATTCGTCCTCACTATGTCCGATGCAACAGGATTTGGAGCAGGTGGAACGACAGATGTTATGTCTGTAGGAGCGTCCCAAGGAGGGAGCTGCAACACAACTGATCCAGGTAAGCATGTAGTGCTGGTTTTCAAAAGTAAATCTCACCGAGTCGTCAGGTATCGCGTTTGCTTTCCAACTCAATGTAGCGTTGCAGCAGTGCCGGTAAACTTCTTGTCTTGTTTACTGTATTTCAAGTTACTTACGCAGGTCGATCAGCCCTTTTGTCTTCAGCAGTTATCGCACTGCGGCTCAACCAGTCGCCATCATGGTAGTCCGTGCCTCAGTCATCAGTCTTAAATCTTACTATTTCTTAGGCCGTGATTCCATCGGGGACTTCCATTGTGCTGAACCCGCCAGTTGGATCAAATTCATTCAGCTGGACTGCGAATGTAATGCAGGGAACGTCAATGATATTCATGATGACGGATGCTTTGGGGAATCAAGGAGGCAGCTCTGACATTAAGATCGTCGGGGCTACAGATGACAACACTTGCCTGAACAATTTATCCCCGTCTTCTACCTCAAGAGCTCCAACATCAACGGCTATAGGAGTTCACTCAACGGCAGGCCACACGACGTCATCCTCCTCACCTTCTGCCACCCCCACGCAAGGCGTTCCAATAAGTGCGATCGCAGGCACCGTTATCGGTGCCCTCCTCTTCCTGGCTGTCGTCGTCACCTTGGGCCTCTTCTTTTTGAGGAAACGGTCAGGTAGTTTCGATACAGGAGGTGGCGATTTCCGGAAGCCTTCGCGTCGACTGCAATCTGATGTGGACCTCAGTCACGATCCCGGTCGGGATAGTCATCCTCTCGACGCAACCCCGTACGGATTTTCTCCTCAAACCAACGCCCCCTTTCGTCCCTATCAGTCTGATGCAACGCCTACTACACATCCATATTCCTCATATACCAGTGCGTCATCCACCGCCCATGATTTGTATTCGCCCAGCAGTACTATCCCTCACGATGCCGACCCCTTTGCCGATTCTCATCTCCCACCGTCATCACAGTATCGAACACCGTCGCAATCCCATCCTGCTTTTTCGCAGTTTTATTCGCCATCAGACCCTCTTGTGGCTGATCCATTCAATTCCTCTGGCCCCCCCGTTCTGTCCAGCGCAGAATTTTCGCTCCAGAGATCCGAGCAAGCGCCGTCAACTGATTCTATGTCTACCGCACAACGGAAAGCCTCCGTGGCTGGTCTGAACGCATACAAGCCACAGCGCTTCATCGTTCACACTGATGCTGATGATATTCTTCCACCTCCTAATGACGAGGGTGTGGTGGAACTTCCTCCACAATATTCCGAACGCCCTGGGAACGCCACTCATCTAACTTCGCATTACAACACTTCACCAGATTCTGCGGCTGAATCACGCAAATCATAGCAGACATCTATTTGTACTACCATTGCGAAATTCTCAGGTTTACTAAACTTATCATATATTTGTTGTGTATGTCCACGAAGCTGTGCGTGTTGGTCTAGATCTGTGTCTGTGCACTTCGAAGCTTGATATTCCAGGTGGGTACAGATCTCAGCTTTAAAACCAGAACTTCCGCATTCTCTTGGGTTCAACCCTCCGCTTCACTGACAACATGAATTATTATCCTCGGAGACCATGGTGATGTAGAAATCACATATATTTTGATACATAAGAAGTGGACAGGCACGCCGTCGCCTGGGCAGTGCATTGACAGGGACCATTTGAATCAAGCGCTTATCGTTCTTGAATTGCTTGTTTTCTTCGTTCCCTGGGGTGGCCCAGCATGCCTTCGACGTGGTCCTATTTTTCGTGCGTTGCGCTCGCCTTGAGTGCATCGACACGAGCAGAGGCATTCACATTCACCTTCAGCACTCCCTCCCAATGTCAGAACATAGCTGTCACATGGACTGGTGCGTCAACCCACTCACTCTCGCATGCGAAAGAATAACCCAGCTATCACCAATATCATAGGTGGTCAACCACCTTTCCAGTTGTTGATTATACCGGTGCTTTGCTCCCTTTCAGTGCCCCTAAATCCTAAATATACTGATCTTTCTGTAGCCAAGTGGTACCATTCGCACCTTTAGTATCCCATCGAGCGCCTACCAAGGAAATTCTGGATCCTTCTCGACCCCTCTTCTTTTCGGCCAGAACCAACGTTTGATGCTCAGCATGTCTGACGCGACCGGGGCCGCTTCTGGTGGAATCTCTGATCTTTTGACGGTTGGCCCACCTCAGGGAGCGAGTCAATGCAATACTACTGATCCAGGTATGTCCTGGTCTTATCCGATCTCAAAAGGTACTGGACACACTTTGCTTTCCAGGAGTTGATTTTTTTTTTTCGCTCGACGGCGTCCTCCAGCAGTGCCAGTGCGTCCGTCCTTCATTAGAAATATATATGGGAGTTTACCTGAAAACCATCTCAATAGGCCGTATCCTTTCACGCAGTATGGGGGAGCCATACAACCGATCACCATCACCGTACGTCCCATTCTCCATCGCCGCCTGTTATTTTCCTAATCACATAGTGCTCTAGGCCTATGTTCCTCTGGGGAATTCATTTGTCCTCAATCCTCCTACGGGGAGCAGTTTCTCATGGATAGCCAATTTGCCTGCAGGAACTTCAGTCGCGTTCTCTATGATCGATTCACAAGGTCGAAATGGGGGTACCTCGCCAATCGAGGTGGTTGGTTTGACGAATAATAACTCCTGCCTGGCCACCACTGTTGTTACATCAAGTAGAAGTGGTGTTACGTCAAGTAGAACGACCTCCACCTCGCAAACAAGCAAATCTAATTCAGGTCAGGACAATAACGGAACATCGCAGGGTGGGTCGAAAATCGGAATCATCATTGGAGCAGCTGTTGGAGGGTTTGCACTTGTTGGGATCGCCGCTTTCCTCTTTTTCTGTTTCAGCAGAAACCGACGCGCCAAACCGGGATACCGTCCCAACCAAAAGGTTGACTTCACTTACGATCCTGTGAGGCCCCCCAGCCCCGACCCCTTCATTCTTCCAGCAGGGTACACATCGGCTGCCCTCGCTCCTCAGGTATCACAACACCATAACAGCGCACCAGTCTCTCCCTTCTTGTCAACAACCACCTCACAGCACGCAAGCACGGCCATACCACTAGCGCCGCAGTTCGGGAGGGCGAACAGTCCCCCACAATTCGATAGCTCTAATGCGCCCCTGCAGTTTCATGATCCAAACGCTCCCCAACGATTCGGTACGCCTAACGCGTCTCAGCAGCAGTTTTCTCCGAATGCTCCTCAGCAATTTGGTACGCCTAATACCCATCAGCAATATGGTGCTCCGAACGTTCCCCAGCAGTACGGCGCTTTTAATACCCCTCAGCAGTATGGGGCAGCGATAAGCATGCCCTCCCATCACAACGCCAGTAATACTCTGGGTCTTAACCCGAATACTCACCAACGTTTGGGAAGTCATAACCCCCAACAGTTCGGTGGAACGAATACCAATCCACAATTTGCAGGATTTCAGGACCCTGCACAATACGGAGCGCCTTCCACTGCGTCCACTTACCCACCACAAGCACCCCAAGATGGCCGACCAACTAGTAGTTTCAGCACGTATAGCTCAGTCTATGGGGGAATGGCAGATCATACCGAAGACACCACGGTACGCTCTGAATCTCAGGCTACTTCATCGAGCACTGGAAAGACTGGGAAGACCCATCAGCCTCGCGTCATTTTGCACACAGATATTGAGGAAACCATGGAACCGGAGGAACTTCCTCCACAATATTCGGAGAGTCGGGCACCAATACCAGGTCTATCGGCGTCAAATGATGCTGGCTTGTCTGCCGCTCCAGCAACCTCGCGGATCGTGGTCACTGGAAAGGGCAGGAACGTTTGACGGCTTATTTGTGCTTACCTGTTCTGGGACCATTATTTTTTACAATGTTTCTATATATACCCGCTCAGTATTCTTGGCTTACTTATAGTCTATTGTAATGATTGGACGATATCACCTAGGTACCTGCGTTGTTGAGATTTTTTTACTCAACGCCTCCTAGATGGTCCCAAATCGCGAGGGTAATACAGAGGCATCCAGCATGATTCAAACTAGGTCTAGCATTACAAACAGCAACCCTACAAATCTTTCCGATAATGTCCACATTCTTGTGATAGCTTCATGATTCGATGGGGGGCCCAGCTTCTAGAGGCACTTGTTCAGTGCTCAAATTCTGTTTTGCGAAAGCATCGATCATGGCTTCCTGGTCTTTGCGTCGGCGGTGCCTCCTTCGCCTGTCGTCTTTGATAACCCGTTCTATCTTTCGCCTTGCTTTGCTATGCAGACGGGGGTCCACCAGGGCTTGCTTGCAACGATAGCAGGCAAGCTCAATGCTTGCTAAGAGACGTAGTGTTTCAGAGTTGTTTAGAGCCTAAGAAATGTGATGTCAATCAATATCGGGAATAAAATGAAAGAAACATACGTTCAAGGACCAAGACACGACGCGTGATCCCTCAACACAACCAATTACAACAAAGTTTCCCCGCTTCTCCGCCTGGATGTCCGAGGACTATTCACCTTAGCTAGCTCTTCAATGATACATCAAGTGAAACTTACTTCTCCAAATGTGGCCATGATTTTCCCAGTGGAAACAGTCCGAACCACTGAACGCATAGTGGCCACATGTCAGCGGGCGTTCAAGTCGTGTTGAGAGGCGTTGAAACTCACCAACGCGAGAAGAGTGACCAGTGACCTCCTGCGTGACGAGCCCTCGACCCATGTAGACCCAAGAGTCCCTGTCTGGTCTTCGTATGTGCACCTTGACTTGAATGTCGCGAAAATTGTCGCGAGAAGATGAAGCTTGGGAGCGTGCGACGGTAAGCGTGAAGTGAGAGAAGCAATGCAGCGTTTATTACCCTGAGTAACAACAAGCTCTGGATGATTGTTGCTAGTATCCTGAGTGTCAGGATGAGGGTTATTGGTGGCGAGGTCGACGTCCATAGATTCGTCCATTTGTGGAGAGCTGTCAGCGTTGTGTGGAGCAAGTTTAGAGCTTCAGTATAAAGCTCACAACATTTGATGAAGCAATGGATTTATATACCTTGTAGCGGTGAGTGAAGCTGTTGGATAATGATGTTGTGTGTGTTGACTTTTCAGTGTGCAACACTCGCGATTCCAATTAGACATCACGTGCTTCAGTCTATTTTTGGGAGCTCGTGTGCTCTTTCTCTTGTCTTCCTTTTGACTTTTTGGTCTTTATCCCTTTATCTTGGCGGTGGCTATTGCCTCCATATAAAAAGAACGCGATGGAGTGCAAAATGTCTTCAAAGACATTTCTACAATGCTTACTCGAGCCACTCCACGCTTCAATTATAACTTGGAGAACTTGGCTGGTGACGCCTCACAACTCGCTCATCCGGACGAAGCTGCCTTCCACGATGCCGAGGTCGAACAGGATGACAAGGTGGTGATGGATTTACAGAACGATGTCAGTCTTGCGAATTCGTGTTATTACTTTCATTTATGTTGTTGCTAGATCGAAGAAGAGGATGGCAGCTTTTCACAAGGACATCAAGAGTCTCAAAGTTCCCAGAGCTCGTCTGGATCGGCAGGATACGATGATTCGACCGAAGACGGTATTTCATCGGAAGATGAGGACGGCAGTGAAGACGGCACTGAAATCGGCTTGCCGGAGGACGTGAACGGTCGTTTGGACGAAGCAGAAGCTTTTGAATTCGAATCTTCACAGGAATCGCGATCCCTTGACTCGACCGACGATTCAGTATCCGCCTCACAGGTGATGGAACCTCTCTTCTTGCCATCTTCATCTCAGGAATGTGAGTGTTCAGCTTCGTGAGAGGTTCTTTGGCTAACCACGCAAGAACAGCCGTATGAGGATTAACCTGGTCATATTCAGGAATCATAAGTAAGAAGGGCAAGGTTTCGCCTATCTGAGAAGGCCAAGAAGAACGTAGGATAGCACTTTCCGCACGATTTATACATATATTATCTAGACTCAGGTGACAAATATGTTCCACCAACTAGACACAGATTCCGTGGAGTAAATTGTACATTTGTTATGGGTGTTCTTTTCGTCGGGAATGTGGACAAAAGGTCCGTCCTAGAAAGCCAGATGTCAGTGATAGATTACAGCACAAGACTCGCCGACATACGTTTCAAGGCTTTCTTCTTCCTTATAGGACCGATTGCCGTTCTCTGCGATCCCATTCTCGCGCGGTTTCACCCGCAAGCCACCAGAACCTTTCACATCCCAGCACCGGACTGTCCAGTCTGCACCACCACTGACCAACAAAGAAGACTCGGCACTGAAAACGAGTGAGTAAATCGATGACGAATGCCCGGTCATTTTTTTAATTCGCTTCCCGGATCCGACATCCCAGAGGTTGATGGCAAGGTCCTCGCCTGTGATGCAAGTCAGAAAACGGCCTTTGGAGTGCAAGGGAGGGGACCATAAGACCTGCAGTTGCTAGATAACGTCCATCTGGACTCAAGGCCAAAGACGAAACAGCGCCCTGATGCCCAATGAAAACGCGGACACAGGATCCTCGCTGTACGTCCCACAGGCGCGCTGTCCAGTCACTCGAACCTGTCGCAAGGTATAAAGAGTTAGGATGAAATTGAATGCACTGAAATGCATGTTAAGTTGACCATTTGAGATGCAAAGGAATATTACATACATCAACATCGCTCAAATGGCCAGAATATATTCTCAAACACGATGTTCGATCTGTCGACCAAAGTCTAGCAGTTCGATCTCGGCTGGCAGTCGCAAAGTATGTGCCTATTGGACTCCATTTGACATCCCAGACCGGATTTTCGTGGCCACGGTATGCAACGATGTTGGTCATGGTGTCCAATGACCATAATCGTGCAGTCGCATCGCTAGATGCGGACAAAATATACTTTGGAGGTGCTGCTGACCCACTGAGAGGATCAAATGAAACGGAATATACGGGTCCACTGTGACCTATCAGTTTACGGGTCGTACTTCCTTTCTTCTCTCTGATCTTCTGCAGCGACGAGCCTGAGTGTGAAAAGGTTAAACCGCAAAAGATTGACGAGGTGAAGCCACGTACTATCTTTGATCGAACTGGAGGAAAAATCGCTTCTCAGACCTTCGAGTTTCTCGCCCTTGAGGCTCCAAAGACGAATATAACTCTCTGCAAACCCTGCAGCAAGCAATGATGTATCTGGAGAAAATGTACAGCAAGGCGCCCTGACGGTGGTTGAATTTGTCAAACTTTGACATCAGTCAAGAACGCTTACCCTTCCGCGACGTCGTGCAAAGTGTAGGCACATATGCTGGGTAACGCGCGAGCTTTCAATGCGTTAGCTTGAGGCGAGTTAATGTCTAGGTTATGCAGGACAGAAGGCTCCAGCCGAATCCGCTTCCTCGCATCCCTCACTGCGTTTACTTCGCGCTCAACATCAATTGTCTTGAAATTTGGAGGCCGCGGTGGAAGGTCCGTCTCGTTTGGGGCAGTCAGGCCTTGAACGATCGCAGGTCTAGGAAATTGGACATCAAATTGCGTAGCGTCCCGATCAAGCATGGCCTGTTCTCTCAAAACGCGCTCAGCTTCAGCTCTCAGCTCCTCCGAGATCGGCGCAGGTCCAAGCCTGAGATCGCCTTTACTAAAGTTGAATGCTTGCGGGTTCGTCAGATTTGTTCTATTGCCACTTGGCTGGGGAATCAAAGAGGAAAGAAGCCCCGTCGACTCCTCCCATGCGTGCGGCGAGACAGAGGTTGGGTTGGATGAAGTGACTGGATTTCAAGTAAACACCGGCTAGAGTACACCAAAATATGCCATTTACCATCGAAACGGAGATGATTGTTCACGACCCGCATGACTGATGCTCGGCCCCGTTTTCCTCTTTCACCTGAAAATCCGTCACCAGAACCAGACGCTTCACCACCAATGCCTTCTGTGAGCCACCCTACAAGCAGGCCAAATCCTGAACGGCTCATCCGGACTGCGTACTTCTCGTTTCGAAAGCGTTGAGCCAGTTCATCGTTTTGAACATGTGCGGGAAGAAGAAGGGTAGATAAATGGTGAAGAATTGCATGATGAGATGGCGACAACGATGAGGAAAATGTTTTGTAAAAGCGCAGTGCTAGACCAGAATCTACATAAGCTGTGGGGAAAAATATCACGATTGGGAACTCACCCGCATCCTTAAAACCATGTTGAATCAAGTCGAGATAAAAATGGCAAAAAATGGGAAACAATATAGGCCTGAATTCCGGCTTAAGACAGGTTTATTTCTGATGCATATTGAACAGCCATGCAACGACTCACTCGATACATGTCGAGCGATCCATCTACCCATGCTTCAAGCTCTCGAAAGCCCTCCTGTTTGTCCGTAGGATCCAGCGAAAGAAGCTCCTCTGCACCAACTGAACCAATACTGGCGATGAGATTTTGTATGTTCACCGGATTGCCCATGGCTGTGAGCTCTTGCAAGACGTTCGAAGAGTCTTTCAATATATTCTCTCCCGGACGAGATGGCTTTTGAACAAAGACTGCGAGAGCCTTGACCAAGTCATCTACGCCAATGGTTTCTGGTTGCTTTCCTTTATCGTCTGGAGTAGCACC
Organism: Laccaria bicolor S238N-H82; assembly: GCF_000143565.1. Taxonomy (NCBI): domain Eukaryota; kingdom Fungi; phylum Basidiomycota; class Agaricomycetes; order Agaricales; family Hydnangiaceae; genus Laccaria; species Laccaria bicolor. The sequence continues at coordinate 87,244 of NW_001889872.1, read as the reverse complement.
ATCGAGATCTTCCAAGAATGCCTTTTCGGCGGCAGTGTGGCCACGCGCACGAAGATACTCAAGAACAAGTTTCTCCGCAGCAGAGGCACTTGAGCTCGAGTCTTGAACATTAGCTGGAGAAGGTGCTACGGGGGATTGTGACGATGTTGGCGGCGTCGCGACCGACATATCTGAGGAGAAGACGAAGACTAGGTGATACGTGACACGTGATGCGTTCAAGTCGCGTGTTGAGCGCGACTCTGTAATTACCTACTTACACTTGAATTACGCCAAGAATTACACTTCAGCAATGGCTTCGAAACAAGCAAACCGACAAGCAATCACTCTCAAAGGCTCTACCACTCTAGTCACAGAGTTCTTCAAATACGCAGTCAATACGTCCTTAATTTTCCCCACTCCTCCCCTCATCAGCACCACTGACATTGGTCAAAAGCATCCTCTTTCAACGCGAGGTATACCCGTCGGACGACTTCCATATGGTCAAGAAATATGGACAGACTGTCTTGGTCACCCAAGATCTCGCGCTGGAAAACTATTTAGATAGGTGAGCGACCTCGAGTGCTGTCAATGGAGGCGAGGCTCAAAATTGTTCTCAGGATTTTGAAACAAGTCCAGAGTGAATGAGTCGATTATTCAGATGGGCACATAGGCTGAACGTATGTGATAGAGTGGCTCCTCACAGGCTCTGTCACACAACTCGTGCTTGCCATCATCTCAAAGGATGGGCGGATACCGCTTGAACGATGGGTGTTTGATATCAAGTTGGTAGAGCCACCAGCAGATTCCTCAGAACCGTAAGCATGTTATGTTGATGTTGGTGCAACATAGTTTTGATGACAAGTTAGACAAGTGCCCAAGCCTGAGGCTGAAATTCAATCTGAAATACGCGCAATTCTCAAACAAATTATTTCGATGGTGACATATCTTCCTGTCATTCACGAACCAACAGTCTTCAACATCCTAGCGTACACATCGGATTCTGCAGATGTGCCTGCCGGAGAATGGGTGGATACGGACCCGTTGGCAATCGAGGCGAGCAAAAGCCAGCAGGTGAAAATGCGAAGCTTCAGCACGGACGTGCATCGTATTGAGGCGATGGTTGCGTATAGATATGAAGAATAAAGTGGTGGTGCATCAAGGATGTTCAGGGGATCGTCATGGTCACAGCGTCATTGTACTTAGTGATGAGCGTTGAAACTCAGCCCACGATTGCCGGTTCCATCAACTCTCGTTGCTCTCTTTCGTCCTCCTTTGTTTCTTTCTTCTCTCCCTACGTTCCTTCAGTAATATCTCATTTTTTCTTTTCCTTGGCTGGTCCATTTATCATACAATTATGGGTGAAAGCTGGTTCCGTAGGGAATTTATGGTCCCACGCCGACTTGCGTTCAACGTCCTCTTTTATGGCGCTCATCTGTCGCTCTTCATATATGGATGGTATAGTCAGGTGTGTCGTCGTGCTCCTGCATGCTATACAAGTGGCACTCATCTTCTTTACAGGCAACAAACCAGAGATTGGCTGGTCTTAACTCACTGAAATACTCTGTTTGGACATCTCGCGGCGCTGGCCTTGTTCTTGCATTCGATGGCGGCCTCATTCTTCTTCCAATGCTTCGCAACATTATTCGAATTATTCGTCCCAAGTTAACGTGGGCATTTCCCGCCGACGAAAACATCTGGTTCCATCGTCAAGTCGCGTATTCCCTGGCTTTCTGGGCTATGGTTCATACTACCGCTCATTATGTCAATTTCATCAACGTTGAACGTACTCGTAGGGTCTTCCCCGTTTCTTATTTACTTACAGCTTAACCCCTATGCAGAGATTCGCAAGCAAACCGCACTCCAGATCCATTACACCCAGCCGGGTGGTATTACTGGGCACTTTATGCTTCTGATCATGGTTCTCATGTATTCGACTGCACATCAAAAGATCCGTCAGCAATGCTTTGAAGCTTTCTGGTATACCCATCACCTTGCATTTTTCTTTATGCTTGGCCTATACACGCACGCGACAGGATGCTTCGTTCGCGACACCGTCGACCCAGATTACATCCCAACTTTCCCATTCTATAGCACAGAACATTGTCTTGGATACCTTAGTTGGCGGTTCATCATATGGCCTGGTATTATCTATTTTGGAGAGAGGGTCTGGAGAGAGATACGTGCACGGCGAGCGACACGCTTATCTAAAGTTCTTGTTCATCCTAGCGGTGCGTTTTTCATTTGATGCTAGGGATGAAGTCTTAGCGTCTTTTGTATCAGGCGCCATGGAATTGCGTATCATCAAACCCAGCTTCAAATATACAGCTGGTCAATGGCTTTTCATTCAGATCCCAGAACTGTCCCGTTTCCAGTGGCATCCGGTACGTAGCGATTTGCACATAATTTCCGTTGAATTGGCGTTTGACAAAATGCCGCAGTTTACTATCACATCAGCGCCTGAAGATCCCTACGTTTCTATCCATATCCGCCAAGTTGGTGATTTCACTCGAGGTCTGGGAGACCGCCTGGGTGTTGGACCGTCCGTTGTTGCTTCAATGACTCAGGCTGCCATGAAAGGAGCTGAAAAGGATAAAATGTCAGGCATGTCTCGAGGTGACTACGTGGAATTGGATCCAGCTGGCTCTTCAATTGCTCTTCCATCCGTTCGCATTGATGGTCCCTATGGTGCTCCAGCGGAGGACGTGTTTGGGGCTGAAGTAGCTATTTTAATTGGTGCCGGTATCGGTGAGTGTTTGAAGCGAGTTCAATGGATTCTGATTTATGTCGATGAAGGTGTCACCCCCTTCGCCTCCATCCTTAAGCATATTTGGTACAGGCAGAAGAAGGGCAAACTGGGTTCCCTGCGTCGGGTTGAATTCTTCTGGGTTTGTCGAGATGCACCTTCGTTTGGTTGGTTCCAGTCCTTGCTTCAGGAAGTCGAGGCTGCCCAAGCTGATCGTGAGTTGCACGTTTTGGCTGGTCTCCAAATTTTATGTTTTTTTTGTTCTCGTCAGCCAATTTTTTGCGTATCAACGTGTACCTGACGCAGAAGATCAGCGAAGACATGCTTTGGAACATCGCTGTCAATGACGCTGGTGCTGAATATGATCCCCTCACCCTCTTACGCTCGCGCACGATGTTTGGACGCCCCGATTGGATGACTATCTTTGGACAAATGAAGCAAGCAATTGAGGGAGGACAATATCTTCCTGGAAGCACGTCCCAGTTAAAAACCAAAGTTGCTGTACGAGGCCATCATCCGAAGTTGATCGCTGACACTCAACCCCCTACCCTATATAGACATATTTCTGCGGACCTGGTGCGCTTGCTAAGGCGATCAAGGATGCTACTGTCTCCCACACCAACTCCAATGTTGAGTTCACTTTTGCAAAGGTAAGTTGTGTCCCCCAATATTTGCTTATTGACTTGACCTTTTCTCTAGGAACATTTCTGACCATTCTTTGATCACGGCTGCGTTGTATCCCTCTGTCTCGCTGAACCGAATTTGTACCAGGATATCTACTCTGTTCATACCATTTCATACTTACCTCTGATATATTATATTGGATTGTTTTGCAACTCATTGAGCCATCACGTGACCGTGTCACATACGCGTCTTTACTTTTCGCCCCCCCCTTAAAAGTGAGTCTGACACCTTCAAAGTTCACGCGTTCACGTCTTCACATGGAAAAAGCACGGGAAGTCCTTAAGGACGTGTTTGGCTTTCAGTCTTTTCGCCTCTCTCAAGAAAAGGTGAGAATTGAAAGTGTCGGAGTAATGCATCTCCACGATTACTCTACTACTTATCTTGGTGACGCTGACACTGCGTCTTTGAGGCCATCTCTCGGTTGATCGTCGACAATGAAAATGCTTTGGTTGTTTTCCCGACTGGAGGTGTGTTTATCTTTGCCTTGGCACAGACCTTCTACTTAATCCCAATCCCATCTCTTTCAGGTGGGAAGAGTCTTGTCTACCAAGTTCCAGGACTGTGTCTTGATGTGAGTCTGCAAATCACATTTCATGTCTGTTCGTTTATTTACAGCCCCATTTACCAGGGCCTCACGTTGGTAATATCGCCGTTGATTGCCTTGATGAAAGACCAAGTCGATTCCCTTGTCTCCCGCGGAGTCAACGCAGCTAGTCTCGATAGTACGCAGCCTCCTGAACGGTCCAAGTGGATTAAGGCGGAGGTACTAGCGGGTAAAATGAAAATTTTATACGTCGCCCCTGAAAGGTGGCCCTTCTTCTGAACAACCGACTGTCGCCATTTTAACCCACAGGAGACAGGCTAAACAACGAGGGTTTTGTCAACATGATGACTCAGGTGAAAATATCGCTTCTTGCAGTCGACGAGGCGCACTGTATCTCTCAGGTTTGTCGTTTCCACCTAGTGGGCTTCAACTTCGCATGACATCTATGCGCTAGTGGGGCGCCAGTTTTCGTCCGGACTACCTCAAAATAGCTCGCTTCGCTGTGGAGTTGGATGTAGAGCGCGTACTCTGCCTAACTGCCACAGCTACACCGTCTGTGTCAGCTGATATTTGCAGTTCTTTCCTTATTGCTAAGGAGGGTGTTTTCTCGACGCCCGTTTTTCGCCCAAAGTAGGTTCAACCCTACCCCCCATGTGGATCTCCGTCTAATTCATTGCCAGTCTTTCCCTCAGAATTGAGGTGGCTGAAACACTGGACGAAAAAATCGATCGTGTCGTTCCACTCCTCAAAACGAGGACAGGTCCATCAATTATCTATGTTACTCTTCAAAAGCAGACAGAAGAGGTTGCGAATTATTTGATGCCCCATGGGATTGATGCTATGGTTTATCATGCTGGATTGCCCAGTGACCGGCGAGAAAAGATCCAGACAGCATTTATGGAATCTAAGGATGGGGTTGTGGTATGTACCATTGCCTTTGGCATGGGTATTGACAAAGGTAATGCCATCAGCTCATCTATATGATTTCGACGTAATGAAACCCCTTTTCTCAGCTGACATCCGACAAGTATGTGTATTGTCCATCTGCCGTATGACAGATACTCTTACCTCAAGCAGGTAATTCATCTATATATGCCAAAATCCCTCGAAAACTATAGCCAAGAGGTAGGAAGGGCCGGGCGTGATGGAGTGACATCCACCTGTGTTATGTTCCTTTCCTCTCTAGACATTCCAACTTTGGAAGGATTTTGTCGTGGGGACACATGCTCTAAGCAAGACCTTGAACTTTGGCTTCAGGAAGTTGCTACGAAAGTGCCTGCACCAGATGGAACTCTTGACTTTAACCACTATAAGCAAGGAAAAGAGTTAGTGTCTCTGTCACCCCTCATTATGCACGGCTCATATTCCTCCGTCTAGCTATGATATTCGAGTAGGTCTTAAGGCACACTTGCTCTCGGCCTCCTGATATTTAGGGTACGTGTAGGCCAATGTTTTGGGGCTATGTTATGCGCATCTTGAGCTTGACCATGGCTACATACGGGCGATAACTCCTTTCTACTCTTTTTACGAAATAACTCCCCTGAACAGCAGTAGGATCTTCTCTGACAATAGTCAAATCGGAAAAGTGATCAGAACATACTGGCGGCGAAAGAGTGCAACTGGCAAACATGAAGTCAGTGACTTTGCGTTTTCGACATGTTCAGTTATTGATGGTCACCCTAGATTGATATTGTAGATGCTGCATCAAGAGCCGGCGTTGACAGGGCTGACATGGCAAGACATATCAGTAACTGGGAACTTGATGGTAGCGCTGAAGTCAAGGCTTCTCAAGTCAGAGCAGTAAGAGAGTGTGTAATAGCAATCTTTGTGATTCGCTCACAGGACCTTCGTTATAGCGTTATACGTTATTGAAGCCATTCGAAAAGACGGCTGCAAGCATCAGAGCACTGGCAGATGAAATGCATACACGTATGTTGAAGCAAGAGGAGGACTCTGTTAAAAAGCTACGACAAGTCATTGCGTTTGCTATCGATGACGACTGTAAGTTGCCTGATCTCTTGAGATCTTGTAGCCTCACAATGACACTCTAGGTCTTGCCCACAACTTGGCTAAGCATTTCGGAAACGAGGATGCAGTTCCTAACGACATGTGTGGATCTTGCACGTTCTGCACAACTGGCCAATCAGTTGAATTTACTCTCAAGTCGCCAACAGTTGTCCATCCCAAACAAATACAAGCCGTCCTCGACGCATGTCCTATTCGCGACGACCCGCGGTTGTTGGCCAGGATGGCCTTCGGTGTTACATCTCCTCGCCTGACAGCAAATAAATGGTCAACGAGTCACACTCTTTTCGGCAGCATGGTCAATGTTGATTTTGGTCACCTCGTTCAAGCTTTTGACGCGGAATGCAAGAAAGTTGGTTATCAATCTCTGGAGGTTACCACTGCGACACCTTCCTCCAGCAAGAAAAGATCACAATCACAAATTTCCTCGAACAATAGCAACACCAACAGGTTTAATAATAGGGGGAGAGGGGATAGTAAGTACAAGCGTGGTCGATGGAATTGATTAGGGCGTTTGAGACGGCCACAAGTACACCTAGTTTTCGTTGTATTGTAAGTAATGGGTATTCCCGAGGTAGATCCTCGTCCTGTCAAGACCCATTCGACAATGTTCAATCTATGACGATTGGATGTTTGGCGCTTCCCAACATGAGGGGCTGTCCAGAAATGGTTGGATTCAACGTGCATAGTGGTATGGGATTTGCAAAATCAGATTTTCTCCGTCGTGTCCGAGAACAGGAAGCAGCCATTGACGAGCGAGTGATCGATTTCAAGGCTCGCTTTGGAGAGGACGCGGGGCTCCTTGGCACTCTCAGAGCAGTATTCTAAAAATAAAAGTTGAGAATAAACATAGTCAATGTCGTACTCCATTGAGAACTAACAACTGCAGTTGAATCCGAGAGTATTGCCTCCACTTCCAGTAATTCGTCTTCATCTTCCCAGTCACTATCAATCGTGAGGTCGATAACGGTAACTTGGGAAGCACAAGCTCGGGAGTCTCTCCGTAATGCGGATGGCCGGACTGAAGCTCTGCCGTGGCGGCGATCCTGTGGCTTTCTGATAGGGTCTAAGAATATGTTATATGGGCAAACTCAAGGGCCAAGATTACAGTAGTCCTCGCGCACGTTTCTCAGCCTTCTGACGGTGCTTTGCTTTGTCCAAGAGTCGGCGTTGCTTGACGCTCCCACCACTACCTTTTGATCTTGGCATTGACAAGTTCATCCTGTGGATACCATTCTAAAAGTGAGACGTGTGGGGGGCGTCACCCTTACCATGAATCATATGCGGCGCAAGCGACGTGAATCAATTGCGTGAAGTTGTCTCGAAACCATTGCTGAAAAGCCTCTGCGCTGGTTTCGTTTCGGTAGGCGGCAATGATGGTCTCGAAGGCATCACCAGCAGGCTTGACTTTATCGCGCATATCATGGTGGCCGAGCCTGTGCATAAGATGAGCAAAAGTGGAATTGGCAGTTAGAGCACTTCGCGCGTTCTAAGGTTATTTGTTTTATTTAAATGAATGGGAGAGAGTATGTCGAAAAAAATCCGACCGTGTAGAAACCGGGTGAACCTTGGATTCTGATCCTGTATAGCTCTTCAGACACTGTACCACTCATCAAAGCGTCTCCAACAAATTCGAGACGATCTCGTTCCGCGGAATTGTTGCAGATGGAAGACCAAGCCGCGTCGCTCAATGGAGGGAGTTCAAAGACGAAGTGCGAAGAATAAATCTTGTCAACAACATGCCTCTGAATAGAATCAGAGACGGTGCCTTTATTAAAAGGAAAGGCAGCCATGCATGAGGCGGTGAGGCCAGTGGCGGCGAGTCGAACCTAGTGTGGCGGGAAATAGCCCTGGACCCTAATTCTCCCAAGCAAATTTGCTTGGGCCTCAAAGAGGCCCTAATTTGCACCCTAATTTTCGGCAAATTTGCAGGCAGGGGTCCGGGGGCGCAGCCCCCGGGAGCCCTCGCTAATTTGCGCAAATTAGCTCTGCAAAATAGGGCAAATTAGCTAATTCGCGCAAATTAGGGTCTGCTTGACCGCCTTTTTGCTATGTGCACAAGTAAATGCACGAGGGGATTGACAATGGCGAGAAGGGAACTTATTTGCTGGTGTACTTGCATGCTGTTTGAGTCTGAAGATTTTTTTCAGGTGTGCATTTGACTGTGGGCGCACAGTGGAAAAACTTTCAAATTTGGATTTACATGACTGAGCAGTGAGCTTGTGGGTCAAATGGAGAAAAATCACAAGTTACTCCTAGAATTCACAAACCTCGCTCAAAATCGTCCTCGACAAGGCCATAACTATGCCCATCTACCAAAAAATTGCGGCGAAACCTGCTGTCATTTGCTTGCTCAAGACCTTGCTAATTTGCCCTAATTTGCAGGCCAGTTTCGGGTTTGCAACTTTGGTCGGCAAATTAGCGCAAATTTGCAGGGCAAATTTGCAGCTGCAAATTACGAGAGCCTAATTCCCACCACACTAGTCCGACTCGAACCAATCTAAAGCTGTATGAAGAATTGCACCCGTGTGAACTTTGAGGTCACGTGTTGAAAGATTTGAACGCGCTAGAGAAGTTGAGCTTGTACCAAAGCCTGTACTTCCTTTTAACTTTGTCATATGGCCTCTCTTTTCGCCTCCTCTCATAGTACAAATACACCCTCCTCTGGTCGCCAGCCGCTACCTGCGAAATCTACTCCAGTCGATCTTGCGTCTCTTCAGAACGCGAGCAGAGTCTTATTCGATCAAATCACCAAGGATGCCCAAATTATCCCCGACATCGGTGACACCCTCAACACTCGTACGTACTCACTACCATGTACACGTCCCCTCTTTTTAACACTTTCCAGCGGCGTCTGCCTCGTATAGCGTGTTCCCCGATGATATTCGAGTTCCTTACCAGAAAAGAAGATTCGTAGGAATCCCCGAGGGCCTCTTCCAATACTATGACAGTGCGCACCTTCAAGAATTTATTAATTCTAGTGCTCACACATAGTCAGGTGCAAGCGTCACTTCTCACATGGGGTTAATGCCAGAAATTGAACGTGTTTGGATTTCGATTGATCACAAACTCTTTCTATGGGACTATAATGACGGGTACGTGATGAAAGATGCTATTGTTTTTTTCTGGGCTGAAAAAACGCAGTCAAGAAATAGCTTCCTTCGTTGACCAACCTGATGTCATCACCCACGTCGCCCTCGTCAAACCGAAACGAGGACTCTTCATTGACGACATCACCTCTCTTCTTGTTATTTGTACACCAATATCTGTACTCCTCATTGGGCTTTCTGTATCTTCTCGCACTGGACAGGACAACCGATCTCACAACGACATCAAACTCTACGCCACCGACCTTAGCATACCTTCTGACGTTGAGATGACATCTGTCGTTGGCATGTCTGACGGCCGAATATTTATGTGTGGATCACAAGATGGAAATTTGTACGAACTTCATTATCAAGAAAGTGAAGGATGGTTTGGCAAGCGCGTCCAACTCATCAACCACTCCGTCGGAGGGATGCAGAGTCTTCTGCCTCGATTCGCAGCATCGACAACAGAGGGTAAGGGCACACACCACCCCATTGACAACTTCATGATATCGTCTCCTTAGATCGCATCGTCGCAATCGTCGCCGACACCCCCAGAAACTGCTTCTATACCTTGACGTCTCGAAATACCATCTCAATTTACAAACCTGGTGGCGACAAGTCACTCCAACATATTCAAACTCTGTCGAACCTTTACAAATCTGCGCAAGATAAAGCACCTGGCTCGGCTGCCCTCACTCCCAAAAATTTCCAGATCGTCTCCTTACATGTTATCTCACAAGCGGAGTCACGCAGCGGAGTCCAACTTTTTGCCACTACCACTAACGGAGTGCGGCTTTATTTCTCCCCATCTATGTCATATAACTACTCCCATGGGTCCATCTCAAATGCCTCGGGGTCGCGAACACTCCAGCTCATCCACGTCAGACTACCTCCATCCAACCTAATTCACCCTGATGAACAAGCCAATCCGTATCGCCCACCTGTTGCAATGTATGGCGCTCCGCCAGTGGCTACACAGCCTACGAGTAGGCCATACGTCGTGTCATCGATCGACAGTTCATGCTATATTGACGGTTTAACAATCGCGGCTCAACAAGGTGACAGCGACGGGACCGACTATATTCTTTGTTTAGCTCCTGATCTTACTCGAATTGGCACTCTTGGTCAATTGAATCTGCCGCAGCAGCCCCAACAGCAGTACGCGACAGGTTATGGGTCATATGGTGGTGCACCTAGCACAAGTCGAGCTCCTTTGACAGAATATGCTACTCTTTTGGCTATCCCTGGAAGAACCTGGGCAATGGCATCTGTCATAAATTCATCACTGGCGACATCTTCTGCGGCCCCATCTCCTTCAGTGATAAACGAACTAGCAAGGCAATTTGGAGAGCCCGCCCAACAATTCATGATATTGACAAATGTGGGTTTAACGTTCCTTATAAAACGACGGGACGTCGATTATTTGAAAGCGGTGCTTGAAGAATTGCAAGCTGAAGGGAATGTGCAACCAATCATTGAATTCCGCGATAGGTAAGCCAATTGAACACAGCGGCGCTGTTATTTAATTTCCCTTCAATGCAGCTTCGGAAGAGACCAAACGTGCTCCATGCTGCTAGGGCTCGCAAGTGGTAACACATATTTTGATTCCGTAGATGGCCAGTCCACAGGCACCATCAGTATGGTCAGTCCAGAGATAGCCGGCGTAGCTAAGCAAGCGTTCTATGACTTCGGAGAACGCCCTATCTGGACAGAAAGAGTCACCTATGGAACGGGTGAGTGTCACTCACCCTGTACATCACCCCCTTTCATTAGACTGACTGCAACATTAGCGGAGAACACAGGTACGGCAATATTTAGTGGGCGTCGTGAAGGCTTAGCTATCTACTTTTCACGACTTATCCGCCCATTGTGGAAATCAAAGATTGCGCAACCAAGGTTAAACCCGTCCTCGGATGTGTTTCAGTTGAACTGAACTGGAATCAACAGTGTTGCCGGTCAGCAACAGCTGGCTGTATCGGAAACCCTCCTGATCAATGTTCAGAAAAATCTATACGCCTTGAAGGACTTTCTGGATAAAAATCCCCACCTCTTCCATTCGTCCCCTAGTGAACCCACATCAAACAGGACGACCGTTGCCGATCAAGAAGCTTGGAAAGTATGCTTGTCTCACCTCCAGTATAGCTCCTGCTCATTAGATGTCCAAAGGCTGAACAGGTATCCGTTTCTGAAATACAAGCTCTTCTCACAAGAACGATTGAGGCTTTATCATTCGTCCTGCTGTTGAATGACTATCGACTTGGAGACCTGATCTCGCAGTATGCTATTCATCTCTTCCTGTGTAACGAGAGAAATCGACCATTTCAACTAGCTGTGAAGCTGAGATTCAAAAGCTCATCGCCTCCCAAACCTTTGAGGATCTTATAACAACTCAAAATGGAATGACAATATCTAGAGCTCTAGTCAACGTTGTTATCGATCAGCAAATCGGGCAACAGATCAGTGTGAGTTGGTTGCACAATAGGCTCCCAGTCGGCACTGAGGCCCTACAGATCGACACCATCAGCGAGGTTCTTCAGCAGCGGTGTGGGTCATTCTGCAGCACCGACGATGTCATGCTTTACAAGGTACGTTGTCACTCCTCGCCCTCCGACAATGACCAACTGTTTCTCAGGCGAAAGAGAATGTAAGAAAGGCTTCCGAAACCCGTAGCACAGCTGAACGGCAGAAATGGTTGGCTGAAGCATTGAGGTAATTTCTTCCCCGCCTCCATTGCTAGATACACTCTCATGATCCTCACCAGACTATTCATCAAAGGTGCTAGGATTCTTGAGTTTGAGAAATTACGAGAGATTTGCGGGGATTTCCAACAATTGAACTACGCCAAAGGTAAGCCTTTCGTACGACTGCCATACTATCAGCATTCAACGGCAAAATTACAGGTGCGATTTGCCTGCCGCTGGTTTGCGCTCAGTTGCATGACCCAGACAATGCCGGTCTTGAATATTGGCATGCTGCACTCCCTTCAACCGACCCACGCCGCGAACTTGCTGAACAACGATTGCGATGTTACGACCTGGTCATGGACTCCCTCACAACCTTTGAGGGCAAATGCACAGCCGTGAAACCGACAATTTCGGACAATGCTTTGGTCTCCGATGATCCAGAGACCGTTCGAAGTCATGCCTATGAGCTTGCTTTTGGAAGCGAGGATGAGATGTTCCATTCGACACTTTATGATTGGTTGATTGAACGCAATTTGGCTGATGATCTTCTTGAGGTGCGGAGTCTACTCCTTGGTTTCTACGCTCAGCTTGAGTTTGAATTCTAGATGAGACCGGCCTTCCTTGAAGCACATCTCAGACGAGAGCCAATCACTGTGCAGAAATACCAGCTTCTTTGGCAATTCTATGTGAAAAACGGACAGCCACTGAGGGCCGCTGAAGTTTTGGGAGCTTTGGCTGAGTCAACACAGTAGGTTGTCTATGTTTAGTTCTTCGGCATGTCCTTGACCTTCTGTGTGCCAGGTTCGACCTCCACCTTGATGCGAGGCTGGAATACCTCACTCTTGCGGTGGCGAACGCGAAGTCGCACCCAATTTCGGCTGGTGGACGACACGAAACTGCAATTGCCTTCCTTACAGATCTCGAAGAAAAGCTTGATGTAGCTCAAGTTCAGCTGGAGATCTATAATCAACTTCTTCCCCACGTTGACGACGCACGAGAGGTTGGGGAACGAATAAGTTTACTGTCGAAAAGGCTGTTCACGATGACCGAGGTAGATCATTCTCCCAATAATCATGGTACAACAGTGCTTGATGGTTTTCAAGCTCTATCAAGGTTATGCTGTGACATTTGATCTTCCTGCCATAAAACTTCTCTGTTTGCACGTCTCTGAGCATCAAGACGAAAGCGTCGTCAAACCCATTTGGAACCAAATATTTGACGAGAGTAGGTTGAATCTCTTTTCGTAACAGTTATTCACTTAAATTCCTGCAGTTTTAAATGAATCTCCAGATGTTGTGGCACAGTCAGATCTCATCCTGGCAAAAGTTGTGCAACTAGGTCAACGCTTTTATCCATCGGAGAGTGCATTCCCGCTTCGTAAGTGTTGTGATCGCCAGAACCCTGCATCCTTTTTTACACTTTCTTCGTACTACAGGTCTCGTGGCCACTCTGCTCGTCCGCTTCATGCTGTCAAACAAAGGTACAGTACCCTTAGGTTGGTCGCCCAGAATATTGGTCCAATGTGGGGTTCCATTTGTCGAAGTGTGGGACGTATTCCACGAGATGTATGAATCTCAAGTAAGAAAGATCAGCACTTATCTTATCAAGTCACCCGATGGAGAGTTTTCTTTCCCAGGTTCCACCTTTCAACGATCAAGCGAATGTCCAGGCAATTTCGTCAGAAATTGCTGTTTTATTTTCAGATTGGCTCGGTGAAGCGATGCGGCCTCAATCATCGACTCTCCGAGCTGAATTTCCTGTTGGACGTGTTGATCTTGCCGTTGACCAGTATATGGCCGAGTTGGAACCAAGTCGTACCGAAACAAGAACGACATATGAAAACGTCAAGCGGCAGCTCAGACGGTACTGGTAGCCCAACTGTCCATGTTGCTTGTAGAATAAATACACCTCCAAATTCAGATAGACAACCAAACTAAAAGAACTAGTTAACCTCTAAGATAGCATCCTCGGCTCGAATTAGTAAATACTGCGTCCACTTTTGTGTAAGTTGATACACTTTGATTAAGGCTCTGCGAAAGATAATGGTAAGATGCGCAGCCGGTTGAGCGGTCTCAATAAGATACCTTGCAGCACCAACAACAAGTAGGCCTATAACGATCAGCGCTGCGATGTCGCGTGAACTGTCGTTGCGTCTGTTGCGTTGGCCTCTGTATCGAGCCAGCCATTGCACAGGAGCGAGCATCTGAACTGAAAGCAGCAGATGGACAAGCGAACCAGCGCCAACAAGAGGAAGACCCAGAACAAAACGTCGGATGAACCACATTATCAATCCAGGCGTCTGTTTCGATCTAGGAAGGGTGCTGTCGCTTGCACGCGTCGGCGAAGTAAAGGCGGTATCATCGAAGATTCCCACTACGTCGCCATCTCGAAGGACGCGAAAAGCTGCCGTTACAAGATCTTGGAAGACCTGAATAGGAGAGATGTAGAAGAATGAATAGGAATAATAGTTGGAAGGCTCCTCGAACGCAGCCATGAAGTAGGTTGTGATGTAAGAAGCTAACATCACGATCGTTGTGAATACCAAGCCGGACAAACCTCCAACGATGACTGCAGCAAAATGAGGAAGCCATATTTGGTCACATTGAATGAACTGACCAGGGTTTGTGGCAAGCCCCACGATGCGGGTGCGTGAAAAGCGGTATTGGTAGCGACATTGAGGGCAAGCAAAAAAGGCACTCTTTGAGGCTGATGAATTTCGCCATGTTTGCAGGCACTTGACGTGGACGTACTGTTCAAGTGTTCAACTTTAGTTATTGGGAGGGCTGAAAGGCGCCGTTGCTCACACTAATGGAACCTTTGCACAAGCAAGGACGTATGAGGCGGCCCATTTCAAGCTCGACATTTGCGCCATCGAAACAGATCCTGCACTGTCTTTCGTCAGCGTCGGGCATCGTGGTGAAGGGGCCTGGTTGGAAGGAGATAAGCACAGTGAGGAGGCGCTGAGCGCTGAAGCCGCCACCGTTGTTGACTCCGGCATTCATCTACATTGCCGAACTGAGTACTGAACATTGTCACGATCCACACTGAACACGGATGAGTGAGGATGCCCACCACAGCGCTCATCTGAGGCTAGTCGGTGCTTTCGCCGGCATAGGTAGTGGTATGTTTTTATCGTATTCTCTTTAACATTTTTTGACTCTGCTTAAGGTTTGACCAAAGTCATATCAATTTTTTGCCATGATCCAATTTCCAATTCTGATTGTCTTTTAGGTAGCTGTGGGACATGGGTGACCAACATTTTTGAAGGTAACTTATATGTCGGGCCGCAGCTATGCACACGGCTTACAACGCGAGCTAGCTTCTCCCGAATAGTATTCACTCAAAGAATAGATTCGATACCATTAAGACACGCCTCCAATGCTCCCCGCCAGGAACATATCGCGGAGCTTTTGACGTTCTAACCAAAATTGTACGGACAGAGGTGCGATTCGTCCCTTCTGGCCGTGAATTTGACCGTTGGATCCGTTATCTCGTCAGGGTGTTTTTGCGTTGTACAAAGGAGCAACACCTCCCGCAGTTGGCTGGGCTGCAATTGACTCAGTCCTGCTCGGATCTTTGCACAACTACCGCTTATTCCTGCTTCGACATGGAATGACTGAACCTACCCCTGGGTTAGGTATACCCCGGTTATCTCTATTTGCACATGGGGTGGCTGGGCTCTTTGCTGGCTTAACGAGGTGGGCCCTCCAAACCTCCCATAGGGCAATGCCAAGTAAAAGGCTTATGATATTCTTTTCAGCGCTTTAATAGCCACTCCGGTTGAGCTTTTGAAAGGTCTGGCACAGTGAAATGAACTTTTCCAAGCTGCTCACGACCCTAACAAGTCAAACTCCAGCTTCAATCCGAGAGGTCGGTTCTTGACCGCCAATTTAAAGGCCCTGTGGACTGTGCGAGACAAGTCATACGCGTTCAAGGTTTCCAGGGCTTGTGGTCCGGACTAACGGGAAGCCTCGCATTCAGAAGTAATTTTTTCTGGATGTTTCTGACATTCGAGGTCTGCACGACTGAGTTTTTGGTATTCCTTGGCTAACCAAAGATGTAATAAGGCTTTGATGCGAGGATTTTCGCGATTGACAGGATCGCCATATGAGGTGCTCATAGTTGATTGCAATCCTTTCCAGATCTACTGACAGTTGGATGTTACCAGATAAGCACAGGCACTGCAAACTTTCTCTCCGGTGGCCTCGCATCATTCGCCTTTTGGGGTATGGCCATACCTGCTGATAACATTAAAAAGTAGTAGGCTGCTCCTTAAACTCTCCTGTGACCATGAAATTCAATTAGACTAAATAGCCGGATGATGTCACATCCCTATCCCTTGCCCTACCCCTCCTCGACCTCCATCACAAGGCCATCCTTCATCTCCGTCGCTCGCCACATCTACTACAGGGATGGTTACTCCGGCTTCTTCCGCGGGTTGGGGCCCAGTCTTTTACGTGCATTTCCAGTGAACGCTTCCGCCTTTTTTGTGTATGAAGGTACGATGAGACTCTTAGGAGCCGAGAAGGTATTTATTACCTCAAGCTATGAAAACTGGCTTACAATGGCTCGGGACAGACACGTCATTAAAATTCAGATAGATTGCTAATTAGCCCATTAATCAGCAATTTCCTTTTTTGGAGCATTTGATACCTAATGGAGATGCACCAGACCATCAAGAGGACAAGATAATAGTTCGGTATGATATCTTACAAGTAAATTAAGGAGTGCGCACCCCTTCCGAGGTCTCACACAGTGTAAATCAAGAAGGAGAGACTATCTAGACTTTTCGTTTCCTACAGGTAGCAACGAGAAAAAGTACTTGGCGGGAGAGCACATGGCCAATTATTCTTTGAAATAGCACTTTCCCATTCGTCAGCATGTGACCGATACAAGTCCAAGGCCACACGAGCATTTTCGAGCTAATTTGTGGTGTGAAACTCTCGATGAGGCCTTGAGACGAAGAAACTCACTGGGTGTAGTTGACCTTCCTGACATCGCCGACACAGTAACTGCCATGCCAAAGTTTGAAGACCAATAATTTGGTGGGGAGAACGTAGCGCATTTCGAAACGGCTTTGGAATACCACTCAGTGCTAAACCAACGATAAAATTGAAAAGAAGAATCAGACCTGGTATAAGGCTACGTCTCTAGTAGACACAGCGGGATGTGGTATCCCAAGTACTGACAAGAAAACGTTACAAAATGTCGACGTAGAACTGTCAAAAAAGGTCTCACCTGAAAGGTCGTTCCATATACCGTGCCCAACAAGAACCTTGCCTTTAATGAGATTTGCGACGTACTGCTGAACAACATTGAAGGCCCAGGCGTCTGCTAGAAAGCAGAAAACATCGACTGTCGTGAAACTTGGGACATTGAGGTGTGTGACACACGAACCAGAATATAAATCGGACTCGCTAATTCCTGTGGTAACTGACCTATAGTCCGTCACCTAAGAGTCCAATACCACCAGTGAGGTGATCGAGGAAAAAAGTTTTTTGAATAACTACCTGCATCGTAGGTGCAACGTAATGATCGAACACTGTTGAGCCTCGGTAATTAACGATGGACACCCGTCTGTGAGCTCAAGAACCTGAGCCGTGAAATGTCGAGGAAGGAAGAAAAAAACGCACGCCAGCATCGAGGTAGTACCTCCCGGACCAACCCCAACATTAGCGCACGATATAGCGAGAAACTGGTCAGTGGGTGGGGACATCAAAAGTGATGAATAGACACCTGTAGAATATTGAAGATACGTACCAGCAATATGGCGGGGTCCCTTATGAAGTTCCCTCGCCAGATGATCAATTAGGTCGCTGCTAGGGTATTTTCGGGCAGGGTTACAAATTCGGAAACTCTTTTTCCATTTAGTTCTAGTCGGGGGCATGGCACGGGGAGGAGTTTGACACAGCGCGAACGACATGCTGAACGACAAAGTTATTTGCGATAGAATGACTCTGTGTTCTCATAAGTGGGGCAAGCTGAAGATTTTCGATCAGGAATGCGATCGAATGCCGGTGCAATCGCCTGTTCGGCGATGTTCCCAGGTTAAAGGAAACCTCAGGCCCTCAGCTGCAAAAACAGTTCAGAAAAGGTACGTCAAGGGGACTTCGGATATTGGACACCTACGAAGATCCTCAGATTGCATATTGGATCTGGAGAAGAGCTGCTTATTGCAGATCTAATTCGGCTAGGAAAGAGAATTTCGATGGCAGAACAAGATCACGAACGAAGCGGGGGACGTGGATGGCGAATGAGCAAACGTTGGTTGCTCGAGGACAAAGTAGGGCAAGAAGCAAACATGATAGATATCGCTTGGAGAGATATCGTAAAGCGAGGGAGGTGCTGTGGTCAATCAGTGGTGTGCCGTAGTGCTTCCATGCACGGGTATGAGTAAAAGGAGAATTAGTGAAAACAGCTACTTGTGAAAAATCGCAGATCGTTTTGACAGGGAACCTGATCGCCATTCGGGGACTTGCTTTGAAAGCTCAAATTTACTTTCCTGGGAGATCTTGGAGAAATCCTGAAAGGCAGGGAGGGACAACGCAAGCACAACGTCTACGCCAGGCGCCACAGAGTTTCAGGGTCAGAAGAAGTTCGATCAAGCAAACTACATTTCGACACCAGTAGTTTCTATTGGAATTTCGCTGGTACTTACAAGTTCCGGTGAATATCATATTGCCAATCGCCAACCTCCCGGCTGGAATAGAATTGGATCGTTGAGATTGCATCCTACATTTCTCGAGAACATTGCAAACGCCAGATTCTACTTTGCAGCATAGCTGATCGATGTGTAGTTGCCGAACATCTTATTTGACGGCCTCCGTAGTTCGCGCAACACAATGCTCATGGGTTCGAAATAGGCGCCAATATTCAGGATGGCAGCCGCCGTCTCTTTGGCGTTGACTCGTCTCCTGAAAGCGTGTAAACTCACGATCCGTACCATTTGACGAGGAAGCGAGAGGGCGTTCATCATGGCTAGTATTGTCACCACATCATCGCACGCACTTCTTTGGAGATTATTTGATTTTCACCCCCATTTTCAGCCATGCTCGTTTCTGAACCCGGTGCCACAAACGCCTTTCCTTTCCATTCTTGACAAACAGTTTTCTCCCAGGATATCGGAAAACCCGTTTGAATGGCCAACGCTGCGTTCCACCCAGAACTTCCCTCTCAAACGTCCACGACCTGGTTGCCCGACAAGCCTCTGTCTCTAATTTCCCAATGTGCTTTACAAGGTCGCGGCGACCTTCTTTAAGCGCGAGTGTCACCAAACGACGTCGGACGCGTCCATCCTCTACTTGAGGGCCCCATTCCAGCTTGAAAGCCCTTACAACATTATTAGCCACGGTTCCGCAGCGTTTAGCGTGACGTAAAGTGGAAAGAAGTAAAAAGAGTGTAGAGGACGTGGGGCGCAGAGAGCGGTGTAGCTTCAGGAGAGTATTCAAAGTCTGCTGCGTCTCGTAAAGCTTGCGTAACCCCTTTGTGGTCCGGTTAAACGTTATATGGAGGTGAATAATGTCTAGACACCTCATGGCGGTTTTCTTCCTCAGCTTTCGAGGCAGAGCGCGGAGGTAAGAGGTCGTGAGCAATAACGCTCTATCTCCCTGTTGGGACTGCAACAGAAGGTAAACAATGTGATAGATAGTGTTCGGATGTGTAGTGGCTAAATCTGGCATGTGGGTAGGGCGATGTCGAAAAAGCAATCGTTGACGGGCACGATATAGGAGCAAAGTATCGGGTCCTTCAGTAACCGTTTCCGCTGCTGCATTTCGCACGACCTCCCGTTGCTCATTAACGATCCAGCGAGCTTTCGGTGGCTTCCTGAGAATGCCCTTTCTCAGAGACCTACAGAACTCCAGCCAGATGGGCAAAGGCATTTCATGGCGTGGTCGTGAGTTGCCTGGAATGGGACTGTTAGTGGTCTCCATGACCTGGCGCCAAGCCCTGTCCCAAAAGCCAGCTTGTATCAGCGACCGGACTTGCAATTTCCAAGTTTCGAAATTTCCCTTTATCTTGCTCCTGCGCATTTCAGTAAACAACATCTGTGTGACGCCAAAAGATACGTGGCGGAGAGCAAGGGCGATGAGTAGATTGTAAGACCAAGTGGTTTGCAAGTCAGGATATAGTGCGTGATAGTCCACGAGCACAGGAAGGCTGGGGGTAGGTCTGCAAATTGAAACGAGATAGATGAGGTTCTTCCGCAAAGCATACCGCGTTGTGGGCCGCGATAGGCGGAAGGACGGTCCAGCAGGCGAGACTGAAACAGCATTCGTGATAATCGACGATGGTTGTCCTGGCCGCGGTGGCCTTGTCCTTGGAATATGGGCAGGAGTTATCTCCCTTGGCTGGGAAGATACCCCCGGAATTGAATCAAAGTCCCAGTCTGCGAATGAGTCGGGATCAAAATATGTGACATTGAGAGTGCAGTCCTTGTACAACTGGTCATCTGTAGGACAGCTGGGATTACCAGCTAAATGCGGGGTTCGTCGAAAACCGGCCACTTTCCAGTCAGATAACCGATTGAGGTCTTCAACATCGTTAGATGTCAAAGCTAAATTAGAGCTGAATGAAGAAGATATTACCAAAGGTAGCTTCAAACGGACACAATAACGCACCTAGACTTGGCAGGCGCTGTGGCGACCGCGATATTCCGCTTATATGTAGACTTAGATGCCGTTCTCGTCAGTTTTCGATAACGGGTGCCAACCACGACTGAGACGGTAGTCCGGGTATGACGTGCCCAAGCTCGACCAGCAGCGTAGGCGGGAGTAGTGGCCACAGCGGCGACGGGGCTGGTGGGCAAGAGACAAAAGGCGCGATGGAGCATGCATGGGAATGAGAAATCGGTCTAAAGAATATGGATGACCGTTGCAAACTTGTTGCAAACGGTTGACCAACTCACAACAATTTTTTGCGAACCAAATGAAGATTGTTTATCATATACTTCTGTTTCAAACATGTATATACATACATACAAATAACATCTCCTCAAAGCTCTTCCATTGCCTGTTGAATCATTCGCCCAACCAGCCAACCTACTTTCGACACCCATCTATCCCTGACAACACGCATAAAGCTCGACACCTCGGACACTTTCGAATCCGCAAAGTTATCAAGCCCACGTTCCCAACTCCTTACACTTTCACTCCCAAACATTCCTGCTTGCTGGTTGACGACTTCATCCACCTTGTCTGTCCAAGCCATCCACTCTTCCGAAAGTCGGGGAATAAGAAGAGGTCCAAGAGAGGATATGCAAAGCGGTGGCTGCGATAAAAGATGATTTGTAACCGCCGATAGGAAAAGGAAAGTCTCCGAGGGGTGGAACTTGTCTTTATGCAAACACTTGATCGTTGATGCCAAGTGCGGTGGCGATGCAGAGGGACCGCATGATGGCTGCGAGGGAAGAGGAACACATGTAAAATAAGGGAGGTACGACATGCAGCATGCCACAAAGTCTGTGATGTTCGGTCGTAAACGCGAGAGTATGTAGGAATCCCGCATGCCGCCTTGTTGATTGTGTTGCAATGGTGTTTGACTGAAGGCTGTCGAACCACCAAGCCCGTAGCCAGTAGAAGGGTGGACGAACGTAGGGGAATTGGAATAGGGATATGCATCACGTAACTTCTTGGCGGATTGTGCGAGGCTTTGTATCGCAGTATCGAGTGTTGGCCGAGGGATGAGCGACAGAATTGTGGACTTGAGAGAGGGTTGAGCTTTGATTAGCGAAGAAAGTAATGGTAGCAACGATTGTGTAGGGAGACTCGCTGTATTAAAGAGTCAGGACCCGCCCAAGAAACTGTTCGCTGAATCATACCTAGCAAGACGCCGACATCGACATCATCCTCTTCAGAGGTACCAGGTGCCCTGTTTTCCTTCGCATCTTTGCCAGCTGCTTCTTGGGAAGGTGCAACCCGTGCACGTTTCGGTGCCGCTCGTTTAGGCCTTTCAGGTGTTGGACTCCTGTCCATTGATTCATCCCTAGCCCCAGAATACCGACCATTATCCAAATCTTCCTCAAGATCGTGCCTTCTTTTCTGCACTCTAGAGGAAGAAGGTTGGTTGATGGAGGAAGCCAATTGTTGAAATGCAGTAGGATTTGTGTGGCCGGGTGTAGAAGTGCCCCAGGGTGACGAAGATACAGTGGACGACAAAGGGCTGCCCAAACCAAATCCAAAGCCAAATGGCGAAGGGGCATGTGAGAGAGGTCGTGGGTGAAAGTCAATAGGATGGTGCAGAACGTTTGCCATGATGGACAAGGGTAAAACCAGGAAGCAGGTCAATGTGAGTATAAAGAGTAAAGCAGCAGGCGAAGTCACGCAGTGACTTCACGTGACACTATTCGCCCTGCCCTAAACCTGACAATTAAAAGCGACATCGTGATTGAATTTTTTTCCCTATCTTCTCACAAAGGTATGTTCCCTTCCATTCCCCCTCCGGTGACGAGAATAAGAATCGCTACTTGGAAGCCTACGGGCTGATGAGTTTAAACTATACATATACCCAAATTTCTGAGATCTATCAGCTTTGTGGATCCATTACAACCAAACTGACTTCAATCCTTTCCAGGTCGCCCTCGCGCTCGCAGTGCTCTTCCATTGCAACGTGAGTCTCTTATTCACTTTCTTGACGTGATGCAACAAATAGAAGTCAAGCCCTGACTTTGTCTCAAGGACAAGTGTTGATGATTTTCCATGCTAATACTGATCCTCCTTCAATTTATTTATCCTTCGACTCAGTGAAACTAAAAGACTTTTTTTCTTTTCTAGATCCAACTACATATTCTCGCTGTTCAGTTTATTGTGTATATTCCGACTCTCCATCCATCATTATGAAAATGTAATATACAGAATCAAAGTTCATTTTAAGAGTCTGCCCATAGCCAATTGAGCAACCACAGGACGCAGATCGCTAGTGTCAATCTGGCCTTCACTCCAAATCTCCATTGACCCTCTCTGTACCACATTTTCTGGAGGTTCGAAGGTGCTGGCGCTTGCTCAGCCAAGCGGTCGACCCACCTCCTAGGTCGAAAAGGTGTGTCAGGTTCTGGAGGCAATGGATTGCCGTTAGCGTCTTTTAGGTGGTGATCAAGATTAGGCGATATGAGAGGTATCGAGACCTCTTGTGCGCCGTCGGCATCGCTTTCAGAGTGAACGGCGGAAGAATTACCACCCATTGGAACGGTAACAGGAAGTGGTAGAGCATCGGAAGCCTTGGCGCATATCCAACTTGTCATTTCCGCAGTGGCATATGCCAGTCGATCGGAAATGTAGATAAACATGATGGTGGCGAGGACAAAGTTGATGGACCTCCACCGTGTGCCCGGAAGGACAAGAAGGATGCCTTTACTATCACCAGCCAGCCAAAAGTGAAACTGGACAATGAATGTTTCCAAAGAGCACTTGCCAATGAAAGAAAAGGCCCTAGACGATGCGGAGCGCATGATTGGGTTTGCATTTCTTAAGAGAGCGAAAGCCACAACGGGGAGGGGGGAGATGTATGGATGCCAAAGGTTATAGGTAAATTTGGACTCCTGGAGGAGTTCAAAGGCGAAAAACCATACAAGAATCAATCCGGATAAGGCGATAGCGCACTTCACTGCGACAGGCCAGTATTTGTGGTCCGCAAGGCGATAATCCCGCGTCTTGGCCACAGCGATTGCAGTGAGCATTCCAACGTAGACGACCCAGAGATCGAGGTTAACTCTGAATGCCCATTCTCCAGATGACCAGTGAATCTTGCAAACTCGTGCGAGTAAGTCGAATAGGGCCTCTAATGGCCATTTTGCATGCATAACCCATGTAACTATCGCTGCCGAGAGTGATATCTTGCAGAGAAGGAGAGGGGTGTGGTCATTGAGTTGCCGACCGATTGCCATAGTGCCATAGATGATCAGGTACCACATAGAGACGAGTGGAGAGAAGTAATAGGAAATATAGTCCGTGTTCATAGTGTACGCGAGTATGATCGTCAGGAGATTAAGTCGGACCATGACCTGTAGAGAACGCTTTATTTGGAACAACGAAATTTGGCGCACAACGTACCTGTGCAATGCGCAAGAAGCCAAAGTCCGCCTTGCGAAGATAGAACATGGTATGTCCGTAGCCTGTCATAAAGAGGTAAGAGGCCACCAAAACCCGTATTGGGTTGTAAATTCCAGATATTTTTGATGCTCCGAGGTAGTGATATATCAAAATTGCCACTATTGAATGCTAACGATGACTAACTTTCCATACGGCAGGTGTGAGAACCATACCTTGCATCCAGCCTTTCCATTCGTCTGTCTGATCACGACTCAAAAACCCTGGGTCTTTATCTACTCGTTTGACTGTTAACAGCCCAAATAGAAGAGAGCCCAAGGATAGGAAAGCAAATGTGAACGGATTAAATTGTTTCTGCTCTTTAAGCCAGAAACCAGTTCTGTCTGCTGCGTAAAGGAGTGCGACGGAAGAACTGATGATAAATGACGGTAGTTCACGCTCAAGAGAAACGGTGCGAGAACCTATAAGATAACATATGTCAACGATCTCTTCTGATATTGAATGTAGCAGCACTTTCCTGAAAAGTAGGAGACATAAAGCGTGTAGGGACCCCATAAAATGATACACCCAAGGATAAAAAGCTGTAGAAAGGACGGTATAGGGTATCGATTGCAACACGTCTTGTCGAACGGGAACCGTTTGGCAAGTTGGTCATTGCAACGAAGATTGAGAAGGATATTAGCTTGCGTTTTGACAAGGGTATCGGAGTAGTGAAGGCCATCTTCCGTTAAAGACGGTAAGAGCATCTGATTAAAGACAAGAGGCAGCGAGACCTGATTGTTTGGCCTGGTCGGCCTCCTTGAGTGTGTAGGGGGATTGATGCGATGATAGAGGTCTGAATTCATAGCTTCTATGTCCGAGGGGTGAATCGTGGCTGCTCGGGCGGGTGATAGCTTTGATGAGATAACTTGTTCAACCGGGAGGACAACAACATGGTCTGCGATCTTCAGCTGACGGGAGAGAGCTGTGAAAATGCGCTCCATCTTGGCTTCCCATGCAGGGATCCCTCCTGAGGCTGGGTAACGTAAATACCATAACCCAGAGCCCAGGATCAGTAGTGAAGGGGGAAAAGGACCATCCAAGCGTTTTCGGAAAGTAAGTGCATTTTGAATATACGATCCATTGAGATAAGGATCCCAATAAAAGGATACCTGGACGCCACTTTTGGTATGAAGCTTGTGATCTGCGTGTTTGCTGTCGGCATCCGCTGGTACGGTAGGCAATGAGGGGTCCAAGACGTGAGCCAGTTGAAAGAAAAGCTTCCTCGTAACAGAATCGCCAACAAATACTGCTTCCCGACCGGCGAGACAGTTCGACCCTTCTCCAACGGTGTAGGAGTGGAGCATGCAACCTAAGGAAGGATATTAGTCGATTTGAAGATATCAGCCAGTCAATAAACGCGCCGTCGGGTTGCCAAGTTCGCTGCGCCGAATCTAGCCAGCTCCCTCTATTGAGCAAAGAACTGCACTGTATCGGATCTGTCCAGTCTAGATATTCCATTTGGTTCTGAGGTTACAACGCGAGTGCTTTTGTGGCTCACCTGAAAGAATGTAACGCGCAAGCCCAGCAAAAAGACCCAAACCTACGGCGACGATACAACCAAAGTGTGGCCATGAAGGATTAAGGCTGACAGAAGCCTTGGAGGGAGGCATTTGTCGCGAAGGTATGATGGAGGCCTCGAAGTTGGCTCACCGCTCAAGGCTCGATTTATTAAATAAATACACGTGCACGCTGCCCTGACTCCGTCAAAATTGGTGCTGGATACAAGTGCTATGGATATATGATTCCAGGTATATACAATAATGAAAGTCCATTTGGCGAAAAGATGCCAGAAAACTATGAAAGTCCACCTGCTAGTTGCTGGCCCTGAAGCCAAGGAAAATAAACAATCTATTTCTCCGTTCATCTACGTCGTTGTCGTGGTCGTTGTTAGTCCCGTCCTGTTACCAAGTGTTCAAATTAAGCAACTTCTAATATTCCGGGGATGGACCGGCTCACCCTTTACAATGATTGTTGGCGGACGTAGGGAAGCAAGAGAGGTAACGACACCCCGAGCATGCTGTTCGCTGTCGTTCAAAAGCGGAGAAGGGAAGGTAACTTGACAAACTCACCAGCGTATGGGTCAGACGTGTAGAAGTTCCTCACAAGGACTACGAATAGTAGAATAGCGAGAGGGATAGCAGCCAGGCGAAAAATCCACATAATGAGTTTGTGCCGCTTTGACGCACTGATTACGGGATACAGCGTCGTGCCCACAAGAAGCCCCATTACGAATCCCCCAATGTGGGCTATTGCACAAAACGATAGTTGATGAATTAGCAAAAACACTCGGTGTTAAAATGAATATGAATATACCAAAGTTGTCGACATCTGTTAGACCCAGACATCAATCATCCGTAAACAAAGTTTATCAATGAAAGACTCACACGGAATGTAACCCACCGCGATTCCAATCAGCAATTCTATCGTCATGAAGATTAGCTGAGCAAGAAAGAATGTGAATGTGGATCGTGTCGCTGAAGTGCATCAAAAATACCTTTCGGACAGGTCGGTAATGGTATTTCCAATGAGCGAAGAGATCAACCCAGGTTACCTTTTCCATAATGAGTCCGGAAATTGAGAATGAAATTGAGCGCGAGGAACTTACAGCTATAGTGCCAAATATTGCACCGCTCGCTCCAAGCGATGGTACACCTACCAGGGAGAAGTTTCCACCGAGAACATTGCTAGATCAGATATGAGTAGGTAAGAAGCCCTGAGTTTGCAATGCCGTACCCAAAAATTCCAGCCGCGAAGTATGTAAGCAAGAACCCCCCAGATCCCATCTCCTTCTCAATCTATCAAACGAGTCTTAGTATGAAAGTATTGAGTAGACTGACCACTGAAACTCATACCTGTGCCGACAGAGTAATTTGAGCCAACATATTTAGGAGAATATGAATGATCCCAGCGTGTAAGAATATTGGAGTGACAAATCTGCAACAAGTATCATGTCAAACAGGCACAACAGGGGGCAAGAGCAGAACAAACCGGAACCATTGATTGGGAGAATGACCATGAAAACCTCCGAATCCGCAAAGGTCCTCCACTGTGCATATGCTAGTGATAGGATTGGCTGTGTCGTTCATGCCTATGGCGCAAATGGGCGACTAAGTTACAACGGCGACGAAGTCGGGCGAAAGGCATCGTACAGGCGATTTTTGTAGACGGAGGGACGTCCGTCACAAGCTTCATACATGGCGGGAAACGTGCCCCAAGATTGATTAGAGCGCTCCCAGATGGACCCAGCATAGGATTGATGACTGGCTGGGTAACTCGAGATGAGTGTTGGTTATAGCACAGAATTTCTGAGGGCACCTACCTTGAGTGAGATAGGGCTTCCCTGTTGTCGTGCATTTAGGGTCAGCTCGTAGATGAACACTGCGAGCATAGAAGCAGTCAAAGCCCATACTGAGGGGGGCAATTTAGTCAAAATACTGGAAAAGGACGAGAGAACATACCAACAAAAGGATATTTCTGCCGGCCAATTCCGCGTTTCTTGTCTTCAATCCGTTGCTGCAGAGGATATTTTCCTCCAGCCAAAATTGAATTCATGGGCGAGGCCTTTTCATCTACAAGTTTTGGTTGGGAATCCTCGTAAGGTTCAGCGTACTCTGAAAGAATTCGTTAGACTCTAGTTTCTGAAACCTTGTGTATGCAAGGTTGTAGCAGACCTAAATCTTGATACCGACTTCCGCCTTGGGCGTTTTGAACAAGAGGGGCATCTTGTGAGTCGTCCAAAGCTTGGCTGGCCCTTTGAGATTCGTATCCCGACTCGTCGCCAATCTCCGCGTACTTGTGTCCGGTAGTCAAAGCAGATGGAGCGAGGCTCCTACGACTATGATCCCGGAGCAAGCTGGGCCCAGCTGTTTTCTCGACGTCGGTGGGATCGTAGGAGTTGGTTTGTTCAGGTTCCAGAACTTGTGGCGTTTTCGTGCCATGATCGTCAACATGATGATAAGGTAGAGCGGACATTTTCAAAGCCAGGGGATGAGCACTTCTTGTGGCAGCCGGTGATAAGTAGTACCTCGCTGCAGTCGAGTCCAGGCACCTGCCAAGCACGCGGCTGTGCTTGCGGCGCTTGTACACGAAGGTGCAATTTGGCCGCGCTCCGTCGCATCGCTTGATCACAGTACTGCGGCACGGGTACAGAACTACGCACTCCTCATGATCACAAAACGCATGCACGTCTTTAACGATACAAATCTACATAACATTACTATGCGATGCCCACAAATAACAATCAGGTTTATTCATGTCAATGCCAGATCAATTGGTGTTGTTTCTCCGATGCTTGGTCGTCCCTTGCTGCGTCCGGATGGTTTCCGAGTGAGAGGTGTTACGTGGGTATTAATTTTGATCGCAATGTTGTCGACGTCGCCGACCCGATCATCGAACGCTTGCCAGTCTTCCTTGTCCTCTTCTTCGCCCCCAGTGTCAATGGGTTTGTCCCAGCGCGCAACGGACCTAATTCCATCGACCCACTGCAAGATACCAACTTCAACCTCTCTTAACTTTCGGTTCCTTGACCTCCAAACAAGAGGACCCCCAGATTTTATCCTCGCTCGACTTGAACTTCGAGAACGAGGGTTCGCGCTCAACATTGGCTCTCGCTGCGCGTCTGCAAAAAATGACTTCCTTCCTGGGAGAGCAGCCAACAAACGAGGGTCCGATGGAAATAAAAGTGGTAGCATATATCTTGAATCGAGGAGTTCTCCAAGCACCTGAGGCGGTTTTGCAGGCTCCCAGGCAGACTTGTCACGGGACTTGTCAAAAAGCATATCGATACTTTGTTGGGTTGCAGAAGTGTCTGATGAGTTCACAGACGCAGAGGACTCTTTCACGGAGCCACTGGAAGAGCCGTTTAAGTATGAGGAAGCATCGTCTCTATCCCGGTCCCGGTCAACAATCTGAAATAAATAGGTTAAGTTTGCTCTGAAGGAGTGAGTGATGAATTCCAATACCTCTTTTCGAAGAGCCTCCACCCCCAGCTTCACTCGATGTCTCTCCCAATCCTTTTGAAGCTGTGTAAGATATTGGACACATTCATCCGTCATTCGACCTTCATTGACCTCATACTTATAGTCACGGACGGCACGACGCATCTAGTAATTTGTCAACGAGCTATTGATTCCTGTAACGCAACGGACACACCTGTAACGGATTCACGTTCTTCATCGTCTGTATTGTGAAAACGAGGTCCTGGAATTCCACTATTGACGAAAGGCCCTGTGGAACAATCAATATGGGCCATTTGACGTTAGCAAGACCCCACCTGCAACCAATTTAGCAGATCTCGAACAGGAGCAAAATGTACTTGGACACCTGGGGGGATCCCCATTCCCTCGATCCATTCTTCCAATACGGTGACGTTCGCGCTGATCTGAACGGCTCTTGATCTAGGGGACAACTTCAGTAATTCACCGGCAAGTTGGTACTAGCCAAATTTCTTACCGACAGAGGTACTTCTTTCGCGTAATTAAGCGGTTGAATACCTCACCTATCAAACAAGTCACGATGACATGATGTGGGATATAGTGGAGACAGGCGGAAACCTTACAAGCAGTCCAATACATCACTTGTGACCATAATTGGGTAGTGAGGGCCGGATTTATGTCGGAGAGAACGAGAAGGGTGTGCAAAGCTGTGAGGAAAGATGTGAGATCAACGGGAGACGGCGGCGGCGAAGTATCAGCGAAGAGCGCAGACAATGGAGCTCGCGTGGAATCCGCACGGCCACGAGTAAAGGTCTCTTTCAACGATGAGAATTTACGAGAGTTGGAGGATGATATTGTGTTTTGGCTGTGACTTGGGGAGATTGGTCGATGCGGGCTCGCAGGAGGTGATGAGGGAGTACCACCACGGTTGGTGGTCGGGATTGTGGGATTCGGAGCTTTGCGTTTTCCAGTGAAGGAGCGTAGAAACGACCACTCTGATTCAAATTGGACAGCTTCAAACTCAGAGGTCAAGGGAACATAGTCCAAAAGGGTAGCATCGAGTAGTTGATCTATTCGCTGTTCCGCAAAGCGAATGATAAACACTACAACAGACGATGATTGGACCAATTTGAGTTTCCAAGACTAAGACTTACCGAACACAGAGTTTATAACTTCCTCGATCAACTCGAAAGAGCCCAACATCTCGCAGGCTTCGTTTATTGAGTTGTCACATTGTAACAGGTGAAGCCAGAGACTCGTGTTGTACAGCCAGAATATTAAGCAGGTGACATCTTCTGCCCGGTTCTAAAATATCGTCAGCCTATGGAGATCGTAGCTAGGTGAGATTACCGATGACGCACAAAAAAAGTCTCTTCAATGGCATCACTAGCGCCGATGATGAAGTCTTCCAGCCACGTATGATCACAAGCGAGACATGCAAATCTCGTCAGCATATACAATGTGTTTGCAGGAGTGGCGTTTCGTAATGACGTTGGAAAGTTTGTGATGAGGGAGTCAAAGATTTGAGGAAGGAGAGGAGGTGAAAACACCAGCATGGAGGTGTAATCTGGAATGGGTGTCTGAAGATGATGGAGTGTGAGATAAGAGCATGGTATAGGAGGATACTAACATAAACATCTTCGTCCAAATCGTTGTCGTCCAGGTCTGAATCAGAAGCAGATTCTGTATCTGAGGCCCAGAGGTTCAAATTCACCCCAAGAATCTTGCATGCTTCTTCGCGTATCTCCTTCTGTTTCCCTGTCTTCTTCAGTCGTTGTTCGTGGAGGCGTCGTTTCTGTTCCATTCGTCCCCCAGTCCAGCCGTTACCTCGCATAGCCTCCTCGAGCAAAAGCGCGACATCATCTCTCCCAGGCAAGATCGAATGTGCCGTAACAATATCCAAGGGTGTCAGATTGCGTCGCGTTACATCAAAAGGAGAGTACCCATGGGTCATCAGGTAAGATACTAGTGTGGGAGGCGAGAGAATAACAGCATGATGCAAAGGTGTCCACCCAGCTTCGTAAAATACTCACGTTAGATGCAAAGGTGATCGCTTAATTGAACTCGAGTTCACCTTTGTCTGCGCCCATATCCGCCCCTTGCGCAACAAGTAATCGTACGCATTCTTCTCGCTCCACGTCCCGATCTGAGTCGCTCCCGAAGCCGTGAATAGCGAGACTAATAAGCCCAATTCCATCCTCATCACGGACACCCAAGTCCACATGAACTTGAGCCTGGGGATCGGAGAGTAGATACTGGAGAATGGAAATGTCTCCAAAGACACAGGCACGACTGATGCAATGAGCCACCAGTTCCGCTTTCTGCGAGGGATCAAGGCCAGAGTTTGAGGCGAGTTGATGAGATATCTGCGATACTGTTGGATACAACGGGTGTAGATCTGGTTCTGGAGAGAGATCGAATGGTTGGGTCCTTGATGGCAGTGTTCCAGGTTTTTGGCTGGACATGGGTGGTCTCTAACACGAACTTATCCTGAGCCAGTGTGGTCGCGTTCTAAACGCGTTGGAAGCCAGATTCTAAAAAGTTTGCCCCTTTGCAGAGGTGGGGATCGAGGAACGGCAGGGATATGGAGGGAGGGAGGTATATTGTGGTCAATGTCACTAAAAACCAATCAACACCAGATTTGGTAACCAATAATTAGCACGCTTTAAGTTTCTGTCGTTTCCCCACACCAATGCCCCCCTCCAAACGGCAAAAACTTTCCGGAAAGGAAGAGCATCGTGCTTCAAAGGAACCGGAGGAAGCTACGGATAGTTCTACGGATGATGATGGACACTCAGATGATTTCGAGGGTGAAGGGACAAGCCTCGACGAGGATGATGAACTCGAAAGTCCAAAGAAACTGAAATCCCGGCAGACCTTAAAGAGAAAGATCAGGGCGACAGGAAGTTCAAATTTTGGAGCGACGCTACAATCCTTATTGAAGACAGATGTTCCCTCGACACTTCCACTATCACTAAATCCTTCGATCAGTCGAAAACACAACGATGAAAAACTGGAACTTAGGGCGAAGAAAGTTTTACAAGTAGAAAAGAAGGAGAAAGAAGACAGAGGTCGTATAACTGATGTGATAGGGGGATGGGGAGGAGAGGGCGAGCGGGCACTTCGGAAAGTTGCTCAGAGGGGAGGTATGCTTCATATAAAATTTCCAACTCTTTTTAGCTGACAAGGTTGTCTTAGTTGTCAAGTTGTTTAATGTCATACAACAGTCCCAAGCAAGCGTTGCAGCTGCTGCGGAAGAAACAAGAGCTGGGAGAGGGACTGGCAAGCCCACACTTCCAGCTCCCATCATAGACAGTAAAGGCAAGCGCAAGGGCAAAAACAAAGATAATATTGTTGGAAGGGCAAAAGAAAGTGAGACAATGCCTTTCAATGCACGTATACTGCCATTACTGACCTGTGCGCCAGGCGCTGTGGACAAGGACGATTTTTTCAATATGATCAGGTCTGGTGGGATTGTGTCAAAGGCGTAAGGGCAGCGTAAGTTGTATCAGTTTTTATTAATAACTATTGAACTGAATCACAAATCACAGTGGAACTATCTTACAAATCCTTAGTACTTACACTATAAGCTCATGATGTAGACCAAGAGACAAGCACGCCATCTGCACAACTCATCGCGCAAATAATTTACTTTGATGAAGCTCTCATGGAGTCGTCAGCGTCAACCTTAGAGTCTGATTACCAGCTACAGTCCTCGTCGCAATGGTCAACATTCTGCAGATCGTAATTTCTCTTTTATATTCACAACTCCCTGATCAATTCGTCCCCTCCCTCGATCCAAAGTCGGTCGCCGTCATAGGGGCAGGCAGTGCAGGTTTGGCTATGCTAAAGGCTCTCTTTGACCTTCCGGAGACAACGAGGGATGGATGGAGAATAGTTTTATATGAGCAACGAGGGGATGTCGCAGGCGTATGGCAAGAAACTGCTCTCTTTTCTCTACCCAAATCTAATTTTTACCAGGCTTCCAGATCCCCATTTACATTCACCACCTGACATACCAGAGACCCCGCTCTACCCACTTCTACACACGAATACCCCCGTTCCTTCCATGTCTTACCCAGGCTTTCCTTTCCCTCCCGGCACTCCACTTTATCCTAGTCACGAGCACGTCAGGGAGTATCACCAGCGATATGCCATGGCTCACAATCTTACGCAATACATCAAGTTCAATCATGAAGTGCTGGAGACCCGCTGGGTTGGCAACTCTGAATATGGACATTGGAATATTTCCGTTCGCAACGGCACGAACGAAATACACCTGGAGAACTTCGATCACCTTGTGGTTGCTTCGGGTAATAACCACGTTCCAAGGATTCCTGTCTGGCCCGGACAAGACGAGTGGTTGAAAAACGGCCCTGATCATGGGCCAAAGCGAGAGATTTTGCACTCGATCTATTACCGTGGGCCTGAGCGATACTTTAACAAAAGTATTCTCATTGTAGGGACCGGTGCTAGTGGGCAGGATGTTGCTATTCAAGTATCAAAGATTGCCACCAAGGTGAGGGGGAATGTTCTCGGTTGTGGATATCCCAGGAATTAATTAGACTCATAGACTTACGTTTCTTCAAGACATGATAGGCCACCCATAGATCAAGTCGAGTTCAAGCCAGAGATATCTCATTTCACGGAGAACGGTATTATTTTTCAAGACGGCACAACCTGTAACGTGGACGCTGTTCTCCTTGCGACAGGTTACGAGATGCGGAAACCCTTTCTCGATGCAGGGCACGCTCTACTCACCGACCCTTCTGTTACGTCCAACTCATCGAGCAACCGAAATCTCACCACCAACTTGCATTATATATTTCCCTTGCACCAACATATTTTCTCACTTTCCCCTGCACACCCCGTCAACGCCCTAGCATTTATTGGGTTACCAACTGCCATTGCGAACTGCCCTTCTGATCTCGCACAAAGTATATTCGCTACGCATATTATAAGGAATCGCACTATTTTATCTTCCCGCGAAGAGCTCCTTGATGAACTTGCGGCATATGAACACGGCATTCGACAGCGGGGATATGATCCTTACATTATTGGACATCAACTACTCAACGGCACGTCAAGCGATTATCAAGACGAACTCATTGATTTTCTGAAGAAACAGGTTCGTGGTTGTGATGTATTAGATGGGTTTTCCTCAACATTTTCAGAATGCCATCCCCGACGACGGTAAAAACTATGTTGAAGGTTGGCGTCGAGATGTATTCAACTACGACTATCTAAAGCGAGGGTGGAGCTGCATTGAAGAGTCTGGTCAGGTTGAGGAATGGGTACGAGACGTTGGGACGGAGGAGGAATGGGCTGATTTAATGAAACGGGTCGATGCATGGCAAAAAAACTGGGAAAGAGAGAACGGGATACGGTTTGTAGCTGATCTGGGAGTTAGAAATTAATTGTAGCATCTGGCTCGCCATGGGTGTGCGGATTACAGAGATTGTAACATGATCACGACCGTCTTTCAATTTACTAAGTACCTGCCCTAAACTGAGCGTCCAAACACCATAAAACCAGAACTCCAAATTCCAACACCATGGTCAGTCCATCTGTCTTTTCATGGCTAGAGTCTGGATGAAGAAGACTCATTGTCACGTATAGCCGCCAAAGTCCTCGATACGGGCGGAAGAATGGGACCGCCGCCTCCATGATGTTCAGATTACGAAAAAGTGAGCGTCTTTTTTCTTTTTCTTTCTCTGGTCCCATCCATGCAAGGATGAAAAACATTATTGGGAATCTCGCTGACATTCTTCACGAATCATGACGAGTCAATAATTGCATGTATTATCTGAATTTGCATCGCTACGTCTTCTGTCTTAACTCAGACTGACCAACACTCTGTAGCGACCTTAACAGACTCATCATGGACTATCTCGTGATCGAAGGCTACAAGTCGGCGGCAGAAGAATTTAGCCAAGAAGCCAATCTTGCGCCCCCTGTTGACTTTGAGAGTATCGAAAGCCGTATGGACATCCGTGAGGCACTTCAGCGAGGCGATGTTGAAGACGCCATTATCCGGGTGAATGACTTGAATCCAGAGGTGAGAATCCAGAAAAATTCAGAACCGAAATGATTAAATTGTTTCATGCACCACTCATAAACCCCTTCGGGGTTGGTGATGATATTCGTAAACACCAAAACTTCAGTCTTCAATATGATCTATCTTTTCATGTGGTGTTTTCGTATCAGAAACGGGAGCTAACGTTGTTCTTGCGTTCTGCAGATTCTGGATACAAATCCTGCGCTATACTTTCGGCTGCAACAGCAGAAGCTGATTGAACTTATACGGCTGGGAAGAATATCGGAAGCACTTGAGTTCGCACAGGAGGAACTTGCACCACGAGGAGAGGAATCACCCGAGTTTCTTTCTGAGCTGGAACGAACGATGTCGCTGTTGGCGTTTGAGGCCTCTGCAGCTGCGCCAGCTGGCATCTCTGAATTGCTATCGCCAGCGCAGCGAATGAAGACGGCTGGAGAGGTGAACGCTGCAATCTTGGAGAGTTTGAGTCAGGGGAATGAGGTGAAGTTAGTTGGGTTGCTGAAGCTTTTGTGTTGGGGAGAAATGTTGCTAGAAGAACGGGCAGAGTTTCGCAAATTGAACGTAGTTGAAGGATCTTTGGTAGATAGTGTCCATGTGTAGACAGACGTCAAAATACACAACAGTAGCCGTGATTTGTCAGCACAGAACATTCCTTGGTAGTGTCGACGACACCCCCGCTGTCCTCGCAGCTTGGCTGCAACGGTGCTGCAACATTCTTTATTACTTACCTTGACGTCTATCCAGTAACCGCTCTTCTTCATCTCATTCATAATGTCAGAGGACACGAGAATCAAGACCAGGAAGGGCAAGGTTCTCTATGTTGCAAACCCAGGCTCAGGCGACTCCGATGAAGCCAGCGACGACGATCGTCCCAGGCGCCCAAGTGGCAGCGGCGGCTACCCCAATTCTTTCAGGAGACCGCAGCATTCCAACGCCTATTCAAATCCAAATCCATATCCTCCTTACAAACTCACCACTCCATCCAATAATCATCCCCCGCCTCTAACTACAATCGATCTTATTCCAAATTACTCTCACCATCAGACTCCTCATCCGCCTCAATCCTCTCCTTCTACTGCCAGTTCTCCAGCTGTCGAAGATCCAGCCCCACTCCCAGCTGTTACGCTGCCCGTATCACCTCCCGAAATAGCCCCGTCCTCGTACCAGGATCCGTCCATCTATGACGGCCGAGATCTGCACCAGCCCTCTACTTCTCGTGCAGGGAAGCTTCTCCAGACAATCAAAGCACCTTTCGGAAGAGTACCAAAGACAACCGTAGACAGTTCTCCACGGCGTCCCAAGACGGTATTTCGTACGCCCAAAGCATCATTCATTTCATCTCATGATATTTTTCAGTCTCCTACTGTATCCACGCCTGATTCATACAGCTCAGTTTCAAGCTATACGTCGACCTCGACCTCGACCACATCCGACAAAATCATTATTGTCGTTACCGCCGATTCAGAACGATACGTAACCGTTGATGTGAGCGGTGCGAAAAGTGCAGTTTTTATCAGAGAGTGCATCTTTACAAAGGTATCTACCATTCCAATTGATCACAGCCCTCCCTCTCATGGTTTATTTACAGTTGAATATCTACAGTGAAGATGATCAGTCTCCTTTTTCTATCTATCAAACTGAAATTGGTGCCTTTGCCATTGGTGCTGCCCTCACTGATGACCTTTTGTTTTCTTTGTGTCGCGATCACGGCGACTCAAGGGGTTCCCTCAAGTTTTTCGTTTCCCACTCTTCCGCTCCTGTGCACGAACAAGCGCCTCCAGCCATTGATTTTACCGTTCCCCCACCCGTTCTCCCCCAACATTCGGTGACTCCTTTGCGTCCTAGGCATGGTTCAAGTTCCAGGCACGGCAGTGTTTCTTCCGCTAGCGAACACGCTGGTTACGATGCAGACCTCGACAATCCAACCACACGCTCCTCTCAGCCAGCACCGCCATTGCCCACGACCACCAATGCACCTCCATCTCCGCATAGACGACCGAGTGGACCTCCTGCCCCGCGACCATCATCTCCCCTTCTTCAGTCCCCAGCAAAACCATCAACCCCTCCTCTCCCTCAAGCCGCTGAGCGGCTCCGCTATCAAAAGAGTGATGCGACGTTCGTCGATAAATATGGACATGTAATACCTACGCCTCCACCACCTCCACCGTTATCCCCTCACCGTCCATCTTATTCAAACAACGATGATTCCACTCTTTCACCACCAGCTTCACGACTGCATGTTCGCTCTGGATCGGATGCGGGTGCCGAGCGAGAGCAAGCTTTGAGGGCGTCAGAGGAGAGGGTGGATAAGCAATGGCAGCGTATTCGGCAGCCTGCTGCGTTCGGGAGGCTGAGAGCGGAGGCGTCCAAAGAGACCCTGAACCAAACTAAGGAATCTAGACTTCGCAAACGTTACCCCACTGACTCTGACGATGTGTTGGGTCGATCGGATTCTTGGGTCGTAGTCCCTCAAGGCGGGGGGCGCGATCAAGAGCAGAGTCAAGAGCTCCCAAGAACGTCACCTCCCATTTCAAAGACCTCTCGACAACAACACTCTCCACGATATGGAAGACCCAGCTCTCCATACGCCCCTCGCGTTCCAACTATACCAAACCCTCCTCGACAACAGCCTCCGGTCGTCCCCATATCTAATAGCGATATCCGACCTTCAGTACAGCGTGTTAATGCAAGAAACCCTGTTCCGTCCAGTTTTGTTGTAACCTGGAAACCTGAAGATTCTAAAACCAATAAGACTGCTTCACCTCCCACTTCCAACTGGAACCGTCTTGGAAAAGGTCATACAAAGAGCATGGACAATCTCCGGGCTTCCTCAAGCCTTCCGGCATCATTACAGCCCGGTCGTCGTAATCCACCTCAACTTCCAATGAGTCGGCAGGCCACAAATCTTCGAGATCTAACATACTCCCCGAGCAACCTTCCTGGTATGCCCAAGTCATACGAACCCCCGCGACCCTCGAGGCCCCTACCCGTCCAAGGTTCTCCACACGGAAGTTCTTTGGACTTTTCCTCCCAGTACGGCTCACGCCCGCATGGCTCAAACCTGATGTCTCCCAATGGGTCCAACCTCATGTCTCCAAGCCACGATCCTTATCCTCGACCCCAATCTGCTGCTGGCGACTCCATGACATCCCCCACCCAGCGGCATCCGCGACAACTTCAGTCGCCGACCTACGGACCGACTTTGGACTCTGGTGATCCAGCACGGTCTCCTCGAACAATGTCTCCCAGTCGGTCTTATTTTTCCGCAGGCGTACCCGGACCAAGACCCCAGCTGAACTATAGCGATCGATCTGACCGTTCCTCTGACATTCAGAGTGGGCCAGAGACATCCAATACCACGCCTCCTCGTACGCCAGTCAGCCCCCAAAGTCCGAGATATGGCCCATCGGAGACCACAGCATTCGTTGTTGAACCATCGTCACCAACAACTGGAACCCCCATACACATTCGGACAGATACGAATCGTAGCTCGGAATTGACTTTAAAACAAGGGGAACATGTTAAATTTGCACAGTTGATAAATGGGATTGAAGAGTCAACAGGGACCGCCATGCCTTCTCGCCCGCCGCTGTCCGAAAAACTTACAAGGTCACTCACACCACCACCTCCGTCATCCTCCTCAAGCGAAACTCCAGCATACAGTCAAGATGACGATGATTCTGACCCAGGCGGGGGCACTTGGATAGTACCGCCAACTGACAGGCCAAAATCTGTATCGCGCCCACCGTTGAAGGTGCAAATAGAAAGCTCGACGGTGTCTTCAGGTATGAACCTGCAGCTCCTGCCCCAGGCACCGCCCCCCACTTCTTATCGTCCGTCCGCGGTTCCTCGACCGAAAAAACTTGTTGATAGGAAAATGCGAGGCAGCACATTTGCCGACCAAGGGGACGATTCATGGGCTCCTCGTCCACCACCGGAAGACGTTTATGAACGTCTTGAAGAGTTTTTCCCTGAACACGATCTTGATAAACCAGTTATTGAGGCAAGCTCTGGTGGGACCTCTCCTACGACCGCGGAGCCTACGGCCCCCCCTCCTACACCAATACCCGACAAGGGAAGAGTCAGAGCCAAGAAGTCCATTCGCATTGTCGCCGAAGAGCACAAGAAACGCATCGATCGTACTTCCAAGGCGGACGCAACGTCATATACAAACAATATGCTTCGCAAGAGGAATACGAAGCTTTGGGGTCTTAGAATGGAAGAAGTGACATCAGAAGCG
The DNA here is from genome assembly GCF_000143565.1 of Laccaria bicolor S238N-H82. NCBI lineage: Eukaryota > Fungi > Basidiomycota > Agaricomycetes > Agaricales > Hydnangiaceae > Laccaria > Laccaria bicolor. The sequence continues at coordinate 48,181 of NW_001889872.1, read as the reverse complement.
AAGAGTACGTCCAATTCGTCTCTGTCTGAGTCATCTCCTGGTGGGCCTAGTGAGTAACTTGATGTTATGCTCGTTTGGTATCATGTCTGACATCTGTTGTAGCTACCTTCAAGTGGATGAGAGGAGAGCTGATTGGAAAGGGCACATATGGTCGCGTCTACCTTGCGCTGAATGCAACGACGGGGGAAATGATTGCGGTGAAGCAAGTGGAACTTCCGCAAACTCCAAGCGACAAAAACGATTCCCGCCAGGTGACGGTGGTGCAAGCATTGAAGCTTGAAAGCGAGACTCTGAAGGACCTTGACCATCCGAATATCGTACAATACCTTGGCTTCGAGGAAACACCCGCAAACTTGAGCATGTGAGCCATCGCGACGCGATACACGGGTTGTCACTCAAAAATTCTACAGCTTCCTCGAATACGTTCCTGGGGGTTCTGTTGGAAGCTGTTTGCACAAACATGGCAAGTTTGCCGAATCTGTCACCAAGTCATTCACGGCGCAAATCTTGAGTGGCCTGGAATATTTACATTCGAAGGGGATCCTTCACCGAGTAAACATCTTGCTCTAATCGTCAAAACATCTTGTTCATCGTTGATTTTAGGATTTGAAAGCAGACAATATCCTTGTCGAAATGTCAGGAGTATGCAAGATATCTGATTTTGGGATATCGAAACGAACAGACGATCTTCACGGGGGCGCCTTTACGGCTATGCAAGGAACGGTATTTTGGATGGCTCCAGAGGTCATTAACACCCAGAAGAAGGGGTACAATTTCAAGATTGATATCTGGAGTGTTGGTTGTGTTGTGTTAGAGATGTGGGCTGGTATGAGGCCCTGGATAGGAGAAGAAATGGTAGCTGTGATGTTTAAAGTATGTTCCGCCTGCCATGCTATCTCGTGACTAATACTTTGCAGCTCTACCAATCCAAACTCCCGCCGCCAGTACCCGAAGATGTCACCTTATCGGAGCTTGCAGATGACTTTAGACGAAAATGTTTCGCAATGTACGCACTGTATCTCGTCGAATTCTTATGGGGAGAATTGCTGATGCAACTCTTCTTAGAAATCCTGAGGAGCGCCCAAGTGCTGCTGAACTCAGGAAGCATCCTTATCTCATACTCCCGGCGGAATGGGTGTTCACAGGATTTACATAAAATTTACTAACTCTCGATGACCACACGTACATTTTCATTTTCACTCTTCTTCCATCTAACTTCAACTTCCATCGGTTCTTGCTTTTCATGACATCCCCGCATATCCATAGGGCTCCGCCATACGATAACAAGTGTAAACAGCGATTTAATCAGCATTTAATGCCATAATTCTCGCACGGTGTTGAATCTGAGAGGCTGTACTATCATTGGTGGAGTGTTGCAAATATTTCGATCAAAACACCATAGTGCTTCGAGGACTAAACCAATCCTCATAATTCTTTGACCATTGGAAAGCCTTGGTTCTAGGCTTTCAGAATATGTTTTTTTCGCATTTATCTGAAGTTGATGAGGTAGGTGCCGAGGCAAAAGAGAAAGTCACCAAGTCTTGCAAATTTTGTCACGGTGGAGTCACGTCAGATCAGGCAAGATCAGACCAGACGAGGTAAGATTGCAATCTCCGCCCTGCTGATGTTTTGATGTTAGCACGCCTGATCATCCCTGATGCGAGAGCAATGGGCTAATAACCATCAGGTTGGGTGTGGTCCCTGGTGTTAGGAATCCAAGAATGAGCATCGTCCGACATGAAAAAATCGCGGAATCCAAAGGACTAAGCATCTGGAGGGAGACTATCATGGTCGAGAAAGCTCGCCTGGCGACACAGACAACAATTTTCAAACTGAAATGCCCCGTATTGTACAATGCGCTATTAAGAAATATTGATTTAAGCTCTGCTCCACGTACTGCCGATGTCAGAAATGCCGACAGGAAGAGCCGCCTATCGAAGATCAGTAGTTGTTTCAGTAACTAGCAGTTAAACCAGATACCTTCTCGTCGTAGTCGTTCCATTCGCCTTCAGTCAAATCGACCTCTGAGAATACCGACCCTTTCATCCCCTTGCATTTCCAAATACCCTAAAATGACATCAGGGAAGATCCGTTACATTGTGGAAAGAATATCCTGACTCTGGGATCGAATCCTATAAATTCAAGCCCGCGGCATTCGATAACAAGCAGTTGCTTAAGTTGCCCATTTTCTGAGTCGTAGGCTTTGACAGGCGAAGCTGTTTCGAATTTCGCTGAACTTTCGCGTTTGCCTGGGAATAGACACCATTAAAAGTTGAAACAAGCACGGATAGCTTAGCGTACACAACCCACAACGCCACACAAAGTGGGCTTTACTGCCTTTGCCTCCAGAAACCTCATATTCTTCCTGGTTTTGTCAATGGACATCGAATCTACGTTGATGATCGGATTATTGAGCGTACTTTGCGGTTGAGAGAGACAAACTTGGGGTGAACTTCGTTACAGCTGTTACATTTCACCTATGGCGGTTTAAAGTCAGCTGAAATGAATATTTGAAAAGAAGATGCCGACTTGAAAGAAGTATTCAAAGTCGTCGCCTGCAGGCTCAAGATCTGTAACATTTTCGAGTTCTGCTTTGATAGAAAGTTGTAGGCGCTTTTGAGATTGGGTGAATTGATGGCGGTGTTGAGAGACGAGCACTTACAACCATTCCTTGAGAATAGTAAGAGCTGATAAGCTCTGTTTGGCCGTGTATGCCAGACGTGTTATTTGATCTTGTTCAATTTCTGAAGGTTAGCAAATGCTTTCATTTACACGAACTTTGCGCCTTCTTGTCGGCCCCGGGAGTCCCTGCCCGTCTGGGTCATCTCTGAGGAACCTCAGTTTCTCTTCTCCTGTCCTTGCGCGCCGTACAAAACCTATGATAGAAGAAGATATCACTGATGATGACTTCTTCGACCTACTCTCGGAGAAGTCAGAGGTGGCGGACTCGCCTTCGTCTGGTCATCTTATGCTCCGCGAGCAGCGCCAAATGTTACATTATCTCCGACTAATAGAGCATGAGATGCCAAAACTCGTTGGTACGTCACACGTATCTTCTGGCCACCAACCTTTCCATTGACCTTTTTTTTTTTTTTTTTTGCCAGCATATCGCAAACCATTTACCCCACCAACTTCTGCCACTCCTTTAATCGTTCGGTCTCTGGATTACCAAGGAGAACCTCATCTTGCATCCATCAAACGCGTTGTTGTCGTTGCCGTGGATCACCTACCTTTGCGGACGCCACAGGCCATTCATAAATTTAAACTTCTGGCTGGGCCACGCTGGACGCCGAACCCTCCCACCGATGCAGGGGTGGCCAAAGAGGAGCCATGGGGTAATGGATATATCAAAATCTCATGCGAAGACCTGCCACGACCTGAAATGAATCTCAAATGGGCGAGTGACACTCTTGACAAACTCGTCGCCGAGGCAAACGTGAATATCAGTGTTATAATGTCACTTGAATCTGACGGCCGTTCTAGAATACTAAAGCTACTTTTGAAACTGTCCCACTTGACTTGCGACATGTATATGCAAAGGCACGTAAAGCGAAAAAGGGAGATCACCTACGTGGCCGTGTTCTTAACCGTCCAACGATCAAAGACTTTCCTACGGAGTGGCTACCAGGTCGAAATTAGTATGATTCGAAATGGAATATCTTTCTTTGCTTGAATCAAAAACGAACCGTCTTAGCTGCTCTTGTGGCCTGGTGCATCCAAATGTGGTGAGTGGCAACTTTGGCTTCAAAAACAGCCACGGGACCCGATATCGCAACATATGCAAGGGCGACCGTACAATTCAAGTCTTATGGAAGAGGACAAAGAGACAAAAGACCCTTTGTTCGTATTTCATGCAGGCCACTGTCCACAGATACGGCAAACAGGTACTCATTGATGGTTTTTGAGCCACCCCAGCAAAGATGGGGTGGCCTACTGTACTATAAAGCAGGCATGGGAGGTGTCTGCCAGGGGTATACCCTTGACGGGCATACTCCGCTCTTGAATTTTGTCGTGCAGCGCACCCACACTCTGACCCGCCTCATTCTCACGAATGCTCACCTTCTCGCAAGACAGTCCGACTGCTACTCGTTTGTCACATGCAATCCCATATCCGCAGGTCGAAGCATTCAAATGTTATACAACATCAAGCAGTTCCTGCAAAGAGGTCAATAATGATGATCTATTGGCTCTAAGCAGGAAGCAAACAGGGGAGGGCGTTTTCTTGCCTGATGAGTGGATAAAGCAGGCAGGCGATAGGAAACTTGTCAGAAAAGGACAAAGAACTCTGTTTGATCTCAAAGGAAGGACCATCTATGGAAATTTCGACTCGGACTGTCCCCAGCAGACGAAGAGGCACAAAATAGAGCTCATTGACGAGGCATTCTTTGAGAGTCTGAGGAAGAGGGTACGGTTTACGACACCTCCCAACGCGTCTAACGACAGCACACCGTTGTCGACACCTGTGCTATCGCACTCAGGGTCAACCGACGACAGCAGTGACGAAGAGTGTAGCGACGATTGCACATCAGGGAGATGTCATTCATGTCGGGTGGACGAACTGTTCAAGATGTATATCGACACCAGCAACTGCACCTAAGTTATTATTTGGACATTCATTAAATCATTAATGCTATAATTCTATTTTGAACTCATGCCCAACGCATGTTTGTTAAAAAGGGGAACACGGTGGAATTGAATGGGTCCTCACACACACCAGCATGAAGAGGAAGATATTCTTCTGGGTAAGATTCGGTGCAGTAAATTATCTGGTCGGTTGTTGATTGCCAATCGCTAGTCCCTACTTCTGCCCAAACCGAAATTGGATGTAGTTGCCACTGGGGACAAACAAAGCCAACATCGCCCGACTTCTTTCTCAACTCCCCCCAACCTTAAAGTATTTTTTTTACTTGCACCGTTCTTTCCTTTCCTTCTTCACTCTCGTATTCGCTTAGATGACCGACTCATACGCTTCGTCTCGCAATGGCGATGCCTCTAGTCATGGCATTGCCAATGGTTCGAGCCCGTCGCTCGTCCCAACTGGCCACACCACTGCCATTTCCAACGTCATTCGCAAGAAGCTCATGGGCTACGTCGGTTTTGCCAATCTTCCCAACCAGGTCCACAGGAAGAGCGTGAGGAAAGGGTTTCAATTCACCGCTATGGTTGTTGGTACGTGGCGTGTCCGCTTTTTCGCTATTTGATCCAGTCCTCAATATCAAAGCTTGACGCGCTCAGGAGAGTCAGGTCTTGGAAAATCAACATTGATTAACACCCTTTTCAACACCACCCTCTACCCGCCCAAGGAGCCCCTACCACCCGCGGCAGAGAGGCCCAAAACCGTTGCCATTGAGAGCATTGGCGCAGGTATCTCTATCTAATATAACCTCGCTGAAACGTAGCATTTTTTTTGATTCGTTTACGTACAGATATCGAGGAGAACGGTGTTCGACTTCATTTAACCGTCGTTGATACTCCTGGATTTGGTGACTTTGTCAACAACGATGACAGGTAAGGTTAAGTTCTCGTCCCCGACGTTCACTCACGTAGTTGAGTAAATAGCTGGAAGCCCATTGTGGAGAACATCGAGTCTCGTTTCGACTCGTACTTAGAACAAGAAAATCGTGTCAACCGCATCAAAATTGTTGATAACCGTGTGCATGCCTGCCTTTATTTCATCCAGCCTACCGGGCACGCGTCAGTATCATATTTTAACTATATTTGCTCTTCTTTGACGCTGTCAATTCCAGTTTGAAGCAACTTGATATTGAGTTTATGCGCAGACTTCACACCAAGGTCAATCTGATTCCTGTCATCGCCAAGGCAGATACTATGACGGATGAAGAGATTGCCGAGTTCAAGGAGCGAGTGAGTTTATCTTCCTACTTTTTATCCCCTCTTTCTCATCGGACCCGTAAGATTTTGTCGGATATCGCCCACCACAACATTCATATCTTCCAAGCCCCCACTTATGATAATGAGGATGAGGAGACCATTGCAGAGGCCGAGGAGATTGCCAGCAAGATCCCCTTTGCTGTCGTCGGCTCAGATAAGATTGTGACCACTCCTGATGGACGCCAAGTCCGCGGCCGCGCATACCCTTGGGGTGTGGTTGAAGTCGATAACGAAGAACATTGTGATTTCGTCAAGCTCCGACAAATGCTTGTTCGTACGTACATGGAGGAACTTAGGGAGTACACCAACGATGTTCTCTACGAGAACTGGCGGACGGAGAAGCTGCTCAGCATGGGAGTTGCTCAAGATTCGACCGTCTTCAAGGAGATCAAGTAGGTGACAGTCTTTTTCAAACAAATTTCTTACCAATAAATCATTGTAGCCCCGCGGCAAGGTTGCAGGAAGAGCGTGTCCTGCATGAAGCCAAACTTGCTAAGATGGAGGCCGAGATGAAGATGGTGTTCCAGCAAAAAGTGCAGGAAAAAGAAGCCAAGCTCAAGCAGTCTGAAGAAGAGTTGTATGCTCGTCACAAGGAGATGAAGGACGCCCTTGAGAAACAACGTGCGGACCTTGATGATAAGAAGAGGAAGATTGAGAGCGGCCGACCTTTGACGCCGGAGAAAGCCTCTGTTCGTCGTATTTCTGAATGATTTTTACTCCCTCTGACCTCCTTTGCAGACTGGTAGGAAGAAGGGGTTCCTTCGCACGTAAGATACTCTCCGTACGTGAAAATCTGAAGACTTCAGGCTCGCCACCCTCTCTCTTTGGATGTTTCATATTGACGATTGCCCCCCCTCCGACCTCTTCTCTCTTCTCTGTATCATGTCCGTTGATTAAATTAGGTTGTTTTTACTCACTCTTTATCTTCTTGGCTCTCACGAATATTCCCCACACTCTTTCGATGGATAACCCCTACTGCCTAGCACTTTAAGTACTTGATGTTCTGCGCTACATTTATACCACGATTTTGGCACTTTGACGCTGAAGGACAACAAGTACAAATGAGTTTTGAGTGGCGGTAATTCCTGGTGACTCTTTGTAGCCCCTCTTGTCCTTATTACTTCACCACGCCATGGCTGATCTTCAAGCTTTATTATCCGCACTTGATATATTCAGTCGCACTCCGGACAAGGCATCGCTAGATAGCGCAAATTCCTGGCTTCAGGATTTCCAACACTCTGTAAATTGTCTTTCGCCTGTGGCCAGTCTCCCACCCAGCACCTCTGACTGTGTCCAATCGCTCCTTGTCCTAGCCTGAGGCGTGGACGACCTGCAATGTCCTCCTCCTCTCTCCGGATGCACCTCTTGCAGCCAAGCTTTTTGCCGCGCAAACCTTCAGGGCTAAAGTCAGTCGTTTCAATGTCTCTTTCTCCTTACGCCATTCGCTGATGGCATTGATTACTCAGGTAACATACGATCTACACCAAGTGGATCCAACTAACTTACTTGCCCTTCGAGATACATTATTGACGGCGCTGGAGAGATATCATGGTGGTCCCCGTACGATCAACGTCCAACTGTGCCTCGCGATCGCAGGCCTTGCTCTGCAGTTGCCCGCTTGGGACAATGCTGTCCAGACAATGATTGACTCATTTGGAAGAAATCCAGCTACCGTTCCTACTCTTCTTCAGTTCTTGACTCTCCTCCCCGAAGAGTTGTTTGGAAACACAAAGATACCGATTACGGTTAGCCTTTCGGCCTTTTATATCTGCGATTCTGATAGTTTGCGTCCAGGATGAAGAATACCGCGAGAGGTCCGCCCAATTGCTGACTGCAAATTCGAAACAGATTCTAGAGCTGCTATCGATGTACATCCAGGCACAGGGTAGGCTTCCTCCTGTCTTGTTAATATGTCTTAAACTAAAACACTATATGCAGGTGTAACCTCCACTGTTCAATCTCAAGTCTTTGGGTGTTTGCGCAGCTGGCTGGTCGCCGGCGAGGTAAACGCTTTCGAATTATCGGAGACTCCTCTCTTCACGTACGCCTTCGATGCCCTGGCATCGGAGGAGCTGTTCGACGCTGCTGTTGACGTCATTTGCGAGTTGATTCACGAAACTCAAGAGATTGACGATAACATGCATGTCATCGAGTTGATTGTGCCCAGGGTCATAGCTCTCAAACCCCGGTTGACCGAGCAGAGAGACGACCCTGACAAGATAAGAGGCTATGCCCGCATTTTTGCGGAAGCGGGTGAAACATATCGTATCCTTCTTTTGCAACACACTGAAACCTTCTTCCCTATCGTCGAGGCGATTGGAGAGTGTTCGGCCTATCCTGACCTCGATATCGTGCCCATTACCTTCCCATTTTGGATGCGACTTAGTCAAACGATTGGGAAGAAATCTTCATTGTCGCCGTTGTTCTTGAAGGCGTATCAGACTCTCATGGGCGTGATCATTCGTCATCTACACTTCCCAACAGATCCGTCGAGTCTTACCGGACAAGAGCTAGACTCTTTCCGCTCTTTCAGGCACGTCATGGGCGACACGCTGAAAGACTGTTGCTTTGTCTTAAGAACGGAATTTTGCCTGCTTGCGACATACCAAATGATTACAACTGCCCTTGCACACAGTCCTGAACACATTTCTTGGCAAGAAATTGAAGCACCTTTGTTCGCTATGCGCTCCATGGGCGCTGAAGTTGATCCGAACGACAACAATGCCGTTCCTAAAATTATGGATCTTATACCATCTCTTCCAAATCACCCTCGAGTTCGTTACGCAGCCCTCCTCATCATCTCGCGTTATACAGAGTGGATCAACGCCCATCCCCAGTACATTACTTTCCAGCTTCAGTACATCTCGGCTGGCTTCGAAGACTCTGATTCTGAAGTTTGTGCAGCTGCTGGACAGGCACTAAAATATCTATGTCAAGATTGCAAGCAGGTATGCCATTTTCTGATATGCAAGTATTTTCCTTTGATTTTAATTATTATTTAGCATCTCCTGGACTTCCTCCCTACCCTTCACACCTTCCTGAGTACAACTGGCACCAAACTTGTGCAGGATGATAGACGGCAGGTGTATGAGGCCATCGCGTTCGTTATTTCTGCCATGCCAATGGACGCAGCAGCAGGGTCATTACGCACCTTCTCCCTGGATATTCTCGCCAAGGTTCATAAGCTCACCAACCACCAAGGAACTCCCACCAAAGCTGAGATGGAAGAGGTTGGCGGTATGTAATGATCCATTCTCATTGACTTTGATCTCATCGCTGCAATAGATGGGCTCGAAAATCTTGAAGTCATGCTGCAGATTGTTCATAGTTTTGGCGAAGAGCTTCCCTCTGCTTGTCGGAACAGCTGTGAAGAAGCCTGGGTCGTATTTGATTCGTTTTTGGCGAAGTATGCTGCGAATGCAGATCTCGCCGAACGCACCACCCGAGTCCTTCGCCGCGGCATCGATCTGTTCAATGGTTCTGTGCTTACGGTTGCATCCTCAGTAATCTCAAGAATGTCGGCGGCCTTTGAAACTACCGGTTTCCCCAGTTTCTTGTGGATTGCAGGCAAGGTCATTGGTCTATTTGGAGACGAAGAGGATTCGAGACTGAGGGCCGCTTTCCGTGTGCTTTTTGAGCAATCCACAAACAAGGTTGCCTCTCTTCTGCAGGTGAAGAATCCTGGAGACATCCCAGATGGTATATTGTTCGTTTTGTTCAGTCTTGGATCTTCTATGCTAATATATACCTCTTAGTCTTGGAGGATTATATTCAAATGCTCTTGCAGCTAGGGTCACTCGCGCCTGACATATTCTACCCATCCCCGGCATTCCCCATCGCATTCAGAGCATCATTGGCTGGTCTTACAGTGGTCCACAGCGACATTATCTTCGCCGCTTTGGACCTCTTCCAAGGTATCTTGCTGCATGACTCTTTAAATTCTTCCCTTCCTTTGCCGCACCCACCGAAATTTCCAATATATGCCGCATCCATTAGGGCGGCCATGGAAAAGGAAGGGTTTACATTGTTGAGTTTGGTTGTCGCAGGAATTGTGGGAGAGTTTCCAGCAGACTCGACAGCGAAGGTGGTGTCTATCTTCCGGGTGCTCGCACATACATGGCCAAGCCAACTCCTCACGTGGCTACCCCGTGCATTGGAGCAGCTTCCAACCTCGGATGCTCCTGCCCAAGCGAAAGCACAGTTTCTCCAAGATGTAACGAGGTGAGTTGAATGATTTGACATGCGGTGCTTTTTCTCATACACGATCAGTTCTGTAAATGCAAGACAGTTTGACAAAGTGAAATATGCGATTCTCTCATTGACCAGAGCATCACGAAAAATACGCGAAAGACGAAGAACAGGATTGTAATTGCAATAGCTTTAGAAGTAAACATATGTAAAGAATATTACAATTTGGTTGTCACGGCGGTAACCGGTTTCCTTCAACTAATTTCAACTATGTTTCGCCAGGTTGGACGCTCCTGGTCCACCAGTAAGCTCCATCATCATTGCCCATGACCTTTTCCTGACTGCCAAAAGACGGACGCAGGGCGTTCTCTCAGTCCACGTCGCGGAAGAGCTACGCCGATACCATACAGAACCTTATGATACACAAAGACACCAAGGTTCTATGCCAGGGCTTGACAGGAAAGACCGTCAGTCCTATTTGTTGCCTTGTAAACAGCTCTTGACACGCAGAATTGCTCAGGCCACTTTTCATATCACGGAAGCTCTGGCGTACGGTACGAACATGGTTGGCGGCGTGTCACCCAAGAAGGCTGGCCAAACTCATCTCGGGCTACCCGTTTTTGGTAGCGTTCGCGAGGTTAGAACACTTCACAACCAGTCTCATACCTAATTTGCTTATTATTATTTTTACGTATAGGCGGTTAGAGAGACGAAACCTGATGCGACTATTCTGTATGTTCCACCCCCTACTGCTGCCGACGCAATTATAGAGGCAATCGAGAATGAGATTGGGCTCATTGTCTGCGTGACAGAGGGTATTCCCCAAGCAGACGAGATTCGAGTCGGTGTTTTTACATATTGCACCGGAGACTTCTAATAGCATGTGTGATAGGTCATGAACGCTTTGAAAAGCCAGTCTCGTTCTCGGCTTGTTGGTCCTAATTGCCCTGGAGGTGATTATCGTATGCCTTTTCCATATTCGTGCTGATGATATTCGCAGTTATCAACCCTCTTGGATGCAAAATGGGCATTCAGCCAGGACACATACACACGCCTGGAAACATTGGTCAGTACGTGGTCGCCACCGAATTGACATTTGTTAACTCGCAGCATTTCAGGAATTGTTTCTCGATCAGGAACATTAACCTACGAAGCTGTTGCTCAAACGACCGACGTCGGGCTGGGTCAATCGCTATGCGTCGGCATCGGTGGAGACCCGTTCCCTGGTACCCAACACGTCGACGTAATCAAGGTCTTCCTTGAGGACCCCAACACAAAAGGTGAATTATTTCAATGCGTCGCCACTGTTCATCGGTTATTCAGCTTGTTGCACAGGTATCGTTATTATTGGAGAAATCGGAGGCTCAATGGAGGAGGAAGCGGCAGAGTACCTCGAGAGGCATAACAAAACTAGGAGCCATCCCAAACCAGTGGTCGGGTTTATTGCTGGTCGGACTGCGCCTCCCGGCCGCCGTATGGGACACGCCGGTGCCATTATTTCGGGAGGAAAGGGTAATGTGTAACATTTTCATGATACCGCAAAGCTCACTCTTGTGTTGAAGGTGCTGCCTCTGATAAGGTGAAAGCACTAGAGAAAGCCGGTGTGATCGTAACAGATAGCCCAGCTAAGATTGGTGTCGAAATATTGAAGGTAAGTTCAAAACCGTAATGTCCAGCGTTAGATACGTCTTAATCAGTTTTCTCTCTTCAGGCCATGAAAGCTGCGGGCTTGGTATAAGGGGCGATCTTCTTTCGGCGGTTTCCAGTGATTTATTTGCCCAGATTCCAGAAACGTTCGCGAAACATGAGTCACAGAATAGCAAAAACAACTCCCAGCTGCGGAAACAAGGACATTAGAATAGAGGCCATTTCCTTGATCTTGTTCGTGGACATGTCGGAATATGATGCATCCATAGATATTTAATATGTTTCAAGAATTTGAAGACTTTGCAGGGCAAATGGTAGTTGCAGAAGCCGAACGGACACGAACACACATGATATGGACTGAAAAGATGGAAAGCAAATGGGGTTACTAACTACATCAATGCTAACTAGAATCCACTTGTTGTCACCCTCAGTTGTTCAAGCTTTTTGAGCACCTCACCGACGGTCCTATCGAGTTCGCCAGCAATGGAGCTCTGCTTAGCTGCTGGGAGCCTTGCATAAGTCTCACACAAATCACCATCAACAACTGCCTTCACAGGGGCATAGTATCCCCTCCAGCTGAGCTGATCTCTGCCAACTAAGCTGCTTTGTTCAGTGCGCATATGTTGCTCGAGCGTTGAGATAAAATCCACGTCTTCTTTAGAAACAAATGGCACGAGAATGCCGATCGTTCCATGAAGCCCAGTGTACATCAAGACCTCCCGACCTCCTGCGACAAGCGACACTTTGTGAATCGATGTGACCAGGTCTCCAAGGTGAAAGTGGGCAAGCATTTTTGTCTTGTGTGGTGCACCCATTAAAATGCCCTTTTCGTGGAGGATGCCAGCACCAGTGGGATCATCGTCGACTTGTTCAGAAACTTTTGGATCGAGTCGATTGACAAAGATATTTCCGAATCGGTCACCCGCAACGATTGTATTGTAATCCACCATTGATGATGCTGTTATCCATCGGGGTTGACTGTCATCTGCGAATACTAGCAACCGGTTTTCAGGAGGTTTGTACACGGCAAATTGTATCGATTCTTGCATATCGCCAACTATAATTCTTGAACCTTGGGTAGACAGGGTAACAATCGCGGAAGAAAACGTCTGGGAAAGCCGTCGTCGGTAATGCCTAATATTATCCACGAGAGTCACGAACCTTGTTCTCAACTTTTCGAAGCAGTTTTTTCTTGCCAATATCATAAATTCTTAGTGCCTTGCCAACACCGGCAACAAGTCGCCCCTGGAATGCTAACAAGGCCAGTGGGACATCGTCAACCTCGGTCTATCGAACATTGAACATTAAGACTGGATTACGTCGCGAGCTGTTGGAAGCACACCTTGTGTTGGAACTCAAGACCTGCACCCTCGTTCGTGAACTTGTACGTTCGCAGATAGCCGCTTGTACATGAGCGGGGAGAAACAATGGTATCTGCAGCAGTGCCAACGACGAGGTGAAGTTCTCCGTTTCGAGCAGAGAATGGTACGATTGCGAGGGAGAAGGCAGCTTCGTTGCTATCCATTGGAATCACAGCAACCGTCTTCGCTTCAACAGGATCTATGATACGGATGCAGGAAGCCCAAGTTCCGGCGGGGGCTTTTGGTCGGCCGAATACTTCTGGGGGGATGTTAATTTCCCCATCATCGAAACTTTTACCTTGCCGACGCTGGTTACCTGATCAGCTAAGCCTTAACAGAAAAAAAAAAAGAGAAAGCGCACAAATTCATCAAGTTTTGTGCTCGCAGCTTCCTCTCCCAACGTCCTGTGATCACCCTCGATGAGATAAAAATAATTATTTCCTGGATGTGTGATGAATTTGCGGGGTGTGTATGAGAGGGGGATCGAATCTTGTTTCAACTTCGTTCCCAATTTAGGGACCTGGAATATCCTTCAAGCTGTCATAAGTACAATAGGGCTATAGAGGTAAGTGAAACGAACCGAAGAACACTGCCTGCGATACCGATCAGACCTTCCGGGCTTAGCTCTGCGGAGAAGCTCCACGCATAGTCGAGGTTATCATAAATTAGAGGCGTGAAGTGCATAAGATTTTGATGTGTGTAGTTTAGCCAGGACCTCGAGGACAAAGCAAGTATCCCAGGATTGCGCTGAATCTGCACTCGGACTAATTTGATAGGCCTGGTCCCCAAGAAGCTAAACAGAATAGTAATAGATGAGGAAGGGTCGTAAAAAATATAAGGACAGAATAACTGGACTTACCGAGTCCGTGTATCCGTCAACTGGCCATTGATAGGATCAAGAACCGTACGTAGTAGAACGCCATTCTGGAGACCAATGTTGACAAACATCGTGGGCTGCGATTTGTTGATGCTCGCATCTAGCATATCTGCGATGCATATAGCGGAAGGAGGAGCAGTCAAAGCTTGTAAACTGATGGTCTCCAGAGTAGTTTCTGGGTCCAGCGAGATGATTCGAACAGTCTGATCCTCGCAGCCTACCGCCTGAGAAAAGGGACTCGATGAGAAACGATAAAGGAAGTCGAGGATCAACACGAACGAGATAGGGAGTTCTCTGTCTGCCTTCAGGAACGTCACCGATGCTCAGCGCAAGAACTGTACTGCCCATCGCCTTTCGATCTTGATATTCATTTAGCTGACCATCCAGATCCAACTCAAAATAAACCAGCTCCGCAGAGCTCAAAGCAACCACAACTTGCCTTTTGTTCGTTGTTGCACTAACAATTGTTTTTCCCTGTGGCACCCTCCATTCATTTACACGGCGATCGGCGAGGACGTGACGAATACCGTGGGGGTGAACCTGCAAGAGCGCGTCTGCACCGATTTGCTGAACTGCAAGTGTCGGGGCGGATGACAAAAATCCCGTATCCTGCACTTCTTCAATCGTTTCTCCGATAGAGAGCACCAGGGTGCCGTTGACGAATGATAAGATGATATAAGAATCGAAGGGGTCTGGGAGCTTTAGCTATCAGGCCGTTAATCAGCCAGTGGAAAAACTCACCATCTTCAGTCCGTTTCGTCGTCCAAACAGCATTCGGAATGCCTGGAAGATCAGAACTAACCGATTCCTCGACTTCAAGGCCATGACGTAGTGTCCTGAAAGTACTGCGTGCGCCGCGTCCGCAAGCTGCGAAGATCTGGGGAGTGTCTGAGTTTGGGAGAAGGTTCATGACCTTGGAGTCTAAAATCGGATCCAAGGATTCCAATTCATCAGCAACCACAAGGTTGTCCAAAGGGTGTAGTCGAAAAAATGCGTGCGGTAGCGGAACCGATGGGTCAGCCATGCCAAAGGATGGATATGATGTTGAACTAAATTCTGGCTCGTCATCGTCGTCACCAAGTTTCTGAAATTGGTAAAGGTAACTGTTGTTCTCGCTATCAATATTGTTTTTGTGCAAAGATATGGATGGACTGACTGATTTCCAAATTCGCTCGCGACAAAAAGGAAACCAGATTTGAGAATACAAAGATTAGAGGCGACAGGTACAGTATCAAAATATTTGATTTTGAGTGATTTCACTTCTTCGTCTTCATGCTCAATGGTGACCTTGTACAGGTCACCATCTTCGCTTTGTAGCAGAAAAAAAAAGGCTCCCTAAAGAACGGCCATATTTTAAAGGAATTTTACAATTCTAGGGAGAGAACGGACCTTCATTTTGTGCATGACGGCAGCCGTAATGATTAGCCCACGGTTAAGGTCCTCTAGAGGATGTCTTCGGCGAGGTATGGGAACACGATGTTGAGGAACATCAGCATGTCGATAAATAATATGATTTTCACAGCAAACAAGAACACCAGAGGGGCCATCGAAGCGCTCGGATGAAGCGAGTTGACCGCCAGGAACTTGCACGAGCAGGTTAGCGCGAGGGTCGGTTGGTTCGCTCCATTTGCGTACAACGTGGTTAAGACCAAGATCCAGTTCATAGTAGGTCAACATCTACGCGACATGAGAAACATTGAAAACAGAGAGAGAAAGACAAAGAAGCACCTTTTCGGCATTCTTAAATGCATCACCTGTTGGGTCTTGATCCGATTCTGCATAATCAACCTCTAACGCTGCGAACATTGGATTTTCGAATCCAACATCTAAACCGACGATGTGGTGAATGATGGCGGAGTTTTTATGCGCCTCAAGTGGTGATGAGATTGTTAAGTTGGCCGCGGCGTCGCGGTTGAGGATGTAAACCAGCTTTGCCTTTTCCATAGCAGATATCATGACACTGCGTCCCTTTGGATCTGTGGCAAGATATTGGCCAGGAACAATACGACGAGCACCCGATTTCCCGTATGTTTCCTGGTGAAGTTTGACGAAGCTGCTGGTTTTGGGGTCATAATCCAGGATAATGATACGTCCCGAATCAGAGCCTACTATGGCGTAATCTGAGAGAAAGCTCCGTAAATAGACATAAATTGAGGAGATACGTACAAGGGCTCACCCTTGGTCCCGCCAGTCAAACGAAACGCAGCGAGGGAACGAATGGACCCAAAGACGTCGGTTGCAATGACAGTCGATATTTTTCCAGTCTGTACGTCGGGACGTAGGAGTTCGAGACGCGTTCCATGAGAAACAATGATTTCCTGCTGCCGGGCGCCCGAGAAATTGCCAACAATTGCCTGTGTTATTGCGGTAGGAGGCTGAAGTGTCAAATTGTACAAGTGCATGGTTCAAGGAAGAGAACGCTGTTGACAGTTGTTTGGGCAAATGTCTTCTCCCAGCTTCAACAACGCTGCAGCTTATCTCTCTTCCGCACCATCATTGTCTAAAACCTCTTCAACGGTAAAGCTCGAGGTCCACAAACTATTCACAGTCTTTGCTGCACGTTCCTCACTCGATCTCAACAGTTGTATGGATTGTTCAAGTACTTGACCTCCTCAAAATCACCAACAACATCTCGTCCCTCCATATTTGACCTGACAGGCCGCGCCAAGTGGGACGCATGGAGTGCAGCGGGAGAAAAGTATGAGAAAGGAAAGGATGCGGAAAGCAGATACATTGAGATCGCGCGAACTTTGGGCTGGACCGAGGGCGCGCCTGAAGCACGACCAGTTGTAGATACTGCTGCTGAAGACATATGGGACGACGACGTTGACGAGGGTGCGTCTGGAAGCCGTAGTGGTGGTAGTGGTGGGATGGGTTTATCAGTTAGCACAATGCCCGTCCCACCAAAAGTGGATGACAGAACTATTCATGGTCTTGCCGTCTCAAATGACTTTGCTGGACTCACTGCGCTTCTGGCACAACATCCAGAGACAGACTTGAACGAGCTCGATGAATTTGTGAGTTCGCAGCAGAACCACGCTCAACACTGGACTGACTATCAAGGAGCAGGGATATTCGCCCCTCCATCTCGCCTGCGATAGAGGGAGTCGAGAGATTGTCAGACTCTTGCTAGACAAAGGTGCTGATGCAACCATAAAGGTAATCCATAGCGCTGAAAAGAGCCATACTTCATACCAACTACTCTTGAATTTAGGATCCTGATGGGCTTTCGCCGCGAGAGCTTGCCAATGTGGCTGGTCACAATGAAATTGAAGCAATCCTAGCGTCGTCTAATTAAACATCATCCTATATGCCGCATAAGTTTGAGTCTGCAATAGATCGAATTCTGGGTGAGATTTATATGCTCACAATCCGCTCGCACGACTTGCATAGAGTAGGATTCGCCCGGACTTATGAAGGAATGGACTTCGATTGTGAGTGGGTGGATTTCGCCTGCTTCACAGCTTGAGTGACTGTTTGGGGCGCTGAGATTGAAGCACGGGGCCCTATTGCTTTGGGATGGTATGGGGAACCAGGCTTCAGAATCCCCCCCTATGATAAAAAGTGAGAACAAAAGCAAACAAATTATTGAGTAAAACGCACCAACTCCAGGAGTTTGACGACCGACTTGCTAGGAGTAGCTCCGACGTCTAGCCAGTAGCGTATTCTGTCAACGCTCCATTTTACAACTTTGGTGTCCTCTCCCTTTGCCAAGTGTGGGTCGTAGATACCTAACAATTCTGTCGGTTTTCCGTCGCGCCGATGTCGTCTATCTATGGCGACGAGATGAAATATACGGTGGTTGGTACATCCGTGCACCGACATGCGTAGTCGGATCGCCATGGTGAACAAGTTTGGAACAAGTCAAAGAGTATAAGCAGGTGTGCTAAATTTCTAGACCACGTGCCAAACCAATCCAAGACCACTCACAATATTGCCATGGCCTCTCAAATTTTGCCCTTAGGTACGGCTTGAATCCTTAACAAACGGAAACTAATGGTGCTACAGAACTAATTGATAGATGTATTGGCTCACGTATATGGGTCATCATGAAGAGCGATCGCGAATTCACTGGCAAACTCTTGGGTTTCGATGACTTCGTCAGTCAGTATCTTTTGACCAGGAACATGGGGAACCACATATTCATCTCTTAATCCAGATATGGTTCTCGAAGACGTCACAGAATAGTTCGTGCCGCGATCGTGAAATGTGTTTGCGCACTTATATCAATCCCAGCGAAACAACCCCTCAGGGGAAGAAGACAACGCAACTAGCGCAGACGCTTCTCAACGGAAATAACATATGCATGGTGAGCCATTTTACCTTTCGCCTCGGGTGTCGCTGATTTCCGTCCTATTCAGCTCATACCTGGTAGCGTAGGACCTGACGAGGAAGGCTAAACTGGTCTTACTTGTAGCGTTACATTTCTTGCAATAATGACAAGATTCGGGGTGTTTCCCAAAGAAACTAAGCGCCCCAGGGAACATGATTCGTCCACCAGTGAGATCCCCAGTACTTGCTACAACGATGAAATTTTCTGCAATGCATTCTCTCTATAAATAATCCTTGAAAATACCTCACAGCAAATCTTAGGGTGGAAAGTTTTAAATTGAAGAATACTGAGCTACAGATGAGTTATTATTCTGGCAAAATTGTAGAAGTGTGTGTAAATCAAGTGGTTCGGATTGCAAAGTGGGGGTGGCAGAAAAGTATATAGAAACGAGAGCGTGAAGGATGCGAGATGGCATGAAAATATACTTCGAGACAGGAAAGTTGTGAAGAGGAATGTCGTGCGGACTTTGTAAATTTAGCATGACTACTGCCCAAAACTGAACCCTCCTTGAGGAGCGTTCATATCCGAATGGAACTGTGTAACCGTCAGCCTCAACTTGATGTTGATCTCAACAGACAACACTTACAGCAAACGCGCCAGAAGCATCCACACTAGGGGCGGTGATAGCCGCATCGACATCGTCTTCATCAGGGAAGTACTTGTCCATGATGTTGAAAGCCTTCTTGTATATTTCCAGGTTGTCGTGCGATTGAAGGTTGTGGATAGTAATCATACCACCAGCTTCTTCCACGAACAACGCATACTGATTGGCGGCTCCAGGCCCAGCAGCAACCTTATCAGCCTCTCCAATCTTCAAGATGTTGTCAAGACCATCTAGCGCTACTTGAATGATCTTGTTGTCCATCATTGTCAACAGATCACAGAGTGGTTTGATACATCCTTGAGAAACCAGATAACGAATCTGGGAGGGCTCTTGAAGACCGCCTGAAGTAGCGTTTGAGATGGCCCAGCAAGCCTCCTTCCTTGTCTTGAAATCTGCATTCTGAAGGATGTTGATGAGAGGGGGGATAATGTTGGCGTCTATGACGGATTGAATCTGAGGAGGAGAGCCAGCGGTGATGTTGGAAATTGTCCAGCAAGCCTCCTTTCGAATACCATCCTTCGGGGAGGAGAGTAGAGAAAGGAGGGCAGGGAGGGCACCAGACGCGATGACGACCTGAGTTTGAAGATCATCACCAGTGACGATGTTTCCAACAGAGCGCAGGGCTGGCGTTTGAACAGATGTTGACTGGTGCATGAGTAGATCGACCAAGCGCCTGCAAACGCCAGACTCGATAACCGCCTGTATTTTATCGTTTGAACCATCAGATAAATAGGAAATTGCCCAACAGGCGTCAATCAAGATCTCGTCGTCGAGGGAGTAGATTAACTTCGTCAAAACGGTCAACGCAGGGGAAATCTGGCGAGCATAAAATTCGTTAGAAGCATCAAAGGACAAGCATTTGATTTACCAATTCCCAATCAGGTTGAGGAGACTTTCCCCTACAGAAGTTACTTAAGGTCCAAGTAGCGTTCCGCAACATGCTAAGCTTGTGATGTTCGCTTAAAAGGGTCAACAAAGGCCTTAGAGCCCCTTGTTGGAGAACGTAGTCTCTGCACTGGGGACTATCTCCGGCAATGTTTCCCAGGGCCCAAACGGCTTGCTCGCGAACATCGAGAGTAGGAGAAGAGAGCAAATTGATAAATTCCGGAACAGCTTGCGCGCTGATGACGACTTGCGTATGTTCAGCCGTTCCAGAAGCGATGTTAGTGAGTGCCCAAGCGGCTTCGAACTAATGCGTGAAGCGTGTGTCAACACAATCGATGATGCAAAAAGGGGTGATCGGTACTAACTTGAAGCATGGAATGGCCATGTTGAAGGAATTCGACGAAGCGGGGTACGACACCACACTCGATGACGCGCTCGATCGGAGGATTTTTCTCTTTTGAAAGCAGCTTGCGAAATTTGGTAGTCGCGTCCAATTGGCGCTCAGGATCTTCAGAGAACACGCCCGAAACCATCTCTTCAGCCAACTGAAACAAAAGATATCAGCAAACGAAAGAGAACGTAGAGGTGATGCCAGATACAGGAGGATCCCAAGTGCCACCACCGACCTCCTCATCTGAGTCTGGTCCCGCGGATGGGAGGAAGTTTCGCCTCTTGGAAATGTTTTCCTCTCTCTTCTGGCGCCTAATTTCGACCTGTTGCTCCTCGCGACGACGCCTGAGGTCATCTTGCTTCAGGGCACCCTTGCTTTTGTAGGCTGTGGAATGGGTCGCGCTTAAGCGACAATCTTGATAGCACAGTAGATGGCGCTTACCCTCCCTACGCGCCTTCATGGTGCGAGATTCTGCAGCTGAGTCCATCGTTGAGCAAGATTCTATCGAGTGGCACTAGTCGTGAATAGCTGATGGAAGAAGGAAAGGAAGAACAGGCTCTTGTCTTTCAAGCCCTTTCCTGTGACAATCGCGTGACATATCACGTGTGGTCTGATTAGATAATAGATCGTAGAGCAAAGTGGCAGGGAGAAATCAATTGAAATCTGATTCGGAAATATAATAGTAGGTTTCCCCGTGAGCCAGAGCCTTCAAAAAAGCTAGATTTATACTGAAGGTATCGTTTCCCTCAGACCGTCTAAAAAGAGCACAACGGTGCCCTTGTCACCAATGGTAAAACATCTACAGCAACAGACTAGTCAGCGACTCATTTATGTTCATCGAGAATCGCGACGTGGAGAAGAGGACCAGAATTAACTTTCCTCGACGATGAGAAAAGGTATCAGACCCTGAGAAGTTAAGACCGATGATTGTAGATTCTGACGAAGCGAAGGAGGAAAAGAATGAATTGTAGAAAACAGATAATTAAGAGGGACTCTAAAACCATTAAGCATAGAAAGCCCAGTGCTGTCTCAAGCATTGCCTATGTGTCATTGTCGAAGGGGTACTGCAGGATGAGGTTAGAAAGGGAAAAATAAAGGTAGATCCTAAACGAACCTCGAATGATTCTGGAGGGTCTGCTTCTGGTTCACTTTCGTTCAATGCGATGTGACGGCCGGAAGGCTGAGCACCTGGCGCATGACCATTTTCTGCAGGGACAGCTGTTGGGGCAGGGGCTTGTATTACAGCGGCCTGAAGATCAATAAAATCGGCTTCGGCTTCTGGTCTTGAGTCAACGAGGATCAAAATGCCACCGCCTCCTGCATATTTTTCTGATCCCAAACCAAGAGCAAAAGTAGATGGCGCCATGACAGCTCTTCCAGCTCTAGATAGCGGCGTCTTCGTTGAAACGGCTCGCACGGGCTGATAACGACCATCATTTGGGAAGGAAATATAACCCAACTGTGCGGGAGTGACACGAGAGAAGTTAGGGCGCGTCTCAAATGATGGTTCAACCCTTTTAGGCCTCGCTATTGATGTTGACGCCCTGGTTTCGTCGGCTAGGTTCGAAAGTGATCGATTAATGGGGGAAACATCTCCATCTTTTGGCGAGGCAGCCTCTTCCGCCTTCATCTCTACATCGCTATCAGCTTCAACCTTTGTGTCTTTCTCATCCTAAGATAATTTCAGCCCAAAGCGCTTCTCACACTTTCTAATACCGGACAGAAAACTCACCATCTCCATTGTGTCGCCTTCAGCTGCTGCTTTCTTCTTTTCTCTGGCCTTGACCTTTGCTGTTGTTGATAGAACGGCGGTTGCCACCTTGGTCACAGCTTCCTTCTTGGGAGGCTTTGTAGATAGCGGATAAGCAAATAGACTCGGTCTGGCGTTGGATATATAATCAAACTTGGGAGCCTATAGCCGGGAGAATCAAAAGAGAGAATTGGAAAGGTCGTAAGGGGCGAACCTTAAGATCACCATTGAGGCCAATGATTCCTGTTGGTGAAAATGCTAGACAAGCGCAGTGGGCGAGTGGATACCAATACCAAAACTGACAAAACATAACCATGCCGACAATCGCGCTGGTATTTGTGCTGCCTGCTCGACTTTGAAGGCTGATTGTGACATTCCGCCCTCCCGCGTCAATGAAACCCTGTCCAATGGCGGCGCCGAAGCGCGCCATCGGATCTTCGTGCTTATCTGAAATAACTTTGGTATACTTGGCACGCGTGTCAGAAAGCGAGGGTGACGAGGCTTCTGATTGCTCCACTAGAATCATGCCCAAAGCGATAAAAGCGCCCTGACGCACGAAGTCGACACTGTCCTTGGTCATGGGTTCCAAGATTTCAACTGCGTCCTAAGAAAGAAGATTATCGAAGCAAAGTTTGGAATATCCTGAAAGCGTACCTGAAGTCCCGTTCCCGCACATGCAATGCCGAGTGCAAGCGTAGCACCACAACGGACGTGAGGGTTGTAGCTCTCGCTTAGTAGCTGAACGACCCGAGGTACTTGGCTTGGG
Source organism: Laccaria bicolor S238N-H82 (assembly GCF_000143565.1). Lineage (NCBI taxonomy): Eukaryota > Fungi > Basidiomycota > Agaricomycetes > Agaricales > Hydnangiaceae > Laccaria > Laccaria bicolor. The sequence continues at coordinate 25,487 of NW_001889872.1, read as the reverse complement.
TTTTTGAACAGAAGGAAGGCAAGCGAAGTTACAGCAGCTCGTCGAACGTCATCCGATGTGTCCGATACAGCGATATGTAGCAGTTGTCGAACCGCATCGTTATTAGCAGTACCAGCGTAGGCCAGAGCCAGGGTATACACTCCTCCATACCGTAAAATGGGGTCCTAAATTGAGTCAACAATACTGATCTGAAAGGGAAGGTCGCAGACATACCTTTTCAGCGAGCAACGATTTTATAGTTTCGTCTGCCTCTTCCTGACGGCTGTAGAAAATGAAGGCGATGCCCAAACCAAGTCCCCGAATAATCTTTTCGTGCTGCGTTTCCTTGGCATACTGAAGCATTTCACGCACGGGTTCAGCCGCGGCCGTTCCGAGCATGATCAAACCCATTGCATAACCTGAAGCTTCACCAGCAACGGCCGAGTCCATGAACAGGATGTTCTTCAAGTCTTCAAAGGTTTCCATACTCTTCGATCCCATACCAGCAACGCCCAGCCCGAGTGCTGCTCCATGCTGCACAACTTCACCCTGGGCCGATTTGAGAGTGTCACGGAGATACGTGGTCACGGAACTCCCACAGCTAGCATTGATCAAACCCAATGCATAGAGTGCACCACCTTCCGAGTATGCAGCTCCTTGTATGTTGCTTTCGCCGCCACTTTGAGGAAGATATGGACCAAGTATAGTTTGTCCTTGTTCAAAGTAGCCCTTATGAATGACGCCAAGACCTGCGGTGGCAGAAAATTTAGACCAATTGGATGCTAGCCCTAGCCACTCCAAATTTTCCCTCAAAAAGACATCTGATGTTGTTCCTGCATGCATGAAAGCATTCTGAAGAGTTAATGCGGTGTGGAAGATAGAGGACCGCGGCTCAAGGGCGTCCTGAAGGTGCAAAAGTCACTACGCAATGTTACTGTTCAAGGAATCATTGTCACCTTTGTGTTTTTGAGAATAAGAAGGTCGGTCTGGTTGTTACGTTTGAGAAATTCAAGGTAGAGCTTGACTGATTCCTTGCCGGTCAAGATAGTACGGAGCTTATCGTAGACACTCTTGGTTTTCTATGATGACGAGCTGGTCAGCCAAAGACGGTACGGATCGATAACATGTCTCACTTCATCTCCTTCAGGAAGGTCTTCGCGCAACGTCTCCAAAAAATCTTGGCTGCCACATTCCACCAAATCGAAGGCAAACTGATAGGCCAGAAGCTGCTCCCTCGTGACCAGGGAGGTCAGGAAAGAAATCGTCAGTGATGGGTCGCCAAGCGTGACAAGTAAGCGGGTGAGTGCATGGACATGCGGTGAGCCATCCCCGGCCGTCGGTTGAGGAAAGAGAGGGAATAGAAATCGAAGAACATGATCTCTGTAAGATAACGAGAAACCTGTGTTCAGAACGCCTTCCATGGCGTACGAAAGTAGCGATGTGTCCTGAGTCTGTTTATAGACACCTGAGATGACGTCTAAGCGGCGAGATTCAAGTGCAATTCCAATCGCCTGCAAAAGAGCGGTCAGGGGATTTGCACGTAATTGAAGTACTCGCACCATTCCGCACCTGCTTGTATTCGCCCTCCGCAATACAGCGGTTAAAAATGCTCTCAATGATAGCTTGCAGGCGAGAGTCAACCTTCGCCTTACTGCCAGATTGTTCTTCCGTCCGGACTTCGATGTATTTGTCGATAGCTTTCGCTGGAGCATGAAATTATCAGGTCAAAATATCGTCACGCGCTTTATCGGGAAGAATGACACACATATAATAGTCTCCACATATTCCTCCGATCCTAATTTGCGAGTCTCGGCCTGGAACGCGCTTCCCGCACCAAGGGCAAAGGAGAGTGCCTCATCATACTCGCCCAAGAAGTAATAGACCTTGCTCGCAAGCAAAGCGGCCGCATCGCGAGCAGGTTTAGGAAATTCGTCAGTTTCATATAGTGCTTCACTGATTTGAGGGGTTAGCTGGGAAAACAAATGGAGTGGAAACGAACATGACAGCGATATGTTCAGAAATCTCGGCCCAGAACTGAGGAACCAGAGGGATCAGAGCTTTGAGAGCATGTTGCTTGAATATAGAATCCGGCTCCTGAAGAAGAGCCAATACGCCAGCTGCTGAAGACTGATGGCGAACCATGGCCGTTAATGAGAAAGAAAGTTGCAAACTCGTCTGTGGCTGAGGTGACGCGTCCTTCAAGTCGCAACGCCTTGTATTCTAAACATAGATAAACATAGTCACCCACCCGAGATAACCCTTGTTTCCCGAATTCACAATACTTCATGGCTTCTCTTGCCCGCAACTCGTTTCGCGCCCTTCGCGTCGCTCCTCGTTCGCGTACCTTCACCGCCGCTGCAGAACATCCTGCTCTCACCAAGTACAATGCAGACGATAAGGCTCTCATGCACCACGCTGCAGGTCAGACCCACTGTTCCACGTTACTACCCTTCTAACCTTGTCTCTCCTTGTCTCCATAGAGGCTTCTGATCTCTGGAGGAAAATCAGGTTTGTCACTACGCGTATCTCTGAGACTCGTGCGCTAACCGTCACCTAGCTATTACGTTTGCATCCCTGGCAGTGGGTATCAGCCAGACTTTGTTCCTGCGACCTTGTGACAACCCCTTCCCTTAGTTGCTGTTTGCCTAGCATGGGTTTACAATGCTGAAGCTGAACACGCCGCACACGTAGAGCACATTAAGCACGAAAATGGTGGTGTCCTCCCCGAGGCTCCCGCCTATGACTACATGAGCAGAAGAAGCAAGCCTTTCCCCTGGGGACCCAACTCTTTGTTCTTCAATCCACATGTAAGTCAACACTTTAACGGAGGTTCAAATTAAATTATTTCATCAATCAGGTTAACAAGGATATGTCGGAGGCTTAAAGCCCGTAGCTTCTTGTTGTAGATTGACATCGATCAATTTGAAGGTGTTATGTGTTAGATCATCCCCACAAGAAAGTATCTATTACGTATCCGCATTCTGCGGGGGGCTCGCTTCGCCATCCGAGTTGTATGGTAACTCTACATCACAGTTTTACAGAGATTAGCGTATATCGTAGTACGTACTGCACAATATAAGAAGCATGTACGCGCATATTCGTCGACGCGATGTTCAAGCGATGTTGCATCATGTGTTTACCGCCCAGTTTTTGTACTCTAGAATAATCGTAAAAATCGAAATAAAAGCCTGAGTTCACTCAAGCGAGACGTTGTGCTTTCGGGAAGGAAGCTGCTCCACGTTGAGCAAAGGCAAAGTGATGACGAATATGACCTACACTTTAGGGAAGGGGTTCGACCTCGTCGTCGGTGCGGATGGGCCCGGGTGGTCGAAGGTGCGCCCATGTCTTACAGACGTAAAGCCGTTCTACTCGGGCGTATCCTTCATCGATGTGGAGGAATGTTACCCTTGGTTATCGGCCTTCGTGGGTGCAGGTAAACCACAATAGCACTGTTCCGGTCAACATGCAGGATACCACCTCGCGCGGTGGCATCTTGGGCTTAAGTAATATTTTTGTAGATGAGAGAGACAGAGTGCGAAGGTGGGAGACTGCGGCGCAAGTGATATCAAAGTAGAAAGCCAATGGGTCCTCAGGCTAAACCAAGGACATACTAATGGCCAAGTTGTGACACACACCAAGTATGATGCGCTTGGCCGCACTTGGTGTGTGCCAGTTCTCGCTCTTATGTAGACTCTACCTCCCTTTCACCCCATAACCCGATACATTTTACTTCACTCCTCGCAACTTTACCTAGTCGTCTCCTCCCATCTCTGTACCCCGTCTATTTTGCTTTATCTTGTCGTTATCTTGTCCCTACCAAAACCCTTGACCCTTCCTCCATCCATCCGTCCCTTAAACCCTACTTTCCAACTCGGTCCTTCTTTCCCACCTCCCAAATGACGCCGCCTCACACTCTTCCCTCTTCGCCTCCTCTTCCCTCTGCTCCCTCTAGAAGAAACCCTGCGGCCTCCCTCCCTCCTTTCTCTTCACGCACTGCGCTTCCTTCCCCTCATGCCCTCGATACCATCAAGGCTCTCACCAGACGCTTGGACACGATGGAGGCGCGGAATCAGAAACAACGTGAAGCCACAGATCTCCAGCTCACGACAATCTGTAGCTTGCTACAGACCGCCACACATGCCGTTTCCCAGCTCAGCAATCGTCTTGTTATTTCTCAACGCGCGATTCTTGCTCAGTCCACGGAAATTGGGCTTCTTCGTAACCTGTCCGATATCCGCGCTAACAAGATCACGCTCAAGACGCATTTGTTGGTTGGAATGGAACTGGAAAAGGCAGTCGAGGCACGAGCTATGCTGGCAGAGTTTCAGAAGGAGGAAGCTGCTCTCTTGAACAAGATCAGCCAAGCCAATCGGAACTTCCTCACAATCATCGGGGGCCACGTTGATCAGTTTCATCCTGTCTCCTCGCTTAGCCCTGTACATCCGAGTACGCCTACAGTGCCTCCCGGACTCTTCAATGTTGGTCGCACGGATGGTCTGGTTGCTCCGGTTGATGCACGTTCCCTTTCCCAAAAATCTGATGACCGAGGCGTTTTCTTTTCCAAAAGGCGCTGCGTTTCAAATGATGATAACCAAGAAAGGAAATAGCGTTATTGGCTACAGGTAGCTTGATGAAGGTTGACTCGCCCGATCCTCAAGCAAAGGAAGTTGGCGAGGTACGCCCCTTACCACTGTTGTTGCAGGACACGCTGATGGTGATTCACGACGGCACCTCAACCCCCTCTTCGAACTTGTCAAAGAAATCCCTGCCTAGATCCACAGGCATTTTTCGAGGGGTGTTTGACTGTCTAAGAGATTTGAGTAGCTGTCTTCGTGATAGCCGCCCCCATTGTAGATCTGACCGAACTTGGAAGTGTTCCTCTGACTTCAACGTAATCTTTCTTCTTGGCTTGTTCGTCTTTGCGGCTAGCATGGTTCAAACAGTATCAGCATTTGTCCCACCCTCAGCCACGTCGACATTCACGATATACGGCCTAAACGGTAACGGAATGGTGCATCCTGTTAAGATCAACCACTTCAACTCCGTTATTGGCACGCGTAGGCCCCATGTGTTTGTTGTCAACGAAACGAAGACCAAGACCAAGTTAGGTAGTTCCTTACCCTATTCTGACTACGACATCTATGAAGAGCCGGGTGAATGCGCTGAAGGCCATCACATCTTCAAGTGGGGAGTCGTTGTTGGTGTTCGGAAGGATCTCCAGGTTGCTCAGCGGCTTGAGGTTACACAGAAAGCCCTGAAGGGGTGAGTGGTTGCTTTAGATATTGTACTGCCGACTGCTGATGGCAGGTGTTTCAGACATCGTTTCATCGGCGCATATGCTCTGTGGAATAAGTCTTTGTCAGTCTACCACGTCATCGTGGACTATAGCAGGCGACTTTAACGCGACTGTTGCTTCCTTCGAGCGCTTGAGTGGTGGTTCAGATGCTAGGGACCAGTATCTGAAGTTCCTAGCTGACACGGATGGACATGACTTGTGGATGGATGTTGAAGAGCGTTCTCGTATCAATAATTGGACGTGCAGGAGTAGCCGAAGTGCAGCTGAGGGAAACATTATAGATCGAGTTGTGACCTCAAGGGCAACTAGGGTTGACTCAGAGATAGCGGTGGCTGTCCGGCATTCTGACTGAATACCTTTCACTGACCATAGGGCTATCGTTGCACGAGTTACTCATGCAATGCCTGGTCCCATTCAACCTAATGTTGGAAATCCGGTCCATCTTTTAATGGGACGGACGGCGAATCCCCCAAGAATCAAGATCCCTCCCAAGACTGAGAAGCACAAGTATCAAGTCTTCCGGGATCAAGTTGATGATAGAGTTAAAGCTAAGTGTATTCACGAACGGCCAGTCATTGACGATGACTCGTTTGTTCGATGATACACAGACCTTACAGAAATCATTACCTCAGTGGCCGCCAATGTCTTCGGACATACAAAACATTACTTCAAACGTGCTGAAGTGATTACAAATGGTAAGATTAAAGGTATAGTGGCCGATATGGCGGCGCCATTCGTTTCGAAAAATCGGACCGTGTGGCAAGAGTCTCGCTGAAGGCGAGGGATCTACATGCACGCGCGCTGAGGGACTTTTTACGTGAAGCGTCTGGCGGCACGCTCGCGCAATATCTCGCGAGGAAACGAAGGTGTCTTTACAAGGCTCTTTTTGCTGAAAAGTCGAAGGAGATTCTTCTTCGAGCTCGTCTTGTGGATAAGCAACGAATTGCCGCCGCCCTCAAAAGCGGCTCTACTCGGAAACTCGTCCAGTCTTCTGACTTCATTCCGTTTCCCCTTGCTTTGAATGACCTTGATGATCCTGAGAAGCTCGTTTGTGATCCTGAAGGGGTCAAATCAACGACTAGGAATTATTTTACAAGACTGTATGATCACAGTCGAGTTCCAGATCTTCCGAAACCTTGGCTTGATACGCCTTCGGTTAGAGGGGTCAAAAGTCGAGTGACTGATGATCCGTTTGTCTGGCCACTTAAAGCCTCTCTTTCTGACTTTCGCGCGATGCTTAGACGGGGCAATAGCAAACCTTCTCCGGGTCTGGATGGATGGGAGAAGTGGACCATCAAGTCACTTTCTGATGAGACGCTTAGTCTCGTGCTTGAAATGCACAATTACGAAGTCATGAATTCCCGTTTCCCCGGAAACATGAAAGACATGTGGTTAACAATGTTTCACAAACGTGGCTTACGCACGGACTTACAGAATTGGAGGGGTCTCTTACTTTCTAACTTTCTTGCGAATTCCCCTATGACTTGGCTCAATGCCTCACTGATACGATACTCTGCGGAGAAGATGATACTTCCCGACACTCAGGTGGCTGCACAGCCTGGGGTCCAAACTCGTGACCTCATGAGCTATCTCTCTGGTGTCAAGTGTTGGGCGAATCGTAACAAGCAGCCAGTTTATGCGTTGAAACGTGATCAGATGAAAGGCTTCGATTATCTGTCGCCTGAAGGCTTTTATGATGCAGTCCGGGCTTATGGTCTGCCCGAGTCCATTATCGACCTTGATTTTGCTGCCCAGTTTTAAACTCGCTGTTTCATACGAACCGCGTATGGTGTCACTGACCCCGGGCCTATCATTGTCTCTGGATTAAACAAACAGGGAGGCGCTGCATCCCCGCTCAAATCGACCTTTACCACGAGTCTCGGTCACTACTTCCTTAATGATCTCTTGTCTAAGGATCCGGAAACTCTGGTCATAACGTCTGGTAGCATGCAGAGGGATGATCCGCATCTCAAGGATGCGAGACTCAGCCTACGCGTTGCTATGGTTGAAGCAGCTGATGACTCTTACATCTTCTCTAAGTCTCTTGCATCGTTGCAACGCAACGCTCTAGCAATGGAACGTTTCCAGTATGCTTATGGATGGTTGACCCAATGGGCCAAATCGAAAGCATACGTGCTTTCGGCTGGTCAAATTTCAATCAGTTTCGACGGGAAGGGGAGTCAATCCTCTTGCCATAACTGAACATCATGTTGCGCTCATCAAAAATGATTTAGACTTTCTCAGGACAAAGGTTAATGATCCTGCGTCCCGTTTCGTGGAATTGAAGGACATCATTGAAGGCTTTCAATTTCCCAAAGTCATTGGCCGCCTTCCTATCACGCTGATTTGGAAGATTGTGTTGCAGAACATTGTTTCTCGCTGTCGCGCCTTATTGTCGCTTCAGCCACTAAAACAGTCGGATGCTGAAGCACTTGACAGGTTGACCATTCGGAAGGTCCACGATGCTCTCGGATTTCCATTTCAATCCTCAACTTCCATTGCTACGCTTCCGGTTCTGTATCACGGCTTTGATTTCCCGTCAATAGCTCGCATCAATGCCGGAATCTCGGTCAATGGGATTATACGTGACCTCAATCATCATATTTCCTCCTACCGAACCATGGCGCACATCACGCTTATGGATTGGATGTGCGAGAAGAATGGCTGTATATATCCCTTAGATGGGTCGGGTCTTCAAAGAGATTTCTCCCGACAATTCCGAGCCATTCCTGCTGAATGGATCACAGCGCGAAAGGTGATGAAAGATTTGCCATTGTCTCTTAGGCAAACGGATCAGTCTGGCATCGTAGAAGGTGACGTCTCGCTCTCTCATGTTATGCATGTATGCAATCATCGAGATTCACAGATGTTCGCCGATATTACGGGTACATCATTACACTCTGTTCGTCTCAAGGGTTTTCGAACTCTTGCTGATGTTGGAGAATGGACGATGGACATGGAAGGTCGCATTAGTGTCACAAGTCACTCTCCAAGCTTTGACAGGACCTGGTCCTCAGCGGCGAAAGCCAATTGGAATCGACTTACGCACGCCCTTCGTCACAGGCTCCAAATTGACGACCTCGTCTTTGGTCCTGTTGATCTTGCCCTGCCCAGAGAGCTCCGAGAGCGTCGGGCTGAAGCATTTATCAGGAGTATTGCTGATGTTTGCGCACTTGCGCCATCTAGGTACAGTGACGGCCTGACTTGGGCATCTGATGGGTCAATGTTACCTGCATCCGCGGGTATATTAGATGATAAGTCGGTCACTGGAGCTGCTACTGGGCGCAAGTCATTAGCCATGAAAATCCCGGGGCATAACATCTCTATTTTACATGGAGAACAAGTTGGGCTGATCATCGCATTGGTTCTTGCAGGAGATCTGGTTCAAAATGATCTTGTGACGATCCTCACAGATCACTTGAACTCGGTAAGGTTAATTGACGATAGCCAGACCAACATCTCTCAAGTACCACGTCTACGCTATATGAATGGGAGATCCTACTATCGCTGGATCCTCTCTCTCATCAATCGTAGTCGAGTGGCTGTCACCTACATTGCAGGCCACTCTGATCAGTCAACTTTGGAGGCTAGGATGAATGGAGAGGTGGACCTCCTCGCGACAACTTCTCAAAAGGTCTATGCAGAGCTACTCTATGCGCCAATCCCCTCGTTCTTCATGAATGATTTTACAATCTACTCAGAGACAGACGGATGGATAGAATTGAATGCCATGCATTTCATTGACATTCTTCTCGCTTGCAAAACAGCAATGGCTCTAGGCATTGGACACGATCTGCGAATGTCGACGTGGGCCCGATCCTGGACCCCCCACCTGACTTTCCTTACACCAAGGCTGTTTCGGCACATTCAGCCGCTGTTCAGCTTTATGCGAGATCAGGTCAGCTTGCGACGGCAGAGGTTCTTTACAAGAGAGGGAAGAGGGATAATGACTTGTGCAGCTTGGGATGTGACGAGACAGGAGACATGCATCACTTATTCGTCCGCTGCAAGCAGTACAAACGATGGAGGGAAGATGCGAGAAGGGAGCTGTTGGAGAGAATGGAGCTGAAGCTGCTGAATATGCAAACCGAGGAGGCTGTGAAGACTGGCCTCCTCGAAGCAGCTAAGTTCCTTTTCACCGATAATGCGATCATATGGCCACTTCATCGTTCTCTTTATTACCTAGGGCAAATACCTAACCTCGATCCGTCGATCTCAAGAGAGGCTGGTATGGTTGAAATAGAGAAACGACGACTTAGGTCACATATTTCTTCCGATTGGCACACATCGTCAATCCGGCTAGCGGGACGGATATTTGGAGATTATCAGCGAAGGATGGCGGTTATGAATTGTTGTGCGAGAAGATACTAGTGTATTATTATGCACTATGGTCCATCGAGGATGGCTCTTAAGTCACCCTTAATCTCTAGTAGATGTAGACAGATGTCTTATTGTAACAATTTGTAACAAATGGCCAAATGACTTGATACTATGCGCAGCGCGGAGTTTCAAATTGGGCGCTAATTGGCTAATTGACTCTATCCAATGCCTGAAACCAAATTCAAGCTATCTCACTTAGACGGCCTTATCCGTTGTTTTGAGTATCCATACCGTCCAACTTGGGAGGATCTTACATATACCTTGAAGCAAATCTACGGAATCCCAGTGGACAAAATTGGCGTTTCCTACATCGACGACGAAAACGAAGAAATCACTCTGAGCTCGAACTACGAGCTACAAAATTTCTACAAATATCACCACCATTCCAATGAAGTCATCAGATTTGCTGTTCAGGATTTAAGGTCGGTCCCGACTGGTGAGTGCATTACAGTCAGGAAGAAACTGCTTGTTTCGATCCTTACCCCCTCTCCTTTAGGTGGCAAGGGGAAAAAGATCATTACGCCGTCTAACTCGACTGACTGTATCTTCGACATTGACGAGAAATTGAAAAAAGAGCTTGAAACGATACAACCAGTAGTGGAGTCATTTCTGCGCAATCCTGAGCCACCAATCTGGGTTCCTCCAGAGTCCGCCACACCAGACACCCAAGAATTTCTATCGAAATTACAAATACCCACATATCCCAATGGCAAACCAAGTATTTTACTTCACCATCTCGATAAGTGTGATGACGAAAGAACAAAAGAGGTGTTTGCGAGTGGCAGCCCGATGTATGTCATCATACCTTTTCTGAAGTTTCTTTTTTTCATGCCCAAGTGCAGGTGCGTTTGCAACACATCTGGCTCAGGTAAAACACGGTTTATTATGGAGGTACTCACAAAGTCATGGGGGTTTTATTTTGTTGCAACTCCAGATGCCAACGAGGTGGGCATTCAGGATTTGCAGGAGGCCTTAGACATGGTTGCCCGTTATAGGCAATGGGTCCCTGACCTTAGACGAGTCTCTGCTGAGGAACGCGCTGTTCAGAATGACATCAACAATCAGATTGCGTCTAGGGCCTTTCGGAGAGTCCTGGCTGCACGCATTGTGGTCTTGGAGCTTTTTCTACAAGTTGCTATCCAGGTCGATGGCAGTCTGCAAGACAGACATAAGCGGATCTGGCTCCTCTTCCAGTTGTTTGACCAACTAGATTATGGAGGCTTACACCCAATTCTTCGGATCATTAACAAGCTGCGGAATGCCTCAGATGATGCACTTGATGCATTGATCGATCGCCTTAGTGACATTATCGCAAAATATCTCCCCTGCGCCAGGCTCATTTTGGGGCTCGATGAAGCACAGTGGGCCACACGATTATACCCTTACTGTGGCATGTCTTCCTCCAACCCTGGAGCATTCTGCTCGGTAATCCGTGAAATGGTTAAAGTCTTCACCAAAGCACTGGTCAAGCTTGTCGTGTCAGGTACTGGTGTGTCGCTTGTGGACCTAGAGGACAGCGTAGCCTCTGGAGTTGGGAAACCTAAACATACAGTCAAAGTGTTTCACAAGCTTGGGATGTTCAAAACCTGGCCGAAACTAATGGATTTCCTCCGGCACTATTTCCCACCTTCCTTCCTAAGTAACCCTTCAGGGCATCGTCTGGAGCAGCGGATGCGTGAATATCTTCTGGGTCGGTGAGTTATCAATGTCGTTCTCAATTGTGCGTGTCTCACCAGCAATAGATACCGCTTCACCGTAACCTTTCTAGAATTTCTTCTCATGAATGGGTTGCAATCGCCACATAAATTGCTGAATAAGTATCTGTACCAACATCTCGACTGTCCCCTAGGCGATACTGGGGACCCCTTTACTTTGGACGAACCTGATGTCCAACTTGAGATCAAAGTAAAAGGTTTTGAGTGGGACAAGCTCAAGTTAGGTACGCTCTTTGTCATTCAACATTCTGTCGCTCCCCCCTGACATCAAACAGATTCTACTGCCATTCAGGAAGCCCTAACCATCGTCCGATCTCATGTCATCATTGGACAAGCTCCGAAGTATGGACCTGTTACCGCCAAACTTGTCGAGTATGGCATAGCTTGCCTTCGTGAAGGGCATGAGGGGCATATAGTTGAGCCTCTTGCATTTTTGTCTGTCATGCAATGGCTTGAAACTCACAGCAACACCAGTTTGAGTGCAGAACTGCAGCGACAAGCTGGTGACCCATCCTTCCGTGGACCTGTTTTTGAGCGTGCCACAGTGCTTTACTTGCTTCGAAGGCTGCGATATCCAGTCCCTTTGAGCACAATCTTTCAATTTCACCCCAACCACAGGCCTCCATGGGCAGATGAAGAGGCCCACATTGTTGCACCACTTGATGAGGCTGGTGTATCTGTGGACATTTTAGGAAAGGCTCCACAGAACCCAGGTCTTGCTGGTGTCTGTTATGGCGCAAATATCGAAGAGATCATACGCTGGATCGAAGGTCCCGATTCTGCCCCGGTTATACTTCTGCCAACCACGTCATTCGGCCCAGATGTCTTGACAAGGGTCAAGCTACCAGCATTGCCATCATCGTCGACGTCGCTCCACATTCTGATGGGCCAACTCAAGTCGTACACCACGGGCAACAAAAATTCACTCGGTTCATCAACACTCAGTGAAGCTCTCATATCTATGCAGCCAGACCACTGGTTCAAGATGGCAGTGCGTCAGTTAGTTTTGTTACTTTCCTCAGCTAATTAGGACTCTTGTGGTAGTCACGGGATCAACGACAAAAACTCATCGACACGATAAAAAAACATGATGTCCTTCGCTTCGTAGCAGGCTGTCCGTTGCCTCCCGATCTCAACTCAACAGCAGAGTCTGTCAGAAGGGCTATTAGTTCATTTGACCCAAACGACGCACTGGCATCAATTAAACTTGATGACATGCGTCGGCATTTCTTGTCAGAGGAGCTTTCAAATGTGCTTGAACCGATGGAGGTTGCACTCTCCTGCAAGCGGAAAGCAGCTGAAATAAGCGAGTGACAATGCAATAGTAGCCTGTCAATTATAACTTGACATACTATTGGACAAAGTGTAGTTGTTATGTAACACTTCTGAGAGTAATTATCGCTGTTCATCGTACACCACTATGCCCGGCATGATCACAATAATGTCCGCTAAATTCCTGATCTCCTGCCGCTTCAACTTCATGTAACTGAAGAACACGTCGTCCTGGAACTGCTGCAAGAACCCTTCCTTGTTCAATCGGACCTCCACCTGGAAGAACCAAGCTGCACCAGGATCGCTGTTGCCTCCTTGCGATTGAAAACTGAGTCGGCGTAAAAGGAATGGTGCTGGCCCATCTCCTCTGCCTTTGCCAGTTGGTTGTTCCCTTCTGGCCAGGGACGTCTGATTGAAGAAAAGAATTTCGCCCCCGCTTCTTTTGAGAGTTCGGTGTTGAAAGAATTGATGGTGATGTTGACTGTGCACTGGTGTGTGTCGAACGAAGGGATGTGGTGCATGATGTCAGGTATGGGTGGGCTGAGGGTGCTGCAGAAGTGGTAGAAACCTTCTTTGGACACCATGCTGTGGATAACTTCGATGTTGAGGTCGAGATCTGTCGCTGAGAGGCAGTCTCTAAAGTAGGGCGCTGGAGGGTGCTCCATGTTCGATGGGGCGGCTGCACTCTTCCGGCTTCCGATCATCCTGGCGTGCCTCGTCATCCTGCCTTCTGGAAGTACATGAATTGTAACGCCTATCCCGCTTTTACTAGTTGGCCAGCTCATGAGAAGATTCCCCGCACGGCGTAGCATACGACTTGGACCTTCCATACCAGCAAAGTTAGTGGTATGGAATGGAGGAAGGACACTTCAAATAAAATACTTACATGCCTACGCTCGACACCTAAGGAATTGTCTGTTATGTGACAGAGTCAATCTTTCCTCCTTATCCAATGTGGCTTCTATATGATATTAGACAACAGTGCGACATGACAAGGGTGCACAGAGGATGAGGAGGGACTGAATAGGATGAGCGTATGCATGAGGATTAGACAATACAAGACAACAAGGCGGAAATGGAGCCAACAGGCTTTGTGCTTACACAGGTATTGCCATTCTTTCTTCTATCTGAATGCACAGTGCCGCACTTTGGGAAGTTCGATGCAAAAGGAGCAACACACCAAATCCATAGTCTTCGGGATAGGTATTGCTGGCAGGCCAATAAGAGGTTTCACTTCCGTAGGAAAGCGATGCCTTGGCACAGTTGGAGGAGATTTCAACGGTAAAGGAACTGCCAGCTGGGCTGGATACAGGGAAATGCTACTGAGAATTATTGTAATGAGAATCAAGCAGCAAAAAGAACATAAATTCCCGTGTCGCACTGTATAGGGAGGGGAAAGAATCAGGTCAAAAAATGTATATGACCCGAAGAGGTTCGCACACCATCGATATGGTAAACTTGTAAGGGAAGAAAAATTTATTGGGTGGGTCAAGGCCAAAAAACGGGGGACATCCACCACCTGTCAATCTTGGTGAGTTGGAGACAAGGAGTAACAGCGGCAGCCGAGTGTCGTCGACTGCCTTCCCACAAAGGCAAGCATGTTGTGGGATATTAGAAAGTTCATGTGAGGGGGATGCTGGAAGAGGTGGCTAGGAAAGCAAATGTGAGGCAGCAGCAGGGTGGAGACGCAGATGTCTAGCAGTGACGGAAACCGCGGCAGACTACGCCTGCAGAGCATCCGCAGTCCAAAAGCACTGTGTTCGTAACTTATGTAGTGGAAATCTATCCTGTGATCACAGGATAGATAACACTACTCACAGAAACCGTCAGAATTTAACCGCTTATATGATTCTGAGGGTATCTAGATGATAAAGGTACAGGAGCGGAGGTGCGTATGCAGAGAATGTGGTGGTGCGTGGTTAAGAGAGGAAAGCGCGTATGTAGAGAACCAAATAGTCCAGGAGCCGATGCCAAACAATGCCTGATGTGGTAATCCCAGGATTACATGTAGTAAGTTACTGTGCAGTTCGAAGGTTTCATTCCTTAACACAATCCTGTCAGAGGAGTCGGATTGGAGCAAAGACTGGCAGTGCGCAGCTGAACCTGAGAAGCCATCCGCGAAACAGGTAGTTTCCTAACCCACATATTGCATTCTCTGTATGGACCAGCGTGGTCTTGCAAGGCAGCTGCAAGTTGGCACTAGCTAGTAGTTGGCTAGTACTAGTAGCCAAGAGGCGTCAGATCCACTGGCAGCAATTCTGGGCGTATGCAAATATGTGCCGTCGCCGCATCCATAATACAATGGTTCACACTGTTTACAACCCTATCACCACTACCTTCAAGTCAGCTTGCTTACTAATCGCACCCACACAGGATAAATCTACCCACGGTCCTGGTTCAGTACGCACTTAAATGGGCCTCTACTAGCTTGCCGTTATACGGAGCCACCCGGGGGGATAGTCGGCCTTATCAGGAATTTGCCGGAGGATTTGGGGGCAGAGGTTATGTTCAAAAATAGTTCAGCCAGGTCACAAAGTTGGATAAAGGATCTTGTAAATAATAACACCAACCCATGACGCCCAGTGAAAATCGACCCTAAAAAATGGCCAAATGGATCGGTGGAGCCCGATCTGAACAGGGGAGATGGCCGGAAATTGGCAAATATATCGATTTGATCCGGAGAAACCCGATCTGCACAGGGTCAATTTTCACTGGGCATGACGCACGTGACAGTTGTAGGTGTACATCTTAGCCTGGGGGGGGCCTACATACCATATATAGCTTAGATAGCCGGGATTGGATGTAGTGGCACATGGGCGTGCCTCGCTTACGAGCATGGCAATAAAAGATCAATAATAAAATATGTGCCGCTGGCCATCATCACTTTCCCACATTCGGCACGCTCGGCGGAACTGATGTGATCGGGGCGGCTGGGGTACATTTGGCCATCTTAGTGGCCATGGTCAGCGCATTCACGGGATTTCGAACGGATTAACTATGAAAAGATGTGGAATTGTAGTTAGTAGAGTACGTCCCTTTGTCGTTGGTTATAGGTATGTGACTGGGCATATCAGAATCCAAGCTTGTTGTAGGCTTTCGAGCACGATCCTCGACGGTCTTGATTTGCTTTTTGAATACTTCATCAGTACTTCACTGTCTTCACACGCCTAGTGGTGCGCCAGTTTGTATTTGCTTGTCCGGGTGATCTCGCTCGCAACTAGTTCGCAACCACGTTACTGCTACCAGTGATGGACATGGAGTCTACCTCATCTTCAAAAAAGCGCAAGGACCCGCTGCCGGCTGTTCATGGACCAGAATATCAGAAGAAGAAGAAGAAATTAAGTGTGCTAAAGCGCATGATTGATGCAGTTGCAGCTGACCCTACAGCCTCCAGCCTCCTAATTGCATCATTTACTTCGGAGGGCCAGAGGATCTTTGTAGGTCATATGGCAGCCAGGATCCTTCCCAATCTACCACAAGATGATGTTGCTTTGCTCCTGCCCCAGCACGAGTCCGATATTTACAGCAGCCTTCTGCAAGCTTGCAGCAATGCAGAGCAGCTCCCGCCACCGTTGAAATCCATTCTAGATTCTCTGAAAACTGCAAGGAAGGAGCGGAAAAGTGCTCGAAAATCACTCATCCAGGCACTGATGTACACCGGTTCGGGGAAAACACAGCGAGTGCTGCGTATGGAAAACACCGACGTGCTTCGTGTTGTGTCGCTCCAAAAACCCTATCCTCCTTTGAAGCACTGGATTTACGATAGTCCCCAGATCGCGGAAAAATGGGAGAAAAAACTTCAGCAGGACCCACAGCCAGACCCCCGGCTTTGCCGGCGGCCTATGCATCTCCTTGACCCATCACAGCTAAAATTCGACATCTTACCTCATCAAAGTTATGTTTTGCGCACTCCAGAACCCGATAACCGGCTGGTTGGAATAGTTCTGAGGGACTTCTGTCCTGCTGATGACCTTCTGGATGCTCTGCACGATATCATCCAACTGTCTGTGGGTGCCCGCAAGAGCATTAGGGTAAGCCTACACATGCTTCACCATCCTTTCCTTGATTGAAGCTGTCATGTCAGCTTGAAGATCCAGGAAATCTTGTGCAAATTGGCTATTCAGCAGGTGCCCGAAAGCGATCTGGATAAAAAGACAAGCTCCGCATTTGCATTGTTGTGGAACTTATGCAAAATCATCCTCCCGAATGAGGTGATTGAAGACTTTGATGCATTCATGAGAAGGGAGGATATGGTTCATATGGGTGCCCCGGAGGATGCAGCTGGACATGCTATTGGGATGGGCCCAGCACTTGGATCATACACAGTGCATGTTGGGGATGTTGGCTTTGAATTCCATGATGTTGAGATGGCACCTCCATGTGGGGTTATGGCACAAAACTATGCTCGGTAGGCATATCATTCGTTTTGAATCTTACGGTTTTTTACAGCTACTGATGTATTGAAACCAGTGCAATCCATACTGAACAACAGCCACACAAATGGGCTATTTCATTGACAATCCGCAGCTCATTTGGCCCTCGACAAGGAGGGGATTTTTATTTCAGCAGATATGGTGTGCGAGTCCAAAGTGCAGAAAATACTTTGGTCTTATGGGACCCAACGGAGGAACATGAAACCAGCCTCCAGAACATCTCACCATATGAAGATTATCCATCATCTGTCCAGACTGGGCTTGCCATTGTCACCCCAGATCGTTTACCAGGAGTCTGGGGGGATTACAAGAGAGGTATGCTGAAACATGCAGATGCGAGCAACATCTTGAAGATGCATGGTGACATTGACGAGGAGTCTTAATCGGCAGGAAAGCAGTTCAGACTTCTCACACTCGATCTTCATGCCGAATCCGGGCAGCTCGCCCTCCGCGAAGCCGGTCTTTACGACGAGTTTAAGAAGTACGCTCGTCCGGAGGGTGATGCACTCAAAATCGTCAACCCAGCAGGTACCGTCTTATGGGATGAGAACGGAGGCGACGCCCCACTCACTTTCGAGACCGCTGGTCGTCCCGAAATCGATCGGATTGATCTGCGGAACATCCTCTTGAATTCACTCAAACCACCCCGACGATTGAAGAGG